>NC_069501.1:1083300535-1083675535 GCF_027579735.1 Bombina bombina | reverse complement strand
ATATATATATATATATATATATATATATATATATATATACACACACACACACATACATACACACACACACACACATATACAGTATATATATACACATACATAAACACACACATATACAGTATATATATATATATATATATATATATACATACTCATACATACACACACACATATACAGTATATATATATATATATATATATACACACATACATACACACACACATATATATATATATATATATATATATATATATATATATATATATATATATTGGATGTATAGACATAGTCAATATGTATTAAATATATAGCTAAACTTGCTGTTAGTACTGACTACATTAATGAGGAATAAGCCCTTCTCACCATAGTTTATGTCAGTCGTTTGATGCATCATGGGAACTTTAACAACAGATCCATCCGTGTTGATGAAGGGCAGTGTCTGAGTGTCACTGGAACAGAACTTTGTTTTCCATGTGCTTTTGAAGTACATAGTGCTAACAAGTGATAGCTGGCTGGTACCCAGACCAAAGGCATTAGAAGGCAATAATGTCTGTATCCCGCCTAGTAGAGAAAAAGATTTTATTTCTGTAAAATGTAAAGTGCATTTGCCTTTGTATGTTCTAAATCTAGTCTAGAAAATAAAGAATTAAAAATAGCATAGACACTTTATTTAAAGGGACAGTGTACACCAATTTTCATATAACTGCATGTAATAGACACTACTATAAAGAATAATATGCACAGATGATACGGATCTAAAAGTCCAGTGTAAAATATTTTTAATAACTCACTTAGAAGCTCCCAGTTTACTATTGTTAATGAGGATAGGCTGGGACACCCAGTGAAAGGGGCTAGGAAAGCAGGAAGCAAACACTCCCCCCCAACTTCCCTGCATATGAAAAGACCCATTACACAAACAGGAGCAAGCAGGAATCTGTAGACTTCAGTCTACATCTGATACTTTGGGGCTTGGCTATGAGCACAATGTTATTAAAAAAAAATAAACAAAACTATACATTGTTAGAAAAATACTACCAGATCGACTATATAAATTAATCATCTACAAAACATTTATGCAAAGAAAAATCTAGTGTACAATGTCCCTTTAACTCTCTTCAGAAATCATTTATTCACTTTAAGTGCATGTTGCTTGCATGCCTATTCTCTCTCTGCTCACTTGCATAATACATTCAACTAATATGTGACTCAATATCACGGCCGCTTTAGGAATAAAAAGCAGACCGTCACCAGCCCTATTTTCTGGTGGATCTGTAAAATGCACATGCCCCTTTTTTCTCAAGACGATTACTGGGATTCTCCTTTCCATAATATTTTCTTTTCAGAATTAAATGATATTTGTTTGTGATAAAAATACTAGATTGCCCTACAGCCCAGTTTCATCCATGAATCACTTAGATAGTGTAATTTAGAGAAGACCCTAAAAAAAAATAGTTATTCCTAAGGGTGTGATACAGCTACATCACTTCACCAGCAGCTACACCCCTTAAATTGTAGCTGGCCAGCCCCAGCTGCTGCAGTCCTGCGGCTAGATTTAGAGTTTTGTCGGTAACGACCCGCGTAGCTAACGCTGGCTTTTTTCTGGCCGCACCTTTAAAATAACTCTGGTATTGAGAGTCCATATAATTTCAGCGTTAGGCTCCAAAAAAGGAGCGTAGAGCATATTTAACGCAACTGCAACTCTCGATACCAGAGTTGCTTACGGACGCGGCCAGCCTCAAAAACGTGCTCGTGCACGATTCCCCCATAGGAAACAATGGGGCTGTTTGAGCTGAAAAAAAAAACTAACACCTGCAAAAAAGCCGCGTTCAGCTCCTAACGCAGCCCCATTGTTTGCTATGGCGAAACACTTCCTACGTCTGCACCTAACACCATAACATGTACCCCGAGTCTAAACACCCCTAACCTTACACTTATTAACCCCTATTCTGCCGCCCCTGCTATCGCTGACCCCTGTATATTATTTTTAACCCCTAATCTGCCGCTCCGTAAACCGCCGCTACTTACATTATCCCTATGTACCCCTAATCTGCTGCCCCTAACACCGCCGACCCTTGTATTATATTTATTAACCCCTAACCTGCCCCCCACAACGTCGCCGCCAGCTACCTACAATAATTAACCCCTAATCTGCCGAGCGGACCGCACCGCTATTATAATAAAGTTATTAACCCCTAATCCGCCTCACTAACCCTATAATAAATAGTATTAACCCCTAATCTGCCCTCCCTAACATCGCCGACACCTAACTTCAAACATTAACCCCTAATCTGCCGACCGGAGCTCACCGCTATTCTAATAAATGTATTAACCCCTAAAGCTAAGTCTAACCCTAACACTAACACCCCCCTAAATTAAATATAATTTAAATCTAACAAAATTAATTAACTCTTATTAAATAAATTATTCCTATTTAAAGCTAAATACTTACCTGTTAAATAAATCCTAATATAGCTACAATATAAATTATAATTACATTGTAGCTATTTTAGGATTTATATTTATTTTACAGGTAACTTTGTATTTATTTTAACCAGGTACAATAGCTATTAAATAGTTAAGAACTATTTAATAGCTACCTAGTTAAAATAATTACAAATGTAGCTGTAAAATAAATCCTAACCTAAGTTACAATTAAACCTAACACTACACTAGCAATAAATAAATTAAATTAAATACCTACAATTACCTACAATTAAACCTAACACTACACTATCAATAAATTAATTAAATACAATACCTACAAATAACTACAATGAAATAAACTAACTAAAGTACAAAAAATAAAAAAGAACTGTTACAAAAAATAAAAAAATATTTACATACATAAGAAAAATATTACAACAATTTTAAACTAATTACACCTACTCTAAGCCCCCTAATAAAATAACAAAGCCCCCCAAAATAACAAAATGCCCTACCCTATTCTAAATTACTAAAGTTTAAAGCTCTTTTACCTTACCAGCCCATGATCCGGCTGAAGTCTTCATCCAAGCGGGAGCTGAAGAGGTCCATGATCCGGCTGAAGTCTTCATCCAAGCGGGAGCTGAAGAGGTCCATGATCCGGATGAAGTCTTCTATCAACGGCATCTTCAATCTTCTTTCTTCAGGAGCCATCATCTTCCATCCGACGCGGAACATCCTCTTCTCCCGACGCCTACTAGCCGAATGACGGTTCCTTTAAATGACGTCATCCAAGATGGCGTCCCTCGAATTCCGATCAGCCAATAGAATGCGAGCTCAATCTGATTGGCTGATCGGATCAGCCAATCGGATTGAACTTGATTCTGATTGGCTGATTCCATCAGCAAATCAGAATATTCCTACCTTAATTCCGATTGGCTGATAGAATCCTATCAGCCAATCGGAATTCGAGGGACGCCATCTTGGATGACGTCATTTAAAGGAACTATTGATAGAAGACTTCATCCGGATCATGGACCTCTTCAGCTCCCGCTTGGATGAAGACTTCAGCCGGATCATGGACCTCTTCAGCTCCCGCTTGGATGAAGACTTCAGCCGGATCATGGACCTCTTCAGCCCCCCCGCTTGGGCTTGGATCAGGACATCGGAGGAGCTCTTCAGGACGGATCAGTGAACCTGGTATGGTGAAGATAAGGTAGGAAGATCTTCAGGGGCTTAGTGTTAGGTTTATTTAAGGGGGGTTTGGGTTAGATTAGGGGTATGTGGGTGGTGGGTTGTAATGTTGGGGGGTGTATTGTATGTTTTTTTTTACAGGCAAAAGAGCTGAACTTCTTGGGGCATGCCCCGCAAAGGGCCCTGTTCAGGGCTGGTAAGGTAAAAGAGCTTTGAACTTTAGTAATTTAGAATAGGGTAGGGCATTTTGTTATTTTGGGGGGCTTTGTTATTTTATTAGGGGGCTTAGAGTAGGTGTAATTAGTTTAAAATTGTTGTAATATTTTTCTTATGTTTGTAAATATTTTTTTATTTTTTGTAACTTAGTTCTTTTTTATTTTTTGTACTTTAGTTAGTTTATTTCATTGTAGTTCTTTATAGGAATTGTATTTAATTTATTTATTGATAGTGTAGTGTTAGGTTTAATTGTAACTTAGGTTAGGATTTATTTTACAGCTACATTTGTAATTATTTTAACTATTTTAGCTATTAAATAGTTCTTAACTATTTAATAGCTATTGTACCTGGTTAAAATAAATACAAAGTTACCTGTAAAATAAATATTAATCCTAAAATAGCAATAATATAATTATAATTTATATTGTAGCTATATTAGGATTTATTTTACAGGTAAGTATTTAGCTTTAAATAGGAATAATTTATTTAAGAAGAGTTAATTAATTTCGTTAGATTTAAATTATATTTAACTTAGGGGGGTGTTAGTGTTAGGGTTAGACTTAGCTTTAGGGGTTAATACATTTATTAGAGTAGCGGTGAGCTCCGGTCGGCAGATTAGGGGTTAATAATTGAAGTTAGGTGTTGGCGATGTTAGGGAGGGCAGATTAGGGGTTAATACTATTTATTATAGGGTTAGTGAGGCGGATTAGGGGTTAATAACTTTATAATAATAGCGGTGCGGTCCGCTCGGCAGATTAGGGGTTAATAAGTGTAGGCAGGTGGAGGCGACGTTGAGGGCGGCAGATTAGGGGTTAATAAATATAATATAGGGGTCGGCGGTGTTAGGGGCAGCAGATTAGGGGTACATAGCTATAATGTAGGTGGCGGCGCTTTGCGGTCGGCAGATTAGGGGTTAATTATTGTAGGTAGCTGGCGGCGACATTGTGGGGGGCAGGTTAGGGGTTAATAAATATAATACAGGGGTCGGCGGTGTTAGGGGCAGCAGATTAGGGGTACATAAGTATAACGTAGGTGGCGGTCGGCAGATTAGGGGTTAAAAAATTTTTATCGAGTGGCGGCGATTTGGGGGGACCTCGGTTTAGGGGTACATAGGTAGTTTATGGGTGTTAGTGTACTTTAGAGTACAGTAGTTAAGAGCTTTATGAACCGGCGTTAGCCCAGAAAGCTCTTAACTACTGACTTTTTTCTGCGGCTGGAGTTTTGTCGTTAGATTTCTAACTCTCACTTCAGCCACGACTCTAAATACCGGAGTTAGAAAGATCCCATTGAAAAGATAGGATACGCAATTTACAGTATGGAAAAGTCGCGGCTGAAAAGTGAGTGTTAGACCCGTTTTTGAGTGACTCCAAATACCGGCGGTAGCCTAAAACCAGCGTTAGAAACCTCTAACGCTGGTTTTCACGGCTACCGCCAAACTCCAAATCTAGGCCCTGGTTTCCTGTTAGGCAAATCCAGCCTTTATCAATATGTCAATATGTAATCAATATGTAATTAAAGGGACAGTGTACTGTAAAATGATCTTCCTTTTAATATGTTCCAAATGATCTATGTTACCTGTTGGAATCAAAGTGGGCGGTGTGAGATATGTGTTCGAAAATGTTTAATTGCATTTTGTGTAAACAGACAGTGATAAGATTAGTAGACCATTGTGTGTGTAGAGAGAAAAAACGATAAGGAGGTTTGCTCTTTCTAAAACATCAGCCCATTTTAGTGGGCTGTGGGTTCAACTACCAAAATAGCTTTTTCATATACAAAGATAAACATAAACGAACAATTTACCATACATTTTATATTCTGCCATTTGTATAACATTCATATTGGAAACACATTAAGAGGAAACAAATTTTACAGTACACCGTCCCTAACATAGTGGTAATCCTGGATATATGTTAAAGGTACCCTAAATATACTGAAAATGTTAATAGTGAAATTCATTAAATGCTGGCAGCAGAAAAAGCTCTAATCTAAATAAACATCATGTAGCAGTTATTTATTTAAAGTCACAGTAAACACCTTGTAAATATCAAGAACTTTCTGTTGTTGTTCTATCAATAACATATCAGCTAAGTCATTTATAAACAAATTAAATCTTGTTTGTTGTAATTATTTTTAAACTAGTGGGAAAGCCTGCCTAGAGGGCAGTCTATTGTGGTGACGGAGCCAGCCTGCCATTTTTGGAAGGGCAGTCTATTGTGGTGACGGAACCACCCTGCCATTTTCGGAATCCACCTGGATACAGCTTACGCTGCATCCAGGTGGATTCTTTCACCACCCTGCCATCCAGGTGGATTCCGAAAAAGGCAGGGTGGTGAAAGAATCCATCCAGGTGGATTCTTTCACCACCCCTTTTGCTCTATCTCCCCCCTCTCTTTTGCTTTCTCTCCCCCCTCTCTTTTGCTTTCTCTCCCCCCTCTCTTTTGCTTTCTCTCCCCCCTCTCTTTTGCTCTCTCTCCCTCCTCTCTTATGCTCTCCCTCTCCCCCTCTATTTTGCTCTCTCTCCTCCCTCTCTTTTGCTCTCTCTCCTCCCTCTCTTTTGCTCTCTCTCCCCCCTCTCTTTTGCTCTCCCTCTCATTTGCTCTCTCCCCTCTCATTTGCTCTCTCTCCCCTCTCATTTGCTCTCTCTCTCCCCTTTCATTTGCTCTCTCTTTTTCCCCACTCTTTATTGCTGTCCCTCTCTCCTCTCTTTTGCTTTCTCGCTCCCCTCTCTTGCTCTCTCTCCCCTCTCATTTGCTCTCCCTCTCTCTCCCCTCTCATTTGCTTTCTCTCCCCTCTCATTTGCTTTCTCTCCCCTCTCATTTGCTCTCTCTCCCCTCTCATTTGCTCTGTCTCCCCTCACATTTGCTCTCTCTCTCCCCTCTCATTTGCTCTCTCTCCCCTCTCATTTGCTCTCTCTCTCCCCTCTCATTTGCTCTCTCTCTCTCCCCTCTCAATTGCTCTCTCTCTCTCCCCTCTCATTTGCTGTTTCTCCCTCCCCTCTCATTTGCTCTTTCTCCCTCCCCTCTCATTTGCTCTTTCTCCCTCCCTTCTCATTTGCTCTTTCAACCTCCCCTCTCTTTTGCTCTCCCTCTCCCCTCTTTTGCTCTCTCTCTCCCCTCTTTTGCTCTTTTTCCCCCTCTTTTGCTCTTTTCCCCCCTCTCATTTGCTCTCTATCTCTCCCCTCTCATTTGCTCTCTCTCCCCCTCTCATTTGCTCTCTCTCCCCCCTCTCATTTGCTCTCTCTCCCCCCCTCTCATTTGCTCCCTCTCCCCCTCTCTTTTGCTCTCTCTCCCCCCTCTTTTGCTCTCTCTCCCCCCTCTTTTGCTCTCTCCCCCCTCTGCGTTCTCTCCCCTCTTTTGCGCTCTCTCCCCTCTCTTTTGCTCTCTCCCCCCTTCTCTTTTGCTCTCTCCCCCCTTCTCTTTTGCTCTCTCCCCCTTCTCTTTTGCTCTCTCTCCTCCCCTCTCTTTCTCCCCTCTTTTTTGCTCTCTCTCCCCTTGTCCTCTTTTTTTTTTTTTTTTTTTTTTTAATTAGGGCACTCCCACTGCCTCCCCTTCCCTGCTGAGCTGCCCACCCATACCAGCAGAAGATCGTTACAGACGGTGACACACACAGTGTCACCGTCTGTAACGATCAGGCATCTGGCCTCATATGGAGGCAGAGCACCGATTGCGCTCCGGCTCCATATGCAGCAGATGCCTGAAGCTTCAGAAGCTCCAGGTCTCAGCTGTTATGTTACAGCTGAGAGTTGTAGTTCCTGAAGCTGTCTCGTTGCCGCGAGGTGGCTGCGCGCGCATCCAACATTCCTTTGAGGATGCGTGCCCAACTGCCGACGGTGACGGACATTACAAACCAAATTATAGTATAGATAGCCAATCTCCACCTACAGCTTGTCTTATTTGGAGAAGCCAATAAGAGCTTGGGTCTACAGACAACAAAGCTAGCCATGTTCATATTGTCATTATAAAGTGCACTGTTTTGCAGTGCTTCTTCTAATGCCAAATAGGTACATATATGTAGCAGGGTTAGCCTTGATAAGTCTGCAGTGTGCTTTTTCAGTTCTGAGAATTTGTTGTCAGAGCTAAATTGCATGAAAAGGGGGCAAAATAGATTATACATGTATATTGCAGGTATTTTATTGGAATTGATGTATTAAACATAATGCATCTCTCCAATAACTTTTTAAACAAAGGGGAGTCTGGTACAGGAT
The DNA here is from genome assembly GCF_027579735.1 of Bombina bombina. NCBI lineage: Eukaryota > Metazoa > Chordata > Amphibia > Anura > Bombinatoridae > Bombina > Bombina bombina. The sequence continues at coordinate 1,083,667,499 of NC_069501.1, read as the reverse complement.
AGAGTTTTAGCAACTTTGTAGTACGGATGATGTTTTTTTCTGTTCCTTCTCAGGCAGCTGGCAATCTTTTCTATCATCTCAAAATAATATAAATGTCATGCTAAATAAGTATTTTCCATGGATTAGTCCATGCCTAGTACAGCTCATGTTACACATCGCTCATCGGCTGGGATAATGTGTGCTGGTACCTGAGCCTAACTGGGTCTGCCTGGGGGTACAACCATCAAATTCAGGCATCACCAGAGGAAGCAACAACACAGATATAAGGGAAGAAACATTATCCTTCTATAATATCTATATGAAGTATGAGACGTATTTTTGTAATCTCTGTACAATGCTGAACTCATATTTACTCTAAACGGAGTGAATTTCATGTCAGTTGTGCATTGTGGCACTAGTGGATTTAGAGCAACAGTTATATTAAAGGGGAAGTAAACATTTTGATATTTTTTTAATATAAAATGTTTGTGTGTAGTTAGACTTTATTATTTATGTTGCACCTTTTTTACCTGTGATTTAAGTCTTTAAATTAGGAGTTTTTGTATTCTGAAAACTGTAAGCACACAACAGTCGAGCCATACATCTGTTGCTTATTGGCTTCAAAGGAGATTATTAGATAAGGAACTGCTAAATAATAATGACCAGGGCTGGCCTTCTCTAATTCAGTAACAAAACTCCTACAAATAAGGTGAGTGGTAGGAGGAGTCTGGCTTTTAAAAACCAAATGCAGCAAATGAGATGTAATGCATTAGAATAAATTTTAAACTCCCCCACAATGTTCATTTATTGCAAGAAAAATCTTATAATTTCAAAGTATTTACTGTCTTATTAAAGGTCTATTGAGACTGCTGGGACTTACTGTCAAAATATCATGTAAATATGGAAGTTTAAAAGAAAGGATTGGAAAAGCCAAGGTGCATGAATAGTGCTGCAATGTTACTGTTTATGCTAATGCTCTGTACTGTGCACAGTAAGTACATGCAATGGCAGACCATTAAGGGATTTGCACTGTATTAGTGCCCCTTGCCTCTCTCTATGTAGCAGAGCAAACTGTATTCCAGTACACGGACATCTCATTTTAAGCAATGACAAAATGAAGGGAAATAAGCCCATGCACTAGAATATGAAACCATCTTCACAAATGGATTTTGCTTTAGGCAACTGAGCAGGGGCACCTTCTTTCAACTGGTTCATTCCAATGGATAGGCCTCTGCCACTTCTACTGAGAGGGCCTTCCATAATCTCTATTTCTGCAGCTCTTCAACTGCCCAGTGTATTGTCAGTGTCATGTGGACACCTCACCCTATACTACAACAAAAGCTAGCAGAGTTGCTGATTATCAATAAAACAAAAAGGAAAAAGTGAAAGCGACCATGACTTTCTTACCTCCAGTGTTACTTTCCACCCACTGATTTATCTGTGTTTCAGTCCTGCTGTGTTCGCTGAAGTTTGCAAGCTGCAGGCTACTGTTTGCCCAGTGCACCACTTGTTCCACAAATTGAGGGGTGAAATGTGTTCCTGTCTGCACAAACAATGCACAAGCAAAGTGAATCACTGTCCCTTGGCTAGAGTTGGCCAGCCCTGTGTACATGGACTGGATTAACTCCTGCACACCTTCATCTGAAATTAAAGGCAAAGAGACAACTGAATCTTATAATGATCCAATATATATGTAATATATATTTATTTATTATTTTTTGCTAACTCTTATATAGTGTGATTGAAACATAAAACTGTATATCCATAAATTTGCATAATTTGAGTGTCAAAATTTTCAAAATACAACAGTACTTTTGTTTTCTTGAAGGACACGGAACAAATGTTAGAAATTTGAATAACTGATTAAAAAAAAGAACATGTCTATAAAATTCTAATTTATAATAAGGCATTCATTAAAGGGATATTGAACCCATTTTTTTTCTTTCATGATTCAGATAAAGCATGCCATTTTAAGAAGCTTTCTAATTTATTCCTAGTATTATTTTTTTCTTCGTTCTCTTGCAATCTTTATTTGAAAAGGCAGGAATGAAAGCTTTGGAGCTTGCTTTTTTGTTTAGTACCCTGCGCAACCCAGGTTCTCAACCTAAAATGGGCCGGCTCCAAAGCTTTTATTCCTGCTTTTTCAAATAAAGATAGCAAGAAAACAAAGAAAAATTGATAATAGGAGTAAATTAGAAAGCTGCTTAAAATTGCATGCTCTATCTGAATCATGAAAGAAAAAGATTGGGTTAAGTGTCCCTTTAACTATATATGACAATACAGATGCATATTACAAATTTCACAAAAATATATGCATACAATTGGCCCAGTTGCATTGCATTGGGCGTCTAAAGAGTTTTTATTCCCAAGGGAATGTTAAAAAAAAAAAAAGTTCCCATTTTATATACTAATGCATTTTAACACCCACCCATATAGGGCTAGATTATAAGTGGAACGCTAATTTATCGCACACCCGCAAACAGGCAAATTTGCCCGTTTGCAGGTGCTCAATAAATAACCAGCCATTACAGGTGTCTAGTTATTGCTACCGCGAGCTCGCAGTAACAAATGGTGCTCCAAAAATTAACCAGAGATCAGATCTCTGGTTAATTTTCTAAAAGTGCCCTAATTGGCCCTAAATATTGTAATCTTTATTAAAAAATAAAGCATCTTTATGTTTTAATAAATTAACTGCAAAAAGCAGTTATAAGGGGCTAAAAGTGGTAGCTGAGGGGTGAACCCCCCCCCCACACTGAAAAGTGCCTTTACATAGCGTTCTATAGGAACTGAGTGTTCCCTGTAAATATATATGTATATGCTTATATACATATATATTTATATGTTAATATTAACCTTTTAACGCCGTTATGCCGTTCTATTCCGTCATATTTACACTGGGCTTTAAAGCCGTTATGACGGAATAGAACGTCATATCAAACAGCTGTCCTGAAGCCTTCTGCGCTTCAAGGACTTGATCGCGGTCTGGAGGGCGTTCCTAGGGTTGTAGGGATGCCCCCCAGATGCGATCCAATAATTGAAATCTCGCGATCGTATGCACGATCGCGTAGTTTCAATTTGTCTACATCGGAACAGGTGTTCCGATGTAGACACTTTAACCCTGTCACGAAAGGGTTAAACCAAAACTATATATGCATATATTCAGATACATACTGTATATATTTACAATTGCTGCACGACTTACCTCCTTCGCTGCACTAGTTCTCATGCCGCGTCTCACGTTCGCATTGCACCTAACTTGTAATAACAGTGCATATTTGCGTGTGCTGGTATTACAAAGTGGAGCGCAAATATCTATTTTGCGGAAGCAATATTTTGTACTCCACTTATAATCTGGCCCTTAGGTTTTTTATTCTAATAGAAGTATCTAGCAAGTTAAGCATTTAAAAGCAATCCATTATGGGTTTTTTTTAAACTAGTGGATTAAATATTCATCATTTTGTCAACAACCATATGAAAAATATGAGGGAGAAAAAACTACAAGAATGAGCTATTTACTTTCTCAACCCACATAATATATAGTGGAACAAATAGACCCTTCTTTTTGTGCTCCTCAGTTTGGATCATCACAGTTATACCAATCACCTTGGCAGGAGCTACTAGGTATGTACTAGACATATATGCATATGCTACAATCACTGACCTTAACTAGAATGCCCCTTTTATCGCAAAAAAATATATAATCTTTGCAAATTTATGAGACATTTAGGGTGGTTACAATATGATCCATATTTGTTTTGTAAGTAAAATATTTCTGCTTCATCCAAATCTCTGATTGTAAAACAAAATAATAATTTGCTAAAAATAATTAGTATTGTGTGTGTGTATATATATATATATATATATATATATATATATATATATAAAACAGCAACAATTGATCTTCAGTTTAAAAGATTTACATTGTTTAGCTTTAATTAATACATTTAAATGTATTCACTTATATTGATATCCTAATAATCTGTGAATGATATAGGTAAACAAGGTTTACTAATCCCACAATCTGATCTCCTATTTTAGTTCAAAATCCTTTATGATTAAAATCAAACTCACAACAAATTTGACACTAATTTCATTTTTCTGTAAGCGACTTTTTTGTAGTAAAGTAGTTATTCTAAATTATTAAAGGATTAAGGGCTAATGAAAGCTGATACTAACAACGGAAACCTTTTTAATTGCATTATTGCATAATCCATTCTGTGTCACAGTAGTTTGGGGATAATAAATAGATATAAAGATATACTGTGAATTTATCCCCTTGTCTGTAATTATGTACAGTATGAACAAATGATGGTAACAACTGCTTTTGTCATATGGACATTAAAATTACATTTAACCCTTTTGTTTCTAAGCCCCCCCCCCCCAACCCAGGGTTGAGTCAATTTTGTGCTTTTTTGCTAATTAGATTTAAACCTTATTGTAAGTCAAATGACAATGAGTGACCCACACAAATCATATATTGTTTTCTTTAAGCAGGTTCACAATATACCATTATTACATTAATAATTCATGGTATATGAGATAGCTGTGGCTAAAAATTAAAAAAAAACACGTTTTTTTTCTTAGATTTTAGTAAATGATACTGAAAATGGCCAGTGGCCCACTGCTGTTACTGTGATCCCCTTACTAAATTGTCATCATGGGTAGCCATGCGTGAAATAGGGGCCCAAACAGGCTTTTGGGGGTTATAATATAGATTAGAGAGCCCCCATTGTTCAGAACAGACATAAAAGCACTTCTTTTCTTGCAAGGTGTTCACTATTACCACAGATATCACCTGACTATACAGACAAAATTCATATATTTTTTTTAGAGATGGAATTGTCGACTAGAAAATTAATTTTATTAGGGGTCTCAACGCATACCAGATTTTTTTTATTGCACATATAGTGAGCCATGCCCAAGCAAATCCCTATGTGTTTTCTACTTTATTTCTAAAAACTCTTTTGTGTAGTACTGCAGGGGGTTCTCTTTCAAACGAGGGGTCTTGAAAGTTTGTAGTTGCTATGGGAGCTGAGATCGAGGGGTTTGAAGAACCTATCACTATCCAACTCCCTTGCAGCTACAGTGAGCTTCCTGGTTCTGCCCCCATTTATGATGTCATTGGCACTCCCATGAAGCATGGGAGTGCTGCCCAGGCCACCAACGATTCCCATCCTTTGGTGAGAGGGATCTCCAAAAACAGAGTTTGATTGGCGATCGCCCTGCATGACGAGAAGGGCTTGTCATGCACCTAAAGGTAGCAATGTGCATGACATGAACACCTCATCACGTGACGCATTGAAGGGGTCCCTTTAATGTTTAAGTATGTATGGTTTTAAAAAAAATGCAATTTATTTATTTTTCTAGCTTTTTTATGTAATTTAAGTCTTTTTTGGGTTTTCCAAATTCATACTGTAGACTTCAAAATCATAACTTCTTTACATTTCCTTATTGGCCTCAACAGATGTGGTAAGAAAAAATACTGCAAAACAATGCAAGGTTTGCAAACAAAATGATAGTGCCAAGCATTGTCTACTGCTGCAACAAGTCTCGATCGGCTCTGGATCGGCTCTGGATCGGCTCCTACAGATAAGTGAAAGTAGCCATTATGTTTTTCCAACTGTCATAGAAAGGATGGCCTGCAATATCCAGATCTCTGAATTTACACAGTGATAAGTAAAAGATCTAATTTATATAATTGGATAAAATGCATGTCTGTCAAAAGAACTGAGAAAAAGAGAAAGTCTGCAGAGGCTAAGAAACAAGGAAATCACAGAGTTAAAAGTGTATTAATATAACTGTTAGTTATGCAAAAAAACAACATTTTTGGTGTTGATTGTCCCTTTAATTCACTTGATATCCTTTGTTTAAAAGCATATCTAAATAAGCTCAATAGCTGCTGATTGGCAGTTTCACATAGATGCCTGTATGATTGGCTCACCCATGTGTATTGCTATTTCTTCGACAAAGGATATCTAAAGAATTAAGCAAATTAGATAATTGAAGTACATTGGAATGTTTTTTAAAATTGTATTCTCTATCTGAATCATGCAGGAAACATTTTGGGTTTCATGTCCCTTTAAGATATTTAACCATGCAGTATGTTATTGCTAATCTAAGTAATGCATATATAAAAGGCTTTCTTTGCCATTATTTTAAATGGCCCAATTGGTTGGAGGCTCGCTCATTTGAGCCTGCAACTGATATTTATGAAGCAGCACTTTAAACAGCTGGTTCCTAAATCCTCAGTAGACGGAGGCTGCTCCAAATTCACCGGCCGTACACGATCCTGGGCACACAACAGTGACGTCAGACGCCAAAGAGAGCTACGATAACACCTAATGACCACAAAGGCAGTGTGCAATGCCGGCTCAAAAAAACAGCGAACCAACTGCACAATGTCAAAAAATAAACGATGACCAGCAGCACAGCAGTAGAATAAAAAATAGAAGTACATACCAAGGACAAGAAGGTCTGATGCGTTTTGCGCCCCATAGTGGCGCTTACTAATAGACTGCTGAGGCCATATCAAATTACCTCTTAAAAAGAGGCACAGGGTCCTCAACAAATTAACCATTAATATCTCTTTATAATTAATAACAACAACAAGAACATTAAAAGAAATTGACATACAATTGTGATATCCAGTTCATGCAGATTACTCACATATGCAAAGGAGAAAATACATGGAATGTGTAAAAATTGATAACAGTACAAATTGATAGTAATTGACAATAATAATGATGAAAAGTGGTCACAATCTACAAATAGGTTAATTCTAACCCTAGAATAAAGTCTGAAACTCGGAAACATTTGTAGCCACACTGACAATAAAATTTAACCATAATGAAGTTCAATAAGGCATACAACAAAATAGGATATCATAAGACTATAAAGGGTAAAGGGTTCCTAAATCCTCTCCGCCAACTTGAAGTTGGCAGATAAAAATAACCCCAGATTCATTGGGTTAAACTGATTATGGTACTCAAATTGGATTAGTTTTTATTTTATTTTATACTGACAAGTGGGGCATTGAAATCAAAACTGAATTCCCTATTAAATGTTTAATTACATGAGCTAATAAAACCTTTGTATTAGGCTTTCAATATTTTTTTTACTGACCCCAGGAAAGGGAAAGTAAAGTCAAAATTCAACAAATGGATTGGAAAGAACACAACATGTTAAACAACTTTTCATTTTATTTCCATTATCTATTTTGCTTTGTTCTCTTAATATCCTTTGTTAAAGAAAAATTCAAGGTGAGCTCAGGAGCGTGCACATGTCTTTAGCCATTTGGCAGAAGTATTTGCAACAATGTTTATAGCATTGTTAGACATTGTGGCAAGTATTGCTGCAAACACATGCATACTGCTAACCTCCCATCAGCCTACCTAGGACTACTCTTCAACAAAGGATACAAGATCATAAAGAAAATTTGATCATAGAAGTAAATTGGAAAGTTGTTTAAAACTGCATGCTCTTTCTGAACCATTAACCTTTCATTTTAACTTCACTGTCCTTTAAGTGCATCCTGTATCATTCAGAAATCCAACCATGCAATATTCTACACAGTGATTGCTTGATCAGTGCATGAGCTCATAAATATTTGCCCCTTATTGCCCACAACATTTGAGATAATATAATAATGCCCAAAAGGACTACAAAAATGCAAAATTTGCCAATAACGTTTTACATGTTTGTATCACATTATTTTGCAATGCAGTGCTTATCTTCTGATACATTTTTATGTAGCTATAAAGATGACTTTAATGCCCTTTCTGATAACACAATATTACTTTTTGCTAAACATATGAACCAGACTGTGGTTGGTAGTATGCCATAGATAAATACTGCAAGAATGTTAAATCATATAAATAATAGGCACTGTGAATTACATAATAATATATATCGGAATTCTGAAATAATCATCATATTAATAGCTTCTTGCTATCTCACTCTATAATGATATCTAATCTATATTAATGATTACACAATGATCTCCTGCTAATGCCATAGCAGTGATGCAGTTTATACTGTAAGCTTTCTAACATTAGCAATGCATTTGCATATTACCATGGACACTATATCCCAGAGCGTTTTCCATTTGCTTAAATGTGTTCCCTTGAGCTCCAAACTGCAGAAGTCCCAAAGAGCTGGCAACACTACTGGGTGATATTACTAGATTGGTTCTGTTCTCTGTTTCCACTAATTTCTGATACAGACTGATGGCAAATTCTGTGTTCAGTTCGTTCAGTTTATCATAGGTTTGGCAGCATCCAAATCTGAAGCAGCTGGAGTAAAATATCAGTGTGAAGAAATGCCTAGGATGCATGGGGAACGGGGGTCAAAACCTGCAAGTACAGTTAGTTTATATTATTAATGAGCTCACTATCCTCTCAAACACAAGAGAAGAATTTCATCCAGTCTTATTTTCATGCTTACTCTGCATTTTACTATTTTTCATTACAATCTCTAAAGTATGAGCTCTGAATATTCCATATGACTACAATTTAAATAAAGCCATTATCTTATTTCATCCAATTAACACATTTAAGTGTACATATTTAACTAAAACAATGTTTAGTGTACATATGAATATACTTCAAGAAAATCAATTCCAGTACATAACAATGTGTAACAAATAGCAAACCTTTACAATTTTGGAATCTGCTGAAAATGTACTTATGCAGTCTCACACTACTGGCACAGCCTTCAGGTGTCTCAAGTTTACATCTAATAAAATGCATTAACCATTCCTTAGCTGACATAACAAGCAGCGCAAAGATACAGTTTACTCACAATTTTATTATATTGCAAAGTCCTCTTGTTTCTCTGGGTCTTCTTTCAGGCTCTTTGATGTGTGGTGTAATAAAGCTAAATCATGAGACTGCATTTAAAGGGATAGTGAGTGACTGCACTTTCCACTGGAGATGTCTGTACCACTCTGAACAAATTCCTGTGGAGCAGTAGCTGTATATAGAGCCAGGCAGAGAGGGCTGTCACCAACTAGCAAATCCACTGCAAGGAACAAAACGGTACACATGGAGATGGAGTCAGCAACTTTCATTCCAAGCCCTGCTCCATTGATCACTTTTCTGTGTGACCCGATGCTCATGAATAAATTCTTGCATAAATTACACAATGGACTCTATCCTATGTAAAAGAATGTGCATTACTGCCTCAGTGGTGTTAAGAGCAATAGATTAAGGTCTCTATATACACCTGATAAAGAGGTACCTGTGAATTTAGCTAGTGGGCTACTAAAATAAATAACAAATTGTCAGTTTAATTTGAGGGGACATTTGTGTGACAGAATCTATTGCAATGTATAATATGATTAGTTTAGAAATGATAGTAGTGGCCATTTTTTACAGGTACCCACAATACCTTAGAGACATCTGGTTTTGTCTAAGTCAAATCATAGCATTTGCAGCTAATTAGAATGTGGATGTCCAAACATGGGGCGAGATTACATATACGGCGGTGGCTTCAGCGCAAGCGCTAAATCCCGCGCCGCCCATAATTTCACCTCGCACATTGGGGTATTACATATACGGCGCTGTTAGATGCTAGACTGGCGTAAGTAGGACAAACTGTCGATCTTCAGAAATGTGTGCTAATACACATTTCTGTTGTCGCAAGTAACTTACGCCAGTATTAGGTTTGCGTAAAGTGTCAATAAAGAGTAGTTTTATGCAAATGAGGATAACACGTGTAAAAACTAAACCGGAATTAAACTAAAAATGTGACACGTAATTATGCTATTCAAATTCATATATAAACCCATGCACAGCCACCATTTTCTTCAGTGTGTTTGGATTGATCGTTGAGCTACAACACACGGCCCAGGAGTGGAGGATTAGTGAGAGTAGAGGGAGAGGTGCAAACAGAAAAGTTAGTTAGGTTGCATTGGTGGATTGAGTAAGCTTGTACACTTACACATATTCTGACATATTGCACACAATGCATACATACATATACAAATACACTACACTTTTTCTTCTAAAACCTCACATATTTTATTTTTACAGTGTGATAGGCTGAGTGTTTGATTGTGTGTGATTGAACTGGGAATGAGTAGGAGTGTGTGTGGTGTGATTAGTGTAAGGATGGCAGGGAGAGGTAGGGATGAGGGGAGAAGAGTGGCAGGGAGAGGAGTATTGGAGAGGACAGGAGGAGCAGTGAGCCCCCCATCAGGGAGTAAGTGGAGTGGGGAGAGGGAGAGCCAGAAGGGATGATGGGAGGAGAGATGCCAGAGAGCCCTAGAGAGCAAGCACATCCAGGATAGGGACAGAGGGTGCACATGGGGACAGAAGGGGGGAGGAACGAGAGGATAGGGGGGAACCCACACTGCCAGGGACATCACAGGGAGGAAGCCAAGTGGCCATGGAGGATGAGAGGCTGAGATGTCCAAACTTCTCATTTGAAGAAAATGTTGCCCTAGTCCAGGCCATCATGGACAATTACAGTGCCCTCTTCGGGCAGGAGAAGGGCAAAGGCAGTGCCAAAAAAAAAGACTGCATGGTTAGCAATAGAGGATGCCGTCAACAGCGTGGCCCCACAGAGGAGGACTGTAGAGGGCCTGAAAAAGAGGTGGAATGACTGCAAGAGGCGGGTCAAAGAAAAGATGGGGCAGGAAACTATCCACCAGAAGGGAACAGGCGGTGGGGAAGCCCTGGACATAGAGTACAACACCTGGCAGGAGATGATACGCAGGTCCCTGAGTATCACAGCAGTCTGTGGACTTCCCGGGGCTCGTGACTCAGGGGCTGCAACCACAGCACATCATGCTGGTGAGTAACATCCCACACACTTGTATTATATGTAGTTGCGATACAACATCCTTTAATATAACACATTCATGGACATGATAAGGGCATGGTATTTGGTGTACTAACAAAAACATCTACAATTCTACTTGACATTACTTCTACATAACACAATGCAATTAATGATGTGAGGTGGAATAGTGCAATACTAGCATGTCTCAGAGTACCAAGGCCAAAAGCCACAAGCCACAAGCCACATGTAGAGTTTTCATTAAATGGACACTATAGCCATCCCTATACATTTAGCTCAATAAAGTAGCTTCGGTGCTTAGATCAGGCTAAAGTAAATGTGTGACCATAGTGTCACTTAAAGAACACATTATTTCATCATTGACATGTACACATAACTATTGTATGAAACACATCTCTGTATGCTGCTCATATTCAAATCCCTCATAGAGCAACTCACAATGTGCATATGCATGTTATATAGCTTGACATGTGAATCAGTATAGGCCCTAGCATGTATCAATGTACATTGTATGCCCACATGAACATATATCTGACTGTACTAATCCCTCTCATGCTTTAACTCCTCCACAGAACCTGCTGTCACAAGGATACAAACAGCCATGCCACCACCACCACTACCAGTCTTCAGGCAAAACGCACGAACAGTATGCTCCCAGGCATGAGCATGGCTGGATGGCTTCAGTTGAGGACCCTGGAGTGATGCCACAGCCATTGCCATATGACCCCTAGCAAGATTCCTGGCCAGAGGAAAATCTTTCCTTTAGTTAAGAGGGGGAGCCAAGACAGCCACAAAGGGTCCATGTATTTACACCCCCCACAACACAATCTCATGTCAGTCATGGATATTACCCACAGACTATGTCACAAGAAGTGCCGATTGTAGAGGCTGAGTGGTCACACACTGGTCATCAGTGGGACTACCAATCATCCATGAGAGCTCCACCATCCTCTTCCATGGGACGAGCTCCACCATCCTCTTTTATGGGACGAGCTCCACCATCCTCTTCCATGGGACGAGTTCCACCATCCTCTTCCACATGAAGAGCTCCAACATTTGCGATGGAAATACAGCAGAAACTACAGCTGCCCCTCAAGCAGCAGAAGATACAACTGAACCTGACCCTCAAGCAACAGAAGATACAGCTGAACCTGACCCTCAAGCAGCAGAAGATACAACTGAACCTGACTCTCAAGCACCAGAAGATACAGCTGAACCTGACCTCAAGAAGCAGAAGATACAGCTGAACCTGACCCTCAAGCAGCAGAAGATACAATTGAACTCGACCCTCAAGCAACTGCCAGCCCTGTTGCTCAAGAGCCTGTGGATGCATTGTATTTTCCCCTGGGTGAGGAATACATTGCATTCCAGAGGAGGCACGTCACAAGCACTGTGAGCAGACAAAGAGGCCAAGAGAGGTTCTTCAGTGGCCAAGAAAGGTTACACAAACTTAGCATAGAGCTGCAGAGGGACATGGCAGTATCGTTAAGTGCAAGTGTTCAAAACCAGTCACAGATGATGCAAATTCTGGCTGATATACAGATGGACAATAGATGGAGAGAACAAAATAAACTCTTGGGTGTGCTGGTTGAGCACTTTACACACCAGCAGGACACTGCCTCCAGCCTATCAAAGAAAAAAATATATATATATATATTATTATAGTTCACCATAAACCTTTTCCTCTGTTATTTACCATGTAATTGTCATATACATCCATGTGAGGTGTGTTTTATTACACTGATATTGTTAAAACATATAATATGACCTGTGTTGAAATGGCAATAAAAACAGGTAATATCATGTTTATGACATATTCTTGTACTATAACTCACATCCACATAGTTGTGGATGAAGGGTACATACAGTAATATTCACTTATAAGATGTAAATCAACGTATCTCACATCCAATATAAATTGACTCATGGGTGTATATATAATACTGATGTTACTGATAGGGTGTGCATTTTCAGGTGTTTTAAGGCTGCAGGTGAGAGGTTGTGTTGTTTGTGATTGGTTTGACACAATTGCAGTGGAGGAATATTGATTATAAGAATTAAGTGGGCAGCAAGGTTTAAAGGGACATTTTAATAAAAAATGTTCTTCCCTTTAATTTGTTCCCAATGATCCACTTTACCTGCTGGAGTGTATTAAATTGTTTACAAGTATTTCCTTTACCCTTATGATTGCATTTGAAATATTTTACTTAGCTTGTGGTATCCCCAACCATCCTTAAAGGGACAGTCAACACCACAATTTGTGTTGTTGCATAACCAACACTGTTATTTTAATATACTTTTTAACCTCTGTGATTAACTTGCATTTAAGCTTCTGACAGCCCCCTGATCACATTTTATTTATTATCTATTGACTTTTATTTTAGCCAATTAGTGCAGTGTCTGCCACAATCCACGGGCATGATCACAATGTTATCTATATGGTTTACATGAACTAGCTCTCCCCTGTTGTGAAAAGCAAATGAAAAAGCATGTGATAAGAGGCGGCCTTCAATGTCTTAGAAATTATCATATGAGCCTTCCTAGGTTTAGCTTTCAACTAAGAATACCAAGAGAACAAAGCAAAATTGGTGATAAAATGTAAAATTACATGCCCCATTTGAAACATGAAAGTTTTCTTTGGACTTGACTGTCCCTTTAAATATTTGAGAAGCTGCTTAAATGTATGTGTTTGTTAAGGCTTTCAGGGAGTTAAGTTGCTTTTTTAGTCAGTGCAAGGGTTGCTGCGCCTGCCAGGTGTGCGAGATGAGAATGGAGTAGATTTTCTCAATTCTGCGCACGTAAGTCCTTGCGCTGGATATTGGATACTGATTTGCGCGCCAGTTCTATGTTAGTCTATGGGAGTAAAAAATGCAGGTGATGGGTGAAATATACGCATGTAACTTGTCTGCTACGCCGTATATGTGATACCAAAATCGCGTAAAACGCTGCATATGTAATGGAGCCCATGGTCTTTGTGAGAGTCTGAGGAAGTGGACCAAGGCTTTATTATTAGTGTTGGAGAACTTGTTGGCACTCACAAATAAATAAGAATTATAATTATAGATAGCCCTGTATGTTGCAGAAAAATAAATAAAAATCATTTGGTTGGTACTGGTGGAATTTATTAATTTCTAATTCTATCACTGCTTTATATAAAACACCTTATTCCTGCATTTACTTTTCTTCTTGTCCTGTAAGAGTAAACTTCAAATCCCCTAAAAGTGCCACTGTCTGAAACATTTAGTTTTGCCAGAATATTAGTTCATGCTTTAGGACAGGATATTCAGATACCTGTGATACTGCAAGACAATATTAGTAATCAGAATAAACAAATGATTCTAGATTGAAGGTTGACTAGTTGTGAGAATCAGGTGCTCTCTCTTCTTCTTTCTCTCTCTCCTCTCTTTCTTCTCTCTCTCTCTCCTCTCTTTTCTTCGCTCTCTTCTCTCTCTCTCTTCTCTAGCTCTTCTCTCTTCTCTCTCTTCTTCTCTCTTCTTCTCTCTCTCTCTTCTTCTCTCTCTTCTCTCTCTCTTCTCTCTCTCTTCTTCTCTCTCCTTCTCTCTCTCTCTCCTCTCTCTCTCTTCTTCTCTCTCTCTTTTCCTTTCTCTCTTCTCACTTTTCTTTCTCTCTCTCTCTCTTCTTTCTTTCTCTCTCTCTTCTCTCTCTCTCTCTCTCTTCTTCTCTCTCTCTTCTCTCTTTATATTCTCTCTCTTCTCTCTCTCTCTCTCTCTCTCTCTCTTCTTCTCTCTCTCTTCTTCTCTATCTCTTCCTCTCTCTCTCTACTTATCTCTCTCTTTCTCTCTCTCTCTACTTATCTCTCTCTTTCTCTCTCTCTCTCTTCTTCTCTCTCTTCTTCTCTCTCTCTCTCTCTCTCTCTCTCTCTCTCTCTCTCTCTCTCTCTCTCTCTCTCTCTCTCTTCTTCTTCTTCTTCTTCTTCTCTCTCTCTTCTTTTTCTTCTTCTTCTTCTCTCTCTCTCTTTCTCTTGTAAGATGTATCGAGTCCACAGATTCATCCTTACTTCTGGGATATTCTCCTCCCCTACAGGAAGTGGCAGAGAGAGCACCCACAGCAGAGCTGCCTATATAGCTCCCCCCTTAGCTCCACCCCCAGTCATTTTCTCTGCCTGCTTAACTGCTAGGAAGGGCAAAGAGGAGTGAGGTGACAAAAATGTTAGGTTTTTATTTTCTCAAGCAAAAGTTTGTTATTTTTAAATGGTACCGGTGTGTACTATTTACTCTCTGGCAGAAAAGGGATGAAGATTTCTGCAAGGAGGATGATGATCTTAGCATTTTGTAACTAAGATCCACTGCTGTTCTCACAGGAGCTGAAGAGTACAGGAAAACTTCAGTTGGGGGAACAGTTTGCAGGCTAAACTGCATTAATGTATGTTCAGTCTATTTTTTTCTAGACAGACTGTGTTATTTCTAGAAAAGGCTGGCAATATCCCCATGAGGGAAGGGTAAGCTGTATTCAGAAACTTGGATAGGAATTTCAGCTTGCATGAAGGGCTCATTAGTTACTGGTGACACTGTTTGGTAAAAACGTTTTTGTTTATTCAGTGAATGATGCAATTATAACGTTTTTTTGAAGGGACTAAAGGGGTCATTGTGGCTTGTTTTTGAGTTTTCTAACCCACATGGTTAATTTAGAGACACTCTAGTGTTTGTCTGTTAGGCCTCAAAACATTGAGTGAGGTGGGAGGGGCCTATTTTCGTGCCTCAGTTGTGCAGTTTCTTTTCCTCTGAGACTTCTAACTGCTTCTCCAGAGGTTCCTGCCGTGTTTGAGGGCTGTAAAATAAGTTTTTCCCCCCACAAATTGTTCTAAAGGGCAGGTAGGAGCCACAGCAGAACTGTGGCAAAGTGCTGAAAGTCTTTTTTTACTGGTTTTGATGTTTTTTCAATCTGGTTTTGCCATTAAGGGGTTAATTGTTTATTTGCATAGCTGTGCAAAGTTACTATGGCTATATGATACTACTGTAAAAATTTGGTTATGTTTACTGCTTTTTTGCAGAATTTGTGCAGCTTTTTTTCTCTTAAAGGCACAGTACCATTTTATTTCTAAGTGTTATTTACTTTGATTACAGTGTTTTCCAAGCTTGCTTGTTACATTACTAGCCTGTTTAACATGTCTGACACCAAGGAAAATCCTTGTTCAATATGTTTGGAAGCCATTGTGGTACCCCCTCTTAGAATGTGTCCCAATTGTACTGATATGTCCATAAACTATAAAGAACATATATTAGCACTTAAAAATAGAGCAATAGATGATTCTCAGTCAGAAGTAAATGAGGGTTTAGCATCTAGCTCTCCCCAAGTGTCACAACCAGTAACGCCCGCACAAGTGACGCCAAGTACCTCTAGTGCGTCAAATTCATTTATTTTACAAGACATGGCCACAGTTATGAATACAACCCTCACAGAGGTTTTATCCTGACTGCCTGGTTTTCAAGGAAAGCGGGACAGCTCTGGGTTAAGGAAAAATGTGGAGCAGTCTGAAGCTTTAGTAGCCATATCTGATATGCCCTCACAATGCTCTGAGGTAGGGGTGAGGGATTTGTTATCTGAGGGATACATTTCTGATTCAGGAAAGACGCTTCCTCAGACAGATTCTGATATGACGGCCTTTAAATTTAAGCTTGAACACCTCCGCTTATTGCTCAGGGAGGTATTAGCGGCTCTAGATGATTGTGACCCTATAGAGGTCCCAGAGAAATTGTGTAAGATGGATAAATACTTAGAGGTTCCTGTTTACACTGATGTTTTTTTCCAGTCCCTAAGAGGATTGTAAATATTATTGCTAAGGAGTGGGATAGACCAGGTATTCCGTTCATTCCCCTTCCTGTTTTTAAGAAAATGTTTCCCATATCTGACACCATGCGGGACTCGTGGCAGACAGTTCCTAAGGTGGAGGGAGCTATTTCTACTCTGTCTAAGCGTACAATTATACCTATTGAAGTCAGTTGTGCTTTCAAAGATCCTGTGGATAAAAAATTAGAGGGTCTCCTGAAGAAAATTTTTGTTCATCAAGGTTTTCTTCTTCAACCTATTGCGTGCATTGTTCCTGCAACGACTGCAGCTGCTTTCTGGTTTGAGGCTCTAGAAGAGGCTCTTCAGATGGAGACTCCATTAGAAGAAATTTTGGACAGAATTAAGGCCCTTAAATTGGCTAATTCATTTATTACAGATGCCGCTTTTCAACTGGCTAAATTAGCGGCAAAGAATTCAGGTTTTGCCATTTTAGCACGCAGGGCATTATGGCTTAAATCCTGGTCTGCTGATGTGTCATCTAAAACTAAACTTTTGAACATCCCTTTCAAAGGAAAGACCCTATTCGGGCCTGAACTGAAAGAGATTATTTCATACATCACTGGAGGGAAAGGTCATGCCCTCACTCAGGATAGATCAAATAAGATGAGGACCAAACAAAATAATTTTCCTTTTGGAATTTCAAGAGTGGTCCCGCTTCAGCTTCCTCTGCTGCAAAGCAAGAGGGGAATTTTGCCCAATCCAAGTCAGTCTGGAGACCTAACCAGGCTTGGAACAAGGGTAAACAGGCCAAGAAGCCTGCAGCTGCCTCTAAGACAGCATGAAGGGGTAGCCCCCCATCCAGGACCAGATCTAGTAGGGGGCAGACTCTCTCTCTTCGCTCAGGCTTGGGCAAGAGATGTTCACGATCCCTGGGTTTTAGAAATTGTGTCCCAGGGATATTTTCTGGAATTCAAAGGCTCTCTTCCAAGGGGGACTTTTCACATTTCTCGATTGTCTGTAAACAGACACAGATAGAGGCGTTCTTACGCTGTGTAGAAGACTTACATACCATGGGGGTGATCCGCCCAGCCCCAAAAGAGGAACAGGGGCTAGGTTTTTACTCAAACCTGTTCGTGGTTTCCAAAAAAGAGGGAACTTTCAGATCAATCTTGGATCTCAACATTCTAAAAAGTTCCTCAAAGTTCCATCATTCAAGATGGAGACCAATCGGTCTATTCTACCTCTGATCCAGGAGGGTCAATATATGACCACCGTGGACTTAAAGGATGCGTATCTACACATCCCTATTCACAGAATTTTCACAAGGGTGCTAGGGTCCCTTCTGGCGGTTCTACGACCACGGAGCATAGCAGTGGCGCCTTATCTAGACGACATCTTATTTCAAGCGTCAACTTTCCAGCTATACAAGTCTCACACGGACATTGTGTTGGCTTTTCTGAGATCTCACGGGTGGACGGTGAACATAAAAAAGAGTTCTCTCTTCCCTCTTATAAGAGTTTCCTTCCTAGGGACTCTGATAGACTCGGTAGAAATGAAAATATTTCTGATGGTGGTCAGAAAATCAAAGCTCTTAACCACTTGCCGAGCTATTCATTCCATTCCTCGGCCATCAGTGGCTCAGTATATGGAGGTAATCAGACTCATGGTAGCGGCAATGGACATAGTTCCTTTTGCCCGCCTACACCTCAGACCATTACATCTATGCATGCTCAAACAGTGGAATGGGGATTATGCAGATTTGTCTCCTCAACTGCATCTGGACCAGGAGACCAGAGATTCTCTTCTCTGGTGGTTGTCTCAGGACCTCCTGTCCCAGGGAATGTGTTTCCACAGGCCAGAGTGGCTCATTGTAACGACAAATACCACCCTGCTAGGCTGGGATGCAGTCTGGAACTCCCTGAAAGCATAGGGCTTATGGTCTCGGGAGGAATCTCTTCTCCCAATAAATATTCTAGAACTGAGAGCGATATTCAATGCGCTTCAGGCGTGGCCTCAGCTTGCTGTGGCCAAATTCATCAGGTTTCAGTCGGACAACATCACGACTGTAGCTTATATCAATCATCAAGGAGGAACAAGGAGTTCTCTAGCGATTATGGAGGTAACCAAAATAATCTGATGGGCAGAGGATCACTCTTGCCATCTCTCAGCAATCCACATCCCAGGAGTAGAGAACTGGGAGGCAGATTTCCTAAGTCGTTAGACTTTTCATCTGGGGGAGTGGGAACTCCATCCGGAGGTATTTGCCCAGCTGATTCAACTATGGGGCACACCAGAATTGGATCTGATGGCGTCAGAATGCCAAACTTTCTCGTTATGGGTCCAGGTCCCGGGATCCCAAGGCGGTACTGATAGATGCTCTAGCAGTGCCTTGGTCCTTCAATCTGGCCTATGTATTTCCTCTCCTTCTACGTCTGGTTGCCAGAATAAAGCAGGAGAGAGCTTCGGTGATTCTGATAGCACCTGCGTGGCCATGCAGGACTTGGTATGCAGACCTAGTGGACATGTCTTTGGTTCTACCATGGACTCTGCCAATGAGGCAGGACCTTCTAATCCAAGGTCTGTTCACGCATCCAAATCTAATTTCTCTGCGTCTGACTGCTTGGAGATTGAACGCCTGATTCTATCAAAGCGTGGTTTCTCTGAGTTGGTCATTGATACCCTGATTCAGGCTAGAAAGCCTGTCACCAGGAAGATCTATAATAAGATTTGGCGCAAATATCTTTATTGGTGTGAATCCAAAGGTTACTCGTGGAGTAAGATTAGGATTCCTAGAATATTGTCTTTTCTCCAAGAAGGTTTGGAGAAGGGATTATCAGCTAGTTCCTTATAAGGACAAATATCTGCTTTGTCTATTCTCCTACACAAACGTCTGGCAGATGTCCCAGACGTTCGAGCATTTAGTCAGGCTTTGGTCTGAATCAAGCCTGTATTTAAACCTGTTGCTCCGCCATGGAGCCTAAATTTAGTTCTTAAAGTTCTTCAAGGGGTTCCGTTTGAACCTATGCATTCCATGGATATTAAGCTTCTATCTTGGAAAGTTGTTTTTAGTAGCTATCTCTTCAGCTCGAAGAGTTTCTGAGCTATATGCTTTACAGTGTGATTCCCCTTATCTTATTTTCCATGCAGATAAGGTGGTTTTGCGTACCAAACCTGGGTTTCTTCCTAAGGTTGTTTCTTATAAGAATATCAATCAAGAGATTGTTGTTCCTTCACTGTGTCCTAATCCTTCTTCAAAGAAGGAACGTCTGTTGCACAATCTTGATATGGTTCGTGCTTTAAAGTTCTACTTATAAGCAACTAAAGATTTCTGTCAAACATCTTCATTGTTTGTTGTTTATTCTGGCAAGCAGAGAGGTCAGAAGGCTACCGCTACCTCTCTTTCCTTTTGGCTGAAAAGCATCATCCGTTTGGCTTATGAGACTGCTGGCCAACAGTCTCCTGAAAGAATTACTGCTCATTCTACTAGAGCTGTGTCTTCCACATGGCTTTTAAAAATTAGGCTTCTGTTAAACAGATTTGTAATGCGGCGACTTGGTCTTCGTTTCATACTTTTTCAAAATTTTACAAATTTGATACTTTTGCTTCTTCGGAGGCTATTTTTGGGAGAAAGGTTCTACAAGCAGTGGTGCCTTCCATTTAAGGTCCCTGTCTTGTCCTTCCCTTCATCCGTGTCCTAAAGCTTTGGTATTGGTATCCCAGAAGTAAGGATGAATACGTGGACTGGATACATCTTACAAGAGAAAACATAATTTATGCTTACCTGATAAATTTATTTCTCTTGTGATGTATCGAGTCCACAGCCCGCCCTGTTTATTAAGACAGGCATATATATATATATATATATATATATATATATATATATATATATATATATATATATTTATTTTTAAACTTTCAGTCACCACTGCACCCTATAGTTTCTCCTTTTTCTTCCTAGCCTTTGGTCGAATGACTGGGGGGTGGAGCTAAGGGGGGAGCTATATAGGCAGCTCTGCTGTGGGTGCTCTCTCTGCCACTTCCTGTAGTTGAGGAGAATATCCCAGAAGTAAGGATGAATCTGTGGACTCGATACATCACAAAAGAAATACATTTATCAGGTAAGCATAAATTATGTTTTCTTCTTCTCTCTTCTCTCTCTCTCTCTCTCTTGTTCTCTTTCTCTTCGTCTTCTCTCTCTTCTATCTCTCTTTCTCTTTATCTCACTCTCTCTTTCGCTCTCTTCTCTCTCTTTTTCTATTTCTCTTCTCTCTCTCTTCTTCTCTCTCTTCTTCTTCTCTCTCTCTTCTCTCTCTTTCTTCTCTCTCTCTTCTGTCTCTCTCTCTCTCTCTCTCTCTCTCTCTCTTCTTTTCTATCTCTCCTGTGAACTCTTACACATGCTCAGTAGTAGCTGGTGCCTCAGAAAGTGCATTTAAAACGACTATGCACAATTTAAAAATGTAGTAGTTATTAACCCCTAATCCGCCAACCACCCAAAATACAAAGTATATAATTACATCATTAACCCCTAATCTACCTACACCCCACATCGCAAACTACCTATTAAAGCTACTGACCCCTAAAACACCATCTCCCACAACGCAATCTACCTAATTAACCTATTAACCCCTAAACTGCCATCGCCCCTCACCATAAAGTATTAGTAGTAATCCAATTAATAAGCCCCCTAACCTTACACCCCCTAAATTAACCCCAATTACATAAAATAAAAAAGACTATCTTCTTAAAAAATAAATAAAAAATTACCAAAATAAAAAAATCCTAATTTAAAATTAAAATAAAAAATCCTAACATTACATTAAAAAAAATAACCTAAGATTAAATTAAAATACAAAATCTAATATTACAAAAAAATAAAGAAATCTAAAATTACAGAAAAAAATAAACAAAATTATCCAAAATATTTTTTTAAACCTAATATAATACCCCTATAAAAACATAAAAGCCACCTCAAATTAAAACACCCCCTAATCTAAGAATAAACTACCAATAGCAATCAGCTCTTTTGCTGATAAAAGCCCTAATCTACCCCCCCCAAAAAAAAAAAAAAAAAAAAAACCTAACACTAACCCCAAAAAATTTACTCACTGTTCCTGAAGTCCGTACATCCATCTTCTTCCAGGCGGAGCAAAGTCTTCATTCATCACGGGACTATCTTCATCCATCGCGGGACCATCTTCTTTCTCCTTGCCGGAGGTGCCGGAGCGGTGGTCCTCCTTAGCGGTGGCGGTCATCAGCAACTTAGAGGTCCTCTTCATGCGATCGTCCAATGCACACTGAAGATTGCATTCCTATTGGCTGAAAGTTTCAAATCAGCCAATAGGATGAGAGCTACTGAAATCCTATTGGCTGTTCAAATCAATTAGGAGCTTAAAGTGATGGTAAACTCTTCCCTTTATAAAAACAGATCCGGAATGTTAGTAATATTTTTGATGGAGTTTAATCAATCAGTTGTAATGAAGATGCACTATAACCTACTTTCTTTCATGTAATTGGCAAGAGTCCATAAGCTAGTGACGTATGGGATATACAATCCTACCAGGAGGGAAAAAGTTTCCCAAACCTGAAAATGCCTATAAATACACCCCTCACCACATCCACAATTCAGTTTTACAAACTTTGCCTCCTATGGAGGTGGTGAAGTAAGTTTGTGCTAAGATTTCTACGTTGACATGCGCTTCTCAGCATTTTGAAGCCCAATTCCTCTCAGAGTACAGCGAATGTCAGAGGGACGTGTAGAGTATTACCTATTGAATGCAGTAATTTCCCTAACGGGGGTCTATTTCATAGGTTCTCTGTTATCGGTCGTAGAGATTCATCTCCTACCTCCCTTTTCAGATCGACGATATGCTCTCATATACCATTACCTCTACTGATAACTGTTTCAGTACTGGTTTGGCTATCTGCTATATGTGGATGGGTGTCTTTGGTAAGTATGTTTTTATTTCTTAAGACACCTCAGCTATGGTTTGGCGCTTTATGCATTTATATAAAGTTATAAATATATGTATTGTACTTATATTTGCCATGAGTCAGGTTCATGTATTTCCTTTTGCAGATTGTCAGTTTCATATTTGGGAAAGTTAATATTGAGAAATATTTTTCTTACCTGGGGTTTAGTCTTTTTTTCAATTGACTACTTGTTTTAATTTGTGGGTTGTCTTAGGCTCGCGGGTGCGCTAAAACTACACTTTATTGAGTCATTCTTGGCGCGAGAATTTTTTGGCGCAAAAAGCATGTCCATTGACGCAAGTTTGTCATTTCCAGCATCGTAGTTGACGCAGGGGTTCACACAGGGTTGCGTCGGACATGGTTGGCGCCAAAACTTTTTTTCTAGTTACATTTTGCGTCATACTTGGCGCCAAACTTTTTTCATTATTTATTGCCCCATTGCTTTTGCC
The DNA here is from genome assembly GCF_027579735.1 of Bombina bombina. NCBI lineage: Eukaryota > Metazoa > Chordata > Amphibia > Anura > Bombinatoridae > Bombina > Bombina bombina. Next base: position 1,083,644,553 of record NC_069501.1, on the reverse strand, counting down.
TCTTGCTTTTTTCTAAGTCAGAGGGCTGTGCTATTTGCATATATTTTTTTTCTCCCATTCCTGAAACTGTCATATAAGGAAATTGATAATTTTTGCTTTATATGTTGTTTTATCTTTTACATTCTGCAAGATGTCTCAACCTGATCCTGCCTCAGAAGTATCTGCTGGAACTTTGCTGCCTGACATCGGTTCTACCAAAGCTAAGTGCATTTGTTGTAAAATTGTGGAGATTGTATCTCCTAATGTCATTTGTATTAGTTGTCATGATAAACTTTTACAATCCATCTGTAATAGTACATTACCGGTTGCAGTTCCTTCAACTTCTAATGTACATGATATACCTGTGAATTTTAAATAATTTCGTTACTGATTCTATTCAGAAGGCTTTGTCTACATTTCCACCTTCTAATAAGCGTAAGAGGTCTTTTAAAACTTCTGATAAAGTTGATGAAATTTCAAATGACCGACAACATAATGAATTATCCACTTCTAATAAGGATCTATCTGATTCAGAAGATCCTTCCTCAGACATTGACACCAACAAATCTATTTATTTATTTAAAATAGAGTATATGCGTTCTTTGTTAAAAGAAATGTTAATTACTTTGGATATTGAGGAAGCTAGTCCTCTTGATTTTAAAACCAGTAAACGTTTAAATGCTGTTTTTAAACCTACTGTGGTTACTCCAGAGGTTTTTCCTATTTCTGATGCTATTTCTGACATGATTTCTAAGAAATGGAATAAGCCAGGTACTCCTTTTAATCCTTCTGCAAGGTTTAAAAAATTGTATCCTTTACCAGCGGTTGCAATAGAGTTTTGGGAAAAGATCCCCAAAGTTGATGGGGCTATTTCTACTCTTGCTAAATGAACCACTATTCATATGGAAGATAGTACTTCTTTTAAAAATCCTTTAGATAGGAAGCTTGAATCTTATCTAAGGAAAGCCTATTTATATTCAGGTCATCTTCTTAGGCCTGCAATTACTTTGGCTGATGTTGCAGCTGCTTCCACTTTTTGGTTGGAGAATTTAGCGCAAAAAGAATTGGATTCTGACATATCTAGCATTGTTCGCTTACTGCAACATGCTAATCATTTTATTTGTGATGCCATTTTTGATATTATCAAAATTGATGTTAGATCCATGTCTTTAGCTATTTTAGCTAGAAGAGCTTTGTGGCTTAAATCTTGGAATGCTGATATGACATCTAAGTCTAGATTATTATCTCTTTCTTTCCAAGGTAATAATTTATTTGGTTCTCAGTTGGATTCTATTATTTCAACTGTTACTGGGGGGAAAGGAGTTTTTTTGCCTCAGGATAAAAAACCTAAGGGAAAATCTAAGGCTTCTAATCGTTTTCTTTCCTTTCGTCAAAATAAGGAACAAAAACCTAATCCTTCCCCCAAGGAATCTGTTTCCAATTGGAAGCCTTCCTCAAATTGGAATAAATCCAAGCCTTTCAAGAAACCAAAGTCAGCCCCTAAGTCTGCATGAAGGTGTGGCCCTCATTCCAGCACAGCTGGTAGGGGGCAGATTAAGGTTTTTCAAGGATGTTTGGATAAATTCTGTCCAAAATCAATGGATTCAGAGCATTGTCTCTCAGGGGTACCGAATTGGATTCAGAGTAAGACCTCCTGTGAGGAGATTTTTTCTCTCACGCATACCAGTGAATCCAGTAAAAGCTCAGGCTTTTCTGAAGTGTGTTTCAGATCTGGAGTTTTCAGGGGTAATCATGCTGGTTCCTTTTCAGGAACAAGGCCTGGGGTTTTATTCAAATCTATTCATTGTCCCAAAGAAAGAAAATTCATTCAGACCAGTGCTGGATCTAAAAATTTTGAATCCAACTTTCAAGATGGTAACTATAAGGACTATTCTGCCTTTTGTTCAGCAAGGACATTATATGTCTACAATAGACTTGCAGGATGCTTACCTTCATATTCTGATTCATCCAGAACATTATCAGTTCCTGAGATTCTCTTTTCTAGACATGCATTACCAATTTGTTGCTCTTCCATTTGGCCTAGCAACAGCTCCAATAATCTTTTCAAAGGTTCTGGGTGCCCTACTCTCTGTAATCAGAGAACAGGGTATTGCGGTGTTTCCTTATTTGGACGATATCTTGGTACTAGCTCAGTCTTTACGTTCTGCAGAATCTCACACAAATCAACTTGTGTTGTTTCTTCGAAAACATGGTTGGAGGATCAATTTACCAAAAAGTTTTTTGATTCCTCAGACAAGGGTCACCTTTTTAGGTTTCCAGATAGATTCAGTGTCCATGTCTCTAACAGACAAGAGACGTTTGAAATTGGTTGCAGCATGTCGGCACTTTCAGTCTCAGTCATTCCCTTCAGTGGCTATGTGCATGGAAGTTTTAGGCCGAATGACTGCAGCATCGGACGCAATTCCTTTTGCTCGTTTTCACATGAGACCTCTCCAGCTTTGCATGCTGAATCAATGGTGCCGGGATTATACAAAGTTATCACAATTAATATCCTTAAATCCCAATGTTCGACACTCTCTGACGTGGTGGTTAAATCACCAGTGTTTAGTTCAAAGGGCCTCTTTTGTTTGGCCAACCTGGACTGTGATCACAACAGATGCGAGTCTTTCAGGTTAGGGAGCTGTTTCGGGATCTCTGACAGCACAAGGAGTTTGGAAATCTCAAGAGGCGAGATTACCAATCAATATTTTAGGACTCCGTGCAATTCTCAGAGCTCTTCAGTTTTGGCCTCTGTTGAAGAGAGAACCGTTCATTTGTTTTCAGACAGACAATATCACAACGGTGGCATATGTCAATCATCAGGGTGGGACTCACATTCCCCTAGCTATGAAAGAAGTATCTCGGATACTTGTTTGGGCGGAATCCAGCTCTTGTCTAATTTCTGCAGTTCATATCCCAGGTGTAGACAATTGGGAGGCGGATTATCTCAGCCGTGAGACTTTACATCCAGGGGAGTGGTCTCTCCATCCGGATGTGTTTTCTCAGATTGTTCGGATATGGGGACTACCAGAAATAGATCTGATGGCCTCTCATCTAAATAAGAAATTTCCCAGATACCTGTCCAGGTCCAGGGATTCTCATGCGGAAGCAGTGGATGCGCTGACACTTCCTTGGTGTTATCAACCTGCTTATATCTTCCCGCCTCTAGTTCTTCTTCCGAGAGTGATCTCCAAGATCATCATGGAACAATCGTTTGTGTTACTGGTGGCTCCAGCATGGCCCCACAGGTTTTGGTATGCGGATCTTGTTCAGATGTCCAGTTGCCAACCTTGGCCACTTCCATTAAGGCCGGACCTACTGTCTCAAGGTCCATTTTCCCATCAGGATCTCAAATCATTAAATTTGAAGGTATGGAAATTGAACGCTTAGTATTAAGTCATAGAGGTTTCTCTGACTCAGTAATTAAAACTATGTTACAAGCTCGTAAATCTGTCTCTAGGAAGATTTATTATCAAGTTTGGAAGATTTACATTTCATGGTGTTCTTCTCATAAATTCTCTTGGCATTCTTTTAGAATTCCTAGAATTCTACAGTTTCTCCAGGATGGTTTGGATAGGGGTTTGTCTGCAAGTTCCTTGAAGGGACAAATCTCTGCTCTTTCAGTTTTATTTCACAGAAAGATTGCTAAACTTCCTGATATTCACTGTTTTGTACAGGCTTTAGTTCGTATTAAGCCCGTCATTAAATCAATTTCTCCTCCTTGGAGTCTTAATTTGGTTTTGAAGGCATTACAGGCTCCTCTGTTTGAACCTATGCACTCTTTGGACATTAAACTACTTTCTTGGAAAGTGTTGTTCCTTTTGGCCATCTCTTCCGCTAGAAGAGTGTCTGCGCTATTGCTCTTTCTTGTGAATCTCCTTTTCAGTTTTTTTCATCAGGATAAGGCGGTTTTGCGGACTTCATTTGAATTTTTACCTAAGGTTGTGAATTCTAACAACATTAGTAGAGAAATTGTTGTCCCTTACTTGTGTCCTAATCCTAAGAATCCTTTGGAAAGATCCTTACATTCTTTGGATGTGGTAAGAGCTTTGAAATATTATGTTGAAGCTACTAAAGATTTCAGGAAGACTTCTAGTCTATTTGTTATATTTTCTGGTCTTAGGAAAGGTCAGAAGGCTTCTGCTATTTCCTTGGCTTCTTGGTTAAAGCTTTTGATTCATCAAGCTTATTTGGAGTCGTGTCAAGCCCCGCCTCAGAGAATTACAGCACATTCTACTAGATCAGTCTCCACTTTGTGGGCTTTTTAAGAATGAAGCTTCAGTTGATCAGATTTGCAAAGCAGCGACTTGGTCCTCTTTGCATACATTTACTAAATTCTACCGTTTTGATGTATTTGCTTCTTCTGAAGCAGTTTTTGGTAGAAAAGTTCTTCAGGCAGCTGTTTCAGTTTGATTCTTCTGCTGATGTTTTAAGTTTTTCTTTTCTTCATGAGAATAACTTACATTTTGGGTTGTGGATTCATTTTTCAGCATATGGCTGTTGTTTATTTTTATCCCTCCCTCTCAAGTGACTCTTGCGTGGAGTTCCACATCTTGGGTATTTGATATCCCATACGTCACTAGCTCATGGACTCTTGCCAATTACATGAAAGAAAACATAATTTATGTAAGAACTTACCTGATAAATTCATTTCTTTCACATTGGCAAGAGTCCACGAGGCCCACCCTTTTTTATGGTGGTTATGATTTTTTTGTATAAAGCACAATTATTCCAAATTTCTTTCTTGATGCTTTTTACTCCTTTCTTTATCACCCCACTACTTGGCTATTCATTAAACTGAATTGTGGGTGTGGTGAGGGGTGTATTTATAGGTATTTTGAGGTTTGGGAAACTTTGCCCCTCCTGGTAGGATTGTATATCCCATACGTCACTAGCTCATGGACTCTTGCCAATATGAAAGAAATGAATTTATCAGGTAAGTTCTAACATAAATTGTGTTTTTCAATATAGAGATAAAATTCAAATTTCCCGCACTCCACCGCCCATTTCAAAAGTTTTTCTGCAAGCTAATGGTTTGATTTTTTGTCAAATCAGTGCTCTCCCCATATAGAATAAACACAAAGTCCGGAGCTGCAGTTAAAAATCCCTTATTCTTTTATTCTTTCATTCATTAAGAGCAGTTACTCATAGCTGCATGACCACCCTCACACTAATGGGCTTTTTAAGAGAATAGAAAACATCTGATTTGCTAAGGTGCAATTGTTATATTAACCGTTTCATTGCTTTTCTTTCTAGTCATATACAATTGTGAAAACAGATGACAGAAATTCATAAAAAAGCTAATCATGTAACACACTCAATACGTTCTTATGCAACAAAATTATTCCATTATAAGACTTTGTTTTTTACATCTCCTTTTTTCTACAATCCACAATAAGTTATTGTTTATAAATAAATCATTCATATTTCATTTCTTATCAGTTTGGCAATCTATTTGGCTGGTGCATTTAATAGTGAAGCAACATTAGGTAAACTGTTTAATACAGCCAATGGGCATAATGGTTCAAAATTCCCAAACAAGTTAATTATTTGCAACTTAAATGTATGCTAAATGTGAATATTATCAAACTCAATTGATTAAGATTATTATAATAAGCAATGGTATGCTTTCCAAACATTATTTCATTGAATATACATTAAATATACATTGTATCAGTGGAAAAAATCAATAAATCCACTGTGCATTAAATACATTAAAAAAAACAAATAAATCACATTTACTGAATATAAAAAATACCTATGAAAAATTCATTCTTCTCCTTTGAATTGTTATGATCCATTACCCAAATCATATAGTACCAACACCCTTACTAGTTATTGGATATGCTCCATATTCCCAGATGAGCTCAAAAAGTGTGCAAGTAAAAATTAATCTATATACGATATTATCCATCAATTGGAATTCAGTACCAAAAATTAATAAGATCATATGATGAATTCAAACCAGTTGGGTATGATAGATCCAGAATACCTCCCTCTTTGCTAGTGCTTGATCCCTATCTCCCCCTCTTTGATTAGTCTTGACGATTTCTATAATGGTCCACTTAAAGCTATTTACTTGTTTATTATGAACCCTATTGAAATGTTGGACCTTGGGGATAGTCAATACACCAGCCTTAATGTCCGAGAGGTGTTCCCTAATGCGTATACGTGTTTCTCTTGATGTCATACCCACGTATTGGAGATGACATTCTGAACACCCCGCTAAGTAAATTGTGTATTTACTCCTACAATTCATACACCTGTTGTGCTTGTATACCTTATTTGTGACCTCGCTTTTGAAACCTTCTCCAACTGTTACATGTTCGCAAGCTTTGCATGTGTGGTTGCTACATTTAAACACACCCTTAAACCGTAACCAAGAGCTTGGGTCATCTGATTGAAACAATTTCAATTGGATGGGTGCCAATATATTGCCCAAGGAAACTCCTTTTCTGAAGGAGCATTTACATCCCTTGTCTACCGTTTTAACCAATGCATCATCAGCTGCCAGCAATCTAAAATTCTTTTGAACAATTTGACAAATTTTATGATACTGCATGCTGTAATCAGTTACAAAGAAAATCCCCTCATTCCTCACCTTGTTGGATACAGATTTCTTCAACAAGGTATTTCTGTCTATAGTGGCTACTTCTCCCCTAATTTTAGCAATTTTTTAGTGAACTTTTGAGCTCAGTAAGTCCAAGATCAATTTTTTGGATTTGACCCTTATAGGTATACCAAACATTGGAATTGAGACTGAGGTATACAGGAAACCTATAACTGGTAACACCCTTCTCCACGCCAGGAGCAGTCATCCAAAACAGGTTTTCAGGTCGGTAGCTAAGGGACAGTTCACGAGACTGAAGAGAAACTGTAGTAATAATGTGCAGTATGAGGACCATGCAAACCAGTTATCCGAACATTTATTGAGTAGAGCTAAATTGCTAAAATTAGGGGAGAAGTAGCCACTATAGACAGAAATACCTTGTTGAAGAAATCTGTATCCAACAAGGTGAGGAATGAGGGGATTTTCTTTGTAACTGATTACAGCATGCAGTGTCATAAAATTTGTCAAATTGTTCAAAAGAATTTTGGATTGCTGGCAGCTGATGATGCATTGGTTGAAACGGTAGACAAGGGATGTAAATGCTATTTCAGAAAAGGAGTTTCCTTGGGCAATATATTGGCACCCACCCAATTGAAATTGTTTCAATCAGATGACCCAAGCTCCTGGTTACTGTTTAAGGGTGTGTTTAAATGTAGCAACCACACATGCAAGGCTTGCAAACATGTAACAGTTGGAGAAGGTTTCAAAAGCGAGGTCACAAATAAGGTATACAAGCACAACAGGTGTATGAATTGTAGGAGTAAATACACAATTTACTTAGCGGGGTGTTCAGAATGTCCTCTCCAATACGTGGGTATGACATCAAGAGAAACACGTATACGCATTAGGGAACACCTCTCAGACATATTTAGGCTGGTGTATTGACTACCCCCATGGTCCAACATTTCAATAGGGTTCACAATAAACAAGTAAATAGCTTTAAGAGGACCATTATAGAAATTGTCAAGACTAATCAAAGAGGGGGAGATAGGGATCAAGCACTAGCAAAGAGGGAGGTATTCCGGATCTATCATTTGCAGACCAGATACCCAACTGGTTTGAATTCATCATATGATCTTATTTATTTTTGGTACTGAATTCCAATTGATGGATAATATTGTAGATAGATTAATTTTTACTTGCACACTTTTTGAGCTCATCTTGGAATATGGAGCATATCCAATAACTAGTCAGGGTGTTGGTACTATATGATTTGGGTAATGGACAATTCAAAGGAGAAGAATTAATTTTTCATAAGTATTTTTCATATTCAGTAAATGTGATTTATTTGGTTTTTTGAATGTATTTAATGCACAGTGGATTTATTGATTTTTTCCACTGATACAATGTATATTCAATTAAATAATGTTTGGCAAGCACATTGCTTATTATAATAATCTTAATCAATTGAGTTTGATAATATTCACATTTAGCATACATTTAGGTTGCAAATAATTAATTTGTTTAGGAATTTTGAATCATTATGCCCATTGGCTGTATTAAACAGTTTACCTAATGTTGCTTCACTATGAAATGCACCAGCCAAATATATTGCCAAACTGATAAGAAATGAAATGTGAATGTTTTATTTATAAACAATAACTTATTGTGGATTGTAGAAAAAAGGAGATGTAAAAAACAAAGTCTTATAATGGAATAATTTTGTTGCATAAGAACGTATTAAGTGTGTTACATGATTAGCTTTTATATGAATTTCTGTCATCTGTTTTCACAATTGTATATGACTAGAAAGAAAAGCAATGAAACGGTTAATATAACAATTGCACCTTAGCAAATCAGATGTTTTCTATCCTCTTAAAAGGCCCATTAGTGTGAGGGTGGTCATGGAGCTATGAGTACGGCATTCCAGCGCGTAAGCTTTTGACACTAAGGGCTTGTTTGTATTCTGTACATGTAACTGCTCTTAATGAATGAAAGAATAAAAGAATAAGGAATTTTTAATCTGAGACCTATTTATTGGAGCGTTTGCAGTTGGTGTGCCCCTGGAGGATGTTAAACATTTACTTAGGGAAGCAAGTCTCGGAGAGTTTCTTTACCCACATCCGTGATTGGAAGCATTTTGGCAGGAGCCGTCTCCCCTCGCAAGTCGGCTGCGTCTGTTGACGTCACTTTCGGGGCCTTAGAGTGTGGAGTCTATCGCCAAGTGCTGCGAACGGTAGCTAACGGCTTGTGGAAGTGGTGCAGCTCCAAGCTGTGGAAGGCGGGCTACTTTGAGCCTAGGAGAGAGGTCTCTCGAATGGCTCTTAGAACACACCGGGCTTCAAGCAGAGTGCCATGAAGAGAGGGTAAGTCTGCTCCGGATTAAGAGGAGTAAAAGTGGGGTCTCTTGAGACTAACTTTAACTTGCTCATTTGGAAGTGTTTGAAACGCATAGCACGAGCTTCCATTTACACAGGAGGAGTACATGAAGGGGTCTGCCCGTCATAGGAGCATTTGTATTTACTCTCCCCATATAGCCCTTTTATTGTAGCTAGAGCGCTGATTCTAGAACAATTCAAACCGTTAGCTCTCAGGAAAATTCACTGTTCAAATCAGCCAATAGGATTTCAGTAGCTCTCATACTATTGGCTGATTTAATAATTTCAGCCAATAGGAATGCAAGGTACCCCAATATAGAAGGGGTACCTTGCATTCAATCTTTCAGTGTGCGGCGGACGATCGCGTGAAGGGGACCTCCCCCTTACTGATGACCGCCGCCACTGAGGAGAACTGCCGCTGAGGAGGACCACCGCTCCGGAACCGCGTATCGGAAGACCACTCTGCACCTCCGGCAAGAAGAAAGAAGATGGTCCTGCGATGGATGAAGATGGATCCACCCGGATAAAGACTTTTCTCGGTCTGGAAGAAGATGGATGTCTGGACTTCAGGAACGGTGAGTAATTTTTTTGGGGTTAGTGTTAGTTTTTTTTTTTTTTTTTGTTTTTTTAGATTTGGGCTTTTATTATTTTTTAATGGGCAGCTAAGAGCTGATTAACCTTTTAAGGACAATGCCCATACAAATGCCCCTTTAGGGGCAATGGGTAGATTAGATTTTTAAGAGTTAGTTTTTTTGGGGGGTTGTGTTTACTCTTAGTTTTTTTTATGTAAAAGAGCTGTTAAACTTAGGGCAATGCCCTACAAAGGGCCTTTTTAAAGGCTATTGGTAGATGAGTGTTAGATTTGGGGGTGTTTTTGTTTTTATAGAGGTATTAGATTAGGTTTAAAAATAATTATTTTGTTTATTTTTTTTCTGTAATTTTAGATTATTTTTTTTTAATATTAGATTTTTTATTTCAATTAAACTTAGTTTTTGTAATGTAAAGTTAGGATTTTTTTATTTTGGAAATTTTTTATTTATTTTTTAGGGAGATAGACTTTTTTTATTTTTATATAATTGGGGTTAATTTAGGGGGTGTTAGGTTAGGGGGCTTAGTGATTAGATTCATACTTTGCGTTGTGTGGGGATGGTAGTTTAGGGGTTAATAGGTTAATTAGGTAGATTGCGTTGTGGGGGTTTGTCGGATTTAGGGTTAATAGAGTAATTAGGTACTGTGCATTGTGGGGGGATGGCGGTTTAGGGGTTAATAGTGTTGATAGGTACTTTGCGTTGTGGGGGATGGTGGTTTGGGGGTTAATACATTTATTAGCTAGTTTGCGATCTGGGGGTTGGCAGATTAAGAGTTAATTAGCGCTGCGGAATCTGTTGGCGCTCTACAAATAAGCGATAATAATAATAATAGTTTAAATAGGTAGTTTGCGTTGTGGGTGGTTGGCGTTTTAGAGATTATTACATTTTATTATTAGTTTTGATGTGGGAGGATGGCAGATTAGGGGTTAATACATTTAATTATTAGTTGCAATGTGGGGGGATGGCAGATTAGGGGTTAATACATTTAATTATTAGTTGCGATGTGGGGGATGGCGGATTAGGGGTTAATACATTTAATTATTAGTTGCGATGTGGGGGATGGAGGATTAGGGGTTAATACATTTAATTATTCGTTTTTATGTGGGAGGATGGTGGATTAGGGGTTAATACGTTTAATTATTAGTTGCAATGTGGGGGAATGGCAGATTAGGGGTTAATACATTTTATTATTATTTGCGATGTGGGGGGATGGCGGATTAGGGGTTTTGACGTGTCGGGTTAATTCTTTGGGTGGCGGGTTAGACGTTTACGGCCGATTAAACTTTTTTTGTTTTTTTACTTAGGCACTGGCAGATCATATACTACCGTAAGTCACTGGCGACTCCAGAAAGGTATTTTTCCGCACATTTCTGTACCTCGCTGGTTTATCCGACTTACGGCAGTATCTGATTTGCTGGCACCATATATGTGATTCACCCGATGTGCAAGGTGAACTTACGGGCAGCATGGGTTTCAGCAGTTGCGCTGAAACCTACACCTGATATGTAATCTTGCCCCTTAAAGGGATATGAAACCCAAATATTTCCTTTCATGATTCAGACAATTTAATTAACTTTCCAATGTACTTCTATTATCAAACTTTCTTCGTTCTCTTGGTATATTTTGTTAAAAAGCAGGGACATATCCCCCACACAACTGCTCCCCTCTGGGGCCCGACGCCTAGCAGTCAGCTTAGAACTGGCGCGGACCATATAATAGCAGTTTTGCAAGAATGTTATCCATTTGCAAGAGCACTATACGGCAGCACTATTTCCTGCCATGTTGTGCTCCAGATGCCTACCTAGGTATCTCTTCAACACAGAATATCATGGGAACTAAGCAAATTTGGTAATAGAAGTAAATTGGAAACTTTCTTTTTAAATTGTATGCTTTGTTTAATTCACAAATATATTTCTGGGGTTTCATATCCCTTTAAGATGAAACAACCCAAACTTTAATTAATGCAGCATATGCCTTGCAGTTAGTGTTTCAAAATATAAAAAATATATATTTTAAAGGAGTCATAGAATGTTTGTATTAGGTGGAAAATAGTACAAATGCACAAGGTTGCAAAAGTAATTCAACAGAGTGATACTGGCATGAAACCTGGAAAAAAAATATTTGTAAGTTCAAAAATATCCTTCGAAGTCAAGTCAAGCTAACCAGAATGATAAAGCAATATCATTTCTTAACCTTGCACAGATAAAGACTTCCTGTTTAAATTGCAAAGGTATACAATTCATTCATTGTCATAATATATTAGAAACAAACTGCCTTAATCCAAACATTCTGTGGCTAACTATTAGGTAATGTATATACTTGCTGGGACCCGAGGAGTTCACCTTATTCATGTCTGGGCTTTAGTGATGTCGCGAACATAAAAATTTGGGTTCGGGAACGCGAACTTCCACAACTGTTCGCGAACCGGCAAACCGGGCGAACCGCCATAGACTTCAATAGGCAGGCGAATTTTAATACCCACAGGGACTCTTTCTGGCCACAATAGTGATAGAAAAGTTGTTTCAAGGGGACTAACACCTGGAGTGTGGCATGCCGGAAGGGGATCCATGGCAAAACTCCCATGGAAAATTACATAGTTGATGCAGAGTCTGGTTTTAATCCATAAAGGGCATAAATCACCTAACATTCTTAAATTGTTTGGAATAACGTGCTTTAAAACATCAGGTATGATGTTGTATCGATCAGGTAGTGTAAGGGTTACGCCCGCTTCACAGTGCGCAGTGTAGGTGATATACCTGCCCTGACCATGCTTTGCAGACCAGGTATCAGTGGTCAGATGGACCCTTGCCCCAACACTGTGTGCCAGACATACTATTATAGCAGACTTATATGGCTTTGGCGTTGCTTTTTGGTAATTAGAAGGCTGCTAAATGCCACTGCGCACCACACATGTTTTATGCACAGCAGTGAAGGGGTTAATTAGGGAGCATGTAGGCAGCTTGTAGAGTTAATTTTAGCTTAAGTGTAGTGTAGTAGACAACCCAAAGTATTGATCTAGGCCCATTTTGGTATATTTAATGCCACCATTTCACCGCCAAATGCGATCAAATAAAAAAAAAGTGTTCACTTTATCACAAACTTTAGGTTTCTCACAGAGATTATTTACAAACAACTCATGCAATTATGGCATAAATGGTTGTAAATGCTTCTCTGGGATCCCCTTTGTTCAGAAATAGCAGACTTATATGGCTTTGGCGTTGCTTTTTGGTAATTAGAAGGCTGCTAAATGCCACTGCGCACCACACGTGTTTTATGCCCAGCAGTGAAGGGGTTAATTAGGGAGCATGTAGGCAGCTTGTAGAGTTAATTTTAGCTTAAGTGTAGTGTAGTAGACAACCCAAAGTATTGATCTAGGCCCATTTTGGTATATTTAATGCCACCATTTCACCGCCAAATGCGATCAAATAAATAAAAATTGTTCACTTTTTCACAAACTTTAGGTTTCTCACAGAAATTATTTACAAACAACTTATGCAATTATGGCATAAATGGTTGTAAATGCTTCACTGGGATCCCCTTTGTTCAGAAATAGCAGACTTATATGGCTTTGGCGTTGCTTTTTGGTAATTAGAAGGCTGCTAAATGCCACTGCGCACCACACGTGTTTTATGCCCAGCAGTGAAGGGGTTAATTAGGGAGCATGTAGGCAGCTTGTAGAGTTAATTTTAGCTTAAGTGTAGTGTAGTAGACAACCCAAAGTATTGATCTAGGCCCATTTTGGTATATTTAATGCCACCATTTCACTGCCAAATGCGATCAAATTTAAAAAAAACGTAATTTTTTCGCAATTTTAGGTTTCTCCCTGAAATTATTTACAAACAGCTTGTGCAATTATGGCACAAATGGTTGTAAATGCTTCTCTGGGATCCCCTTTGTTCAGAAATAGCAGACATATATGACTTTGGCGTTGCTTTCTGGTAATTAGAAGGCCGCTAAATGCTGCTGCGCATCACACGTGTATTATGGCTAGCAGTGAAGGGGTTAATTGGGTAGTTTGTAGGGAGCTTGCAGGGTTAATTTTAGCTTTAGTGTAGAGATCAGCCTCCCACCTGACACATCAGACCCCCTGATCCCTCCCACACAGCTCCCTTCCCTCCCCCACCCCACAATTGTCCCCGCCATCTTAAGTACTGGCAGAAAGTCTGCCAGTACTAAAATAATAGGTTTTTAAAAAATATATATATTTTTTAGCATATTTACATATGCTGTGGTGTAGCATCCCCCTTAGCCCCCAACCTCCCTGATCCCCCCCAAAACAGCTATCTAACCCTCCCCATCTGCCTTATTGGCGGCCATCTTGGGTACTGGCAGCTGTCTGCTATTATTTCACAGTCAAAAAAGTGTTGTTGTTTTTTAAATGTACACTACTGTTACACCAGATATGAGTGGTGGCACTCGGCAAGTGGGCATAGTATACGCTGTGAGCCTGACACACACGCTGGCAGGCAGGCAGGCAACTGCAATTAGATTACACAGGAAAAAAAAGCAGACTGATGTTCTAGCCCTAAAAAGGGCTTTTTGGGGTGCTGTCCTTACAGCAGAGATCAGATGAGTCCTTCAGGACTGTAGTGGACACTGAATACACTAGCCTAGCTATCGATTTCCCTATTAAATCAGCAGCAGCTACACTGTCCCTCCTCTCACTAAGAATGCAGCTTCCAAATGAATCTAAAATGGATGCTGTCCAGGAGGTGGGAGGGTCTGGGAGGGAGGGTCTGCTGCTGATTGGCTGTAATGTGTCTTCTGACTGTGAGGTACAGGGTCAAAGTTTACTCAATGATAAAGAATAGGGGGCGGACCGAACATTGCATATGTTCGCCGTCTGCGGCGAACACGAACATGCTATGTTCGCCGGGAACTATTTGCCGGCGAACTATTCGCGACATCACTACTGGGCTTTTTTAGCTTAAGAGTTGATTGTTCACTCTGTTTAGATTGGGTTAATTCTTGGCAAAATAACATTTATAGAGTCTGCAAATGTGTTCTTGTTTAGGATATTTGGCAGTAAAGAAAAACACAACAGAGGTACCACATGTCCAAGTACTGTCTGATATTCAATACATAATGATGAATGGAACAGCACTCACAATTTGAAGGTCACCTTGAAGGCGTTCAATGTGCAGTCTGGAACTTCTCAGCCAGAGGCGTAACTAGAAACCACAGGGCCCAGGTGCAAGAATCTAAGAAGGGCCCCCCCACCACCCCTCCCCCCTCCAAAAAAAGGTGAATTTAATAAAAAAAATGTTTTCATTTAACACAGAAAAAAATGTGAATCAGATTTCATGTCTGCAAAAGGAGGTACCCTGTGCCCACAGTCTGTGAGATGGTCTGACCCCCTATTACTGTATATATAGTGACACTATTTAACCCCCTAGTACTGTATATAGTAAGTTAGTGACACAGTCTGTAATCTGCCGGTGAGATGGCTGGCCTGACCCTACCTGCCCAGTACTTTTTAAAGTGACCACAGTAGTCAGTAACATGGTCCACCCCCCCATACTGTATATAGTGGTACTGTATAGTGACACTGTTTACCCCCTGCCCCCCCCCCATGCTGTAGTAACAAGGTCTGTAATTTGCTGGTTCCACAAACATACACACTCACACACATACATGCATAACTACACACACAGTCACATACATACACACACACACACCATACACACACACATAAACACCAATTGGTAAAACAGAAACACTAACCCCTGTAGTCATGTCACACTCACATGATATCAGTGCAGGCAGTGGTAGGTTAACATTTTTTATAAAAAAAAAAAATATATATATAAAAAATATTATATTATATAAGCTGGGCCCCCACCCTCAGGGGCCCAGTCGCACCTGCGACCTCTGCACCCCCTGTAGTTTCGCCCCTGTTCTAAGCCATTCAGCTGACTGATTATCCTGTAATAGCAGGAACTAGGACGTATAGTAGTATAACTCCAGGTATTTTCCAGGGTCCAATAAACAGACCCTAGGCTGCACCCTGTAATAGAAAGAAGACTAATCTCCCCACAATAAAATCTGTAAAGGAAAAACACAACAGGGGGGCCATATGGCCAAGTACCATTTTATATTAAATATACAATGGTGAATGGAATGGCACTCAAAATTTTTAAAGGGCATCTTAACAGCACTTAATGTGAAGACTATAACTTCTCAGCCAACCACCTGACTGAAATACCAAGAGGTAGCCAGAACTAGGACATATAGTATTAAAACTCCAGGTGTTTTAGTACTACACGTCCTGGTTCTGGCTACCACAGGGTTATCAGTTAGCTGGATGACTGAGAAGTTCAAGCCTGCACATTTAGTGCCCTTTAAATTGTCTGTGCCATTCCATTCACCATTGTACACTGAATATGAGATGGTACTTGGCCATGTGACGCCCCTGTTGTGTTTTTCCTATACAGGTTTGGCAGTAAAGCTAAAGTGCAGGTCTAAATTCCAGTTCTACACTTTGTAAACTTTTTAGTAACAACAAGAATGTCCACAGAGTTTAGATGAACTTATTTGTTCTTTCTGCTAGCTCATACATTTTACAACTGAGATGCAACTAGCTCATAGTGTTTTTTACCTAGAGTTAAAGTCCTTCACTGCTGATTATCGCTCCCTGAGATAGAGGCTATTACTGATGGAAAGAGTTATTATTTCTTACAGAATAATAAGAGCAATTTTAAGGCAAGCAGGTGCCTCGTTTTCACAGTAACTATATTAAGGATGGGAAGTCCGATTAGGCGCTTAAAGTGAGGGTAAACTCTCCCTTTATAAAAACAGATCCGGAATGTTAGTAATATTTTAGATGGAGTTTAATTCATTAGTTGTAATGAAGATGCTCTATAATTTACTTTTCAATATAGAGATAAAATTCAAATTTCCCACACTCTGCTTCACATTTCAAAAGTCAATTTCTAAAAAGTCAATGTGAGCTAATGGTTTGAATTGTTGTCCAATCAGTGCTCTCCCCATATGGCACTTTTGTTGTAGCTAGAGTGCTGATTGGAGAACAATTCAAACTGTTAGCTCACAGAAAAATTCACTTTTGAAGTGGGCAGCAGAGCAAGGGGAATTTGAATTTCATATCTACAATAAAAAGTAAGTTATAGCACATCTTCATCACTGATAAATGAAACTCCATCTACAATATCACCAGCATTCCATTTATAAAGGGAAGAGTTTAGGGGTATATTTATCAAGCTCCATATGGAGCTTGACGCCCTGTGTTTCTGGCGAGCCTTCAGGCTCGCCAGAAACACAAGTTATGAAGCAGCTCATAACTTGACCGCCTGCTCTGAGGCGGTGGACAGACATCGCCGAAAATCAACCCGATCCAATACGATTGACACCCCCTGCTGGTGGCCAATTGGCCGCGAATCTTCAGGGGGCGGCTATGCAACCGCAGTTCAGCAGAACTGCTGGTGCAATGATAAATGCTGACAGCGTATGCTGTCGGCATTTATCGATGTGCGGTGGACATGATCCGCAATATCGGATCATGTCCGCTCGCACATTAATAAATAGGCCCCTAAATGTTTAAATTCCTTACAGTCTCACCATTCAGGATTTAACACCTTAAAGGGACATTAAACACTAAATAAATGCTAGATAGAATGATGCAGAAAAGATTAGTCTGAGATTACGTCTGAGGAAACAGTGTAACTGCTGAGAAATGTGTTGTATATCTGGGGTTACAGACTTTGTATACCCACCAGTTTTTAGCACTGTATTGTTTGAATTTTATATGTTTTTAATAAATCAGTTTTTAAACTACAAACAGTGTAACAAGCCCTAATTGCCAGGTGCACATATGTGTTGGGCCTACTGTTTGGTTCAACACTGTGTGCGTGTTTGAGCTGTCCCTGGACTACGTGCAGCTGTCAGGAGCTGAGATAACGCACCTTTATACTGCCAGCCTGCATTAACTAGCTACCTTCTGATTGGTTCCTGCACACATTTGTCTCTTTTGATTTGCTAATTAGATGTGTTTAGCTAGCTGCTAGTAGTGCAATACTGCTCCTTCAGCAATGGAAAACAAGAGAATGAGGCAAATTTGATAACAAAAGTAGATTGGAAAGTTGTTTGAAATTGAATGTTCTATCCAAATCATGAAAGAAAATGTTGGTTTTCCTGTCCCTTCATTTTGTCAGTTTTATGAAATGCTAATTTCTTGGTGCTTCAAACTAGTTTATATCTTCCCTTTAATTGCTTCCTGTAAGTATTTCTGCAGCTCAAGCAGGACAAACAGGTGTTTCATCTTCTTCCCACAAGAGAATTTGGTTCTTAAATTTAGTCTTTCTCGTAAGTTACATAGGTGTCCATGCATACTTTTACTATACCAGATAAAGGGATAGGAAAGTCAATTATAAACTTGCATAAAGCTGATAGACCATGTAATTTTAAGACATTTTTAAATTCTCTTCTATTTTCAAATGTACTTTGTTCAATGGGTATCCATTGTCTAAGAAGAATATGTACATATCCTACACTAGTGGGTGCTAGCTGGTTACTACAGCCTGCACTCATTTGTCTTTTGTGATTGGTTCACTAGAAGTGTTCAGCTAGCTCTCAGTAGTGCATTGCTGCTCCTTCAAAAAATGATACCTAGAGAATAAAGCAAATAGAGGTAAAACTTGCCCAAAATACAGAAGAATATTAAAAAAAAATTGTTAACTTTTAACTTTTTCACAAACTTTGGGTTTCTCAATGAAATTATTTACACGCAACTACTGCAGTCATAAGACAAATTGTTGTAAAAGGTTCACTGGGGTCTCCGTTGTTCAGAAATAGCAGACATGCATGGCTTTTCAATTCGTTTTTAGCAATTAGAAGACCAGCGCTAATTGCAGCTGTGCACCACACTTCTGAAATTCCCGGCAGGGAAGGGGTTAATAAGCTAGCTGGTAAGGGTAATTGTATTTTAATACAGGGATTACCCTCCCACCTGACACTTCCCACCTCCCTGATCCTTTCCAAACAGCTCTCTCCCCACACCCATACTCCTGACCACCAGCTTAAGTACTGGCAGACAGACTGCCAGTATGAAGTTTTTTTTAATACATTTTTTTAATTTATATATTTTTCTGCAGTGTAGGACCCCCCTTACCCTCCCACCTCCCTGATCCCTTCCAAACTCTCCCCCTCCTAATAATGTTATCTGCCAATACCAAGTTTATAGATTATTATTTTTTTTTATTTATTTATTATTTTTAAATATTTTTCTGTAGTGTAGCAGTCCAGTCCCCCCCACACCCTCCTCCGATTAATAATGTAGGGTCCCCCCACCCGAATTCCCATTTTTTTCTGCAGTGTTGCGCCCCTTCCATCCCTCCCCTATCCACAATAATTGTACTACAGTGTAGGGTCCTGTCCCTCCCACTCCCTCTGCCCTACACTGCTGTGAAGCACAGGCGCCTCCCTCCATAACCTCCCACCGGCACAAATGGAAGTTCATTACAGACAATGACAAAGAACGTGTCACTGTCTGTAATGATTTGGATCTGCCTTCATATGGAACCGGAGTACCGTTCGTGCTCCAGTTCCATATGCAGACAGATGAATGCAGCTCAAAGACCTAAATATATATGTTATGCAGTACGATGGGCAAAGTACCGCAGGATGTGTATGTGTGTGTATATATATATATATATATATATATATATATATATATATATATATATATATATATACAATGGATATAAAAAGTCTACACACCCCTTTTTCCACCTTTAACCCCTTAATGACCGCAGCACTTTTCCATTTTCTGTCCATTTGGGACCAAGGCTATTTTTACATTTCTGCGGTGTTTGTGTTTAGCTGTAATTTTCCTCTTGCTCATTTACTGTACCCACACATATTATATACCGTTTTTCTCGCCATTAAATGGAATTTATAAAGATACCATTATTTTCATCATATCTTATAATTTACTATAAAAAAAATTATATAATATGAGGAAAAAATGGAAAAAAACACACTTTTTCTAACTTTGACCCCCAAAATCTGTTACACATCTACAACCACCAAAAAACACCCATGCTAAATAGTTTCTAAATTTTGTCCTGAGTTTAGAAATACCCAATGTTTACAGGTTCTTTGCTTTTTTTGCAAGTTATAGGGCCATAAATATAAGTAGCACTTTGCTATTTCCAAACCCCTTTTTTTCAAAATTAGCGCTAGTTACATTTGGACACTGATATCTTTCAGGAATCCCTAAATATCCATTGACATGTATATATTTTTTTTTAGAAGACACCCCAAAGTATTGATCTAGGCCAATTTTGGTATATTTCATGCCACCCTTTCACCGCCAAATGCAATCAAATAAAGAAAATCGTTCACTTTTTCACAATTTTTTTCACAAACTTTAGGTTTCTCACTGAAATTATTTACAAACAACTTGTGCAATTATGGCATAAATGGTTGTAAATGCTTCTCTGGTATCCCCTTTGTTCAGAAATAGCAGACATGTATGGCTTTTGTTGTTGCTTTTTGATAATTAGAAGGACGCTAAATGCCACTGCGCACCACACGTGTATTATGCCCAGCAGTGAAGGGGTTAATTAGGGAGCATGTAGGGAGCTTCTAGAGTTACTTTTAGCTTTAGTGTAGTGTAGTAGACAACCCAAAGTATTGATCTAGGCCCATTTTGGTATATTTCATGCCACCATTTCACCACCAGATGCGATCAAATTAAAAATAACGTTACATTTTTCACAATTTTAGGTTTCTCACTGAAATCATTTACAAGCAGCTTGAGCAAGTATTTCACAAATGGTTGTAAATGCTTCTCTGGGATCCCTTTTGTTCAGACATAGCAGACATATATGTCTTTGGCGTTGATTTTTGGTAATTAGAAGGCCGCTAAATGCCGCTACGCATCACACGTGTATTATGTCTAGCAGTGAAGGGGTTAATTAGGTAGCTTGTAGGGAGCTTGCAGGGTTAATTTTAGCTTTAGTGTAGAGATCAGCCTCCCACCTGACACATCACACCCCCTGATCCCTCCCAAACAGCTCCCTTCCCTCCCCCACCCCACAATTGTCCACCCCATCATAAGTACTGGCAGAATGTCTGACAGTACAAAAATAAAGGGAATCTTTGTTTTTTTTTTAAAAACATTGTATAGCATATTTACATATGCTGCTGTTTAGGATCCCCCTTAGCCCCCAACCTCCCTGATCCCCCCTCAAACATCTCTCTAACCATCCCCCTTTGCCTTTTTGGGGGCCATCTTGGGTACTGGCAGCTATCTGCCAGTACCCAGTTTACAGAAAAAAATGTTTTTTTTTTATTTTTTCCCAGTTTTTTTTCTGTAGTGTAGCTTCCCTCCCACATACCAACCCAACACCCCCTGATTTAGCTTTTTATTTTTATTTTAATTATGTTTTAGAACTCTGATCACCAAATCCTATGGTGCATATTTTCTGTAGTGTAGCGGTTCCCACCCGCTCCCTCCCGTGCACGCGCCCGCCCCCTCCCCATCGTGCACGCGCGCGTGTCCGTGCGCGCCCCCGGTCATCCCCGCCCACGATCCCGCCCCCCTCCACATCACTGGGCCCATCGATGGCCGCCACCCGCCTCCCACGTCGGCTCCCACCCACCAACGATACCGGCCATCGATGTCCGGTGCAGGGAGGGCCACAGAGTGGCTCTCTCTGCATCGGATGGCCATACATGGCTATTGCAGGATGCCTCCATATCGAGGCATCACTGCAATAACCGGAAAGCAGCTGGAAGCGAGCAGGATCGCTTCCAGCTGCTTTCCACACCGAGGACGTGCAGGGTACGTCCTCAGGCGTTAACTGCCTTTTTTTTGAGGACGTACCCTGCACGTCCTCGGTCATTAAGGGGTTAAAGGGATACTGAACCCAAAAAAAATTTCTTTCGTGATTCAGATAGAGCATGCAATTTTAAACAACTTTCTAATTTACTCCTATTATGAATTTGTCTTCGTTCTCTTGCTATCTTTATTTGAAAAAGAAAGTCCAGAACCCTGGACAGCACTTGTTTATTGGTGGATAAATGTATCCACCAATCAGCAAGAACAACCCAGGTTGTTCATAAAAAATGGTCCGACATCTAAACTTACATTCTTGTTTTTCAAATAAAAATACCAAACTAAAATCTTTAAGGTGGAGGGAAGTAGAAATAAAAAACTAAAATAATATGGTTGCATAAGTGTGCACACCCTTAAACTAATACTTTGTTGAAACACCCTTTGATTTTATTACAGCACTCAGTCTTTTTGGGTATGAGTTTTTCAGCATGGCACATCTTGACTTGGCAAGATTTGCCCACTCTTCTTTGCAAAAACACTCCAAATCTGTCAGATTGTGAGGGCATCTCTTGTGCATAGCCCACTTAAGATCACCCCACAGATTTTCGATTGGATTCAGGTCTGGGTTCTGACTGGGCCATTCCAAAACTTTAATCTTCTTCTGGTGAAGCCATTCCTTTGTTGATTTGGATGTATGCTTTGGGGCGTTGTCATACTGAAGCAGAAGCCTGAAGGTTTTCTGACAATATTGTCTGGTATTTGGAACTGTTCATAATTCCCTCTACCTTGACTAAGGCCCCAGTTCCAACTGAAGAAAAAGAGACCCAAAGCATGATGCTGCCACCAAAATGCTTCACTGTGGGTATGGTGTTCTTTTGGTTATATGCAGTGTTGTTTTTGCGCCAAACATATCTTTTGGAATTATGGCCTAAAAGTTTAATCTTGGTTTCATCAGACCATAACACCTTTTCCCACATGCTTTTGGGAGACTTCAGATGTGTTTTTGCAAAATGTAGCTGGGCTTGGATGTTTTTTTTCGTAAGCAAAGGCATCCGTCTTGCCACTCTACCCCATAGTCCAGACATATGAAGAATACGGGCGATTGTTGTTGCATGCACCACACAGCCAGTACTTGCCAGATATTCCTGCAGCTCCTTTAATGGTGCTGTAGGCCTATTGGAAGCCTACAAGACCAGTTTTCTTCTCGTCTTTTCATCAATTTTGGAGGGACGTCCAGTTCTTGGTAATTCTTCAACTACCGTTAAATTGTACCCCAGGATTAAGGGTCCCTTTGGCGAGGACACATCCCTCAGGAGGTAGTACCTGTGAATTAAGGGGTTATGTGTTTGACTATCTGACAAAGGACATCTTATGGAGAAAATATATTACCTATGTGTGGTCCTGAATGTGGCTGTGTGAACGGCTGTGACTAATCTGCTTTGCTTGTACTAATCTATACGCCTACATACCTTGCTTTACTATGGCTATATCTTGCTTCACTACGGCTATCTATGCATGAATTGCTTTTGCTATGATAATCAACTAAATTGCTCAGGTGCCGTTGTGCTAATTATGAAACTTTTGCACTGGATAAAGGGTTAGAGACTGAGAATACGATAAGCATCCCATGGCTTCACACTGATAGAGTGATATAAGTCTGCATATACGGATTTCTAATGATCTGATGACATTTAAGGTTTTATAGGGGAAATTCTATCAGCATCCAATAGCAATTGGTGTTTTTGTATGAATATATGTTTAGTTGTCAATATGGTTAAACACTTGTCACCTTTTTTATATGTGTATATATTCTGTATGTACCTAGTATTAATTAAATGCACTTTATTTACATAATTGTGATGTATTGAGAGACATTTATTTGGGAAGGGAGCCTGTCACCTTGAGATTGGCCTATACTACTCACGTAGCTTACTGGTTCATATTTTTCTATTTATTTTTATATGTGTAACTGCCGGCTAGGACATACTTTACTCTCCCATTATGTGTATCTCCATTATATTATGTCCCCTGGCACCCCTGGTTACCAATAATTTAGTTAACCAGGGTAACACTAATATACGCTCTAAGTGAGCTGGCACATCGATTGTTGAAATATTTACATATATATATATATATATATATATATATATATATATATATATATATATATATATATATATATATATACAGTATCTCACAAAAGTGAGTACATCCCTCACATTTTTGTAAATATTTTATTACATCTTTTCATGTGACAACACTGAAGAAATGACACTTTGCTACAATGTAAATTAGTGAGTGTACAGCCTGTATAACAGTGTAAATTTGCTGTCCCCTCAAAATAACTCAACACACAATGATTAATGTCTAAATCGTTGGCAACAAAAGTGAGTACACCCCTAAGTGGAAATGTCCAAATTGGGCCAAAAGTGTCAATATTTTGTGTGGCCACCATTATTTTACAGCACTGCCTTGACCCTCTTGAGCATGGAGTTCACCAGAGCTTAACAGGTTGCCACTGGAGTCCTCTTCCACTCCTCCATGATGACATCACGGAGCTGGTGGATGTTAGTCCCCCCACCTTCTGTTTGAGGATGTCCCACAGATGCTCAATAGGGTTTAGGTCTGGAGACATGCTTGGCCAGTCCATCACCTTTACCCTCAGCTTCTTTAGCAAGGCAGTGGTCGTCTTGGAGGTGTGTTTGGGGTCATTATCATGTTGGAATACTGCCCTGCGGCCCAGTCTTTGAAGCACTGCTTCAGTATGTCACCATACATGTTGGCATTCATGGTTCCCTCAATGAACTGTAGCTCCCCAGTGCCGGCAGCACTCATGCAGGCCCAGACCATGACACTCCCACCACCATGCTTGACTGTAGGCAAGACACACTTGTCTTTGTACTCCTCACCTGGTGGCCGCCACACACGCTTGACACCATCTGAACCAAATAAGTTTATCTTAGTCTCATCGGACCACAGGATATGGTTACAGTAATACATGTCCTTAATCTGATTGTCTTCAGCAAAATGTTTGCTGGCTTTCTTGTGCATCATCTTTAGAATAGGCTTCTTTCTGGGACGACAGCCATGCAGACCGATTTGATGCAGTGTACGGCGTATGGTCTGAGCACTGAAAGGCTGACCCCCCACCCCTTCAACTTCTGCAGCAATGCTGGCAGCACTCATATGTCTATTTCCCAAAGACAACCTCTGGATATGACGCTGAGCATGTGCACTCAACTTCTTTGGTCGACCATGGCGAGACCTGTTCTGAGTGGAACCTGTCCCGTGAAACTGCTGTATGGCCTTGCCCACCGTGCTGCAGCTCAGTTTCAGGGTCTTGGCAATCTTCTTATAGCCTAGGCCATCTTTATGTAGAGCAACAATTCTTTTTTTTCAGATCCTCAGAGAGTTCTTTGCCATGAGGTGCCATGTTGAACTTCCAGTGACCAGTATGAGAGAGTGTGAGAGCGATAACACCAAATTTAACACAGCTGCTTCCCATTCACACCTGAGACCTTGTAACACTAACGAGTCACATGACACCGGGGAGGGAAAATGGCTAATTGGGCCCAATTTGGACATTTCTACTTAGGGGTGTACTCACTTTTGTTGCCAACAGTTTAGACATTTAATGGCTGTGTGTTGAGTTATTTTGAGGGAACAGCAAATTTACACTGTTATACAGGCTGTACACTCACTACTTTACATTGTAGCAAAGTGTCATTTCTTCAGTGTTGTCACATGAAAAGATATAATAAAATATTTACAAAAATGTTAGGGGTGTACTCACTTTTGTGAGATACTGTATTTATATATATTCACAAGCCCAAAGTTTTTCAGCAAAAAAGTGCAAAATAGCGGTAAAAACATAAACTTTATTCAAGTGTAGTCACACTCATTAAAACATGGGGGTACCAGCATAAAAATAGAACGAAAAACAAAAATCAAACATGAGAACAAATAGCTGACATGTTTCGCCACACAGCCGTAATCATAGCTAATGGGCACACCTGCATTAAACCTTTAGTACCCTTCTCTAAATTCTCATTGGTTGCAATAAAATCATGTTGAGATTGTCACTCCTCCCTATTGTTTATTTGTAACTTACAATTCAATCTTGATTAAATATAATAGGATAAAACTCCTAACTAGAGGAACATAATTCTAACAAAATTATGTCTATTATATTTGATATAAATTCAAATTTAGAAACACTTAGCCAGACTAATGTTACAACAATAGTAAATTATAACTAGATAGATAGCAGCAGTTATAATATCTTATATATTTTATAAAAGACCTTAATAGATAGTGGAAAAAGCTGTAACCATACAATTCCTCCATTATAAATATTGAAAAACTAATTGCATCCAAATATATTGATAAAGAATGTATGAAAGATTCCATGAAAAAGTGTAGAGTGTTTTCTAACACCCAATACAGCAACGAATTTGGACTTGGCATATAGCTAATGAATCGACAAATAAAATCAAATTTATTCATTCAGGATTATTCCTATCTTTATTTAAGTATATACTATGCCAAATCCACATTCATTACAGTAACACAAATTGAGAGAAATTGGAAAAAATCTATTTCCAATAATTAATTAAGTCAAACTCAGAGTTCAAACCTGAGGGGACTCTAGTACCCAGTCTAAATATCCAGAACATCTCCCTCTTGCCCAGCAATTTGTCTCTATCCCCTCCCCTAGGGGGGGTAGCCACCCTTTCAATAGCCTGCCAGCGAAAAGTGGTCAAAGCCTTATTGTGCCTTTTAGCAAAGTGCTGGACAAGAGGGGTTGTCGCTGTGCCTGAACTGATCGTAGATAAATGGTTCCTAATTCTCGTGTTGGCATCATTTGAGGTTAATCCTACATACTGTACAGAACACTCTATACATGTTATTAAATAAATAACATATGTAGTAGTACAGTTGAGGCATGTATCAATCTTAAATGTTTCTCCTGTACTAGTCGAATGGAAGCTATCAGAAAATATTGCATATTCACAAGGTCTGCATTTACGTTTACCACACTTATATAGCCCTTTATGTTGTATCCATGAGCTCTCAGACTTTCTATTAGGTTTTGGTAAACAAGAGGGGGACAGAATATTACCCAAAGTTCTACATTTCCTATATGAACATTTTAGGCCTCTGTCCACACACTCTGCTAAACCATCGTCTGCTGCCAGCATTTTAAAGTGTTTTTTCACTATTTTACAGATATCTCTGTATTGGGCGCTGTACTCAGTGACAAAGTAAGACTCACTCTTTTTCACTGGGTTGATATTATCTGATCTCTTTCTTGTATTGAGTAATGTCTTCCTATCTATCCTGGCTACCTGCCCCTGTGCTTTATCCAGGATAGTATCTGCATAGCCTCTCTCTTTGAGTCTTTTTCTCAACTCCTCACTTTGCATGCTAAAAGCTCCATCCTCTGTACAATTTCTCCTTAACCTTATAAATTGTCCCTTTGCCACTGAAAAGGGTACATGTGGAGGATGGCAACTCCTAGCATGCAAAAGTGTATTGCGTGTTATTGGCTTGCGGTATGTGTCACATATTATGAGCCCATTTCCAGTACCAGTCAAAGTCAAGTCTAAGAAACAAATGCTCTCTTTGTGGTGTTCGAAAGTAAAATTCAAACCCATATCATTATTATTGATCCCGGAAATGAAGTTGTTCAACTCATATTCCGTGCCCTTCCATATAAGAAGCAAGTCATCTATGTATCTCCTGTAAAACACAATCTGATCTTTAAATGCATTCTTATCCCCAAAGATGTGGGACAGCTCCCACCAACCCATATACAGGTTGGCGAAAGATGGTGCAAACTTGGCACCCATTGCTGTCCCACACCTCTGGAGATAGAATAGTCCTTCAAACTTGAAGTAATTGTGTGTCAGGAGATACATAGTGACTCTTCGTACATAATCCTTTAATTCATCAGAAAAGTTGGTAAAATAGTGCAGAAAATATGTTATAGCTTCAAGCCCTCTCTCATGTGGTATGGAGGAGTAGAGTGATGTGACATCAATTGTCACCCAACTATACTCTCCTTCCACCCACTTTTCTTCTTCTAAGAGATTATTGACGTGTTTAGTGTCTCTCAAGTAACTTTGTAATCTGAGAACTAATGGATTCAGAATAGAATCCAACCACTCTGATAAATGCTCTGATACAGAACCAATACCGCTCACAATTGGGCGGCCTTTAACGTCATCAATACTCTTATGCACTTTGGGAAGATGATGGAAGATGGGCACAACGGGACATGTTACATATAGATAATCCCTCGTGGATTCGTTAATGTGCCCATCTTCCAAACCATCATCCAAAATGGTCTTTAGAGTAGCTTGGTACATCTGTGTAGGGTCATCTGGTAACGGAACATAATTGTCAGTATTCTGTAATTGGCGTAAGGCCTCTTTAACATAATCGCTCCTGTCGAGAACGACTATTGAACCACCCTTATCTGCCTTGCGTATTGTAATGTCATCCATTCTTTTCAATTCATTTAATGCCCTTTTTGCATTGCGTGATAAATTATCATGAGAAACAGCCATTTCTCTTAAACTCAAAAGATCATTCTCCACCCTTCTGTAAAAGGTCTCTAGTATTGTGCCCCTATAATGTATAGGGTAAAAGTCAGATGAGGGTTTAAACCCACTAAACTCATTTACAGAATTGTGGTCCTGATCAATATGACCTTCAGTAGACAAAGCATTAAGGGTGGTAATGTCACAAGCATCCTTAAAAGAGGTACAATTACCCTCACATGCTTCAGGTATACCAATTCCAACCCTAGTTTCCTCCTCCAATGGTGATTCCCTAAAAAAGATATTAGTTGGTGCAAAGTTAAGACCCAGGCTCAGCACATTAAGATGTTCTTTAGTGAGTATTCTAGATGAAAGGTTTATTACATTGTTTATTTGTACTTCGTGTTGGTCCTGTTCCCTCTTACTGGGTACCTTATTTGCTCGTGACCTATACCTGTTTTTTCTGATTGATTAGTATGTTGACTCATCACATATTTAGAACCTTTGCTACTAGCTGCTGCTTGTGGCACTATCTCCTTCTGTTTCGCTCCCTGATCATCATTGTATATAGCTACTTGTGAATTGGGAATCTGAAAATTGACATTATGATGTGTACTGGGTTTTAAGATACCAATCTGTGTGCTCTGACCCTGATTACTTTCTCCTTGTTGTTTTAATATTTCTGAATTCTTGTTACTTTCAGAATGGGGCGCAGGTGCAAGTGTATTACTTGGAGACCTATTATGTCTATTGCTATTCCTATTCCTACTCCTGGATCTACCCCTATTCTGTGCTCTCTTTGTGTTTGTTCTATCTGTCTTGTTCCAAACATAAACATTCTTGTTGTCAAAATCTGTTTTATCTCTCACATATTTTGTGTGCTTTAAATTCAAGACAGAAGTTTTAATCTCAGTAAGAGATGTTTTCAGAATATTATCAAACTTAGGGAAATCTATTTCATTTTTTCTGCTGTTCATTTCAATTTGCAGTATCCCAATTTCCTCTCTTACTGTTGTTAACAATTTAACTTTGTATGATATCAAATGTAACATTAATCGAACAGAACACTCAGTGAGAATACTATTCCAGGCCTCAATAAATTCCTCATCCTGGACCTCAAAGGTTGGAAACTTATTGAGCCTAAGTCCTCTTGGTATCATATTTAATTTCAGGTATCTTTCAAAAGTCCAAATATCATATTGCAATTTCATTTCCTTAATGAGTAGTTTCTCCATTTCGTCAAACAAGCAACTCAAGTTGTAGTCCATAATATTCGTAGAAAAAATTCTGTCCAAATCCATACATTCTCTATCAGTCACTGGCATAAGTGAATAAAAATTTGAATTTTCAGTACCCTCCATGTTTGAAGTGCTCATGGACAAATTAGATAAATGAGGATATGAATAAACTGTGCTTTATCAGGTATGCACAGATAATTAAACAAAATAAAGAAAGTGTTTTTCAATCCTTCAATAAATATACGTATATGTCCAAAGATAGTCTTATCCTTTATTAACCCCACATGGCTATTGCCCTAAGACATCATATGAGAGGCAACAACAGTCTCATCAGAAACAATTAAATCAATCATGGAGCGTAATCACTGTTGTGAGTAAATGTCGGTGTGGGTCTGACACACAATCTTCCTTAAAAAGTGTCTTACTCATGCAAGAAACCGCTATGCGGCTACCCACTTACCGACCTCACCAGATATTTCCTCGATAAGTGAATGCTCTTGGCGTCCTGGAAGTTATTATCCACCGCTATGTCCGTATTCTTACTTCAGCATCGAAGCAGCCCTCTGTACTTCCGATGCCCTTCCGATATCCAAACACTGGAAACAGCGTGAATACGTGTAGATGCGTGTGTGACGTACCACGTGTACGTACTCATCCAATCAGATTGGAGAGAATCCGGGACAACTTTCTTGAATGATAGCAAGCCTCAATAGGGAAGTCTAGCTGTCCACGCCAAACTGGGGTATGAATGGAGCACTTTAACACCGCTATTGCACAACTGCTTACCTGAAAAGTTCACGAATTCATAAGCCCAAAGTTTTTCAGCAAAAAAGTGCAAAATAGTGGTAAAAACATAAACTTTATTCAAGTGTAGTCACACTCATTAAAACATGGGGGTACCAGCATAAAAATAGAACGAAAAACAAAAATCAAACATGAGAACAAATAGCTGACATGTTTCGGCACACAGCCGTAATCATAGCTAATGGGCACACCTGCATTAAACCTTTAGTACCCTTCTCTAAATTCTCATTGGTTGCAATAAAATCATGTTGAGATTGTCACTCCTCCCTATTGTTTATTTGTAACTTACAATTCAATCTTGATTAAATATAATAGGATAAAACTCCTAACTAGAGGAACATAATTCTAACAAAATTATGTCTATTATATTTGATATAAATTCAAATTTAGAAACACTTAGCCAGACTAATGTTACAACAATAGTAAATTATAACTAGATAGATAGCAGCAGTTTTAATATCTTATATATTTTATAAAAGACCTTAATAGATAGTGGAAAAAGCTGTAACCATACAATTCCTCCATTATAAATATTGAAAAACTAATTGCATCCAAATATATTGATAAAGAATGTATGAAAGATTCCATGAAAAAGTGTAGAGTGTTTTCTAACACCCAATACAGCAACGAATTTGGACTTGGCATATAGCTAATGAATCGACAAATAAAATAAAATGTATTCATTCAGGATAGAGTGAAAAAACACTTTAAAATGCTGGCAGCAGATGATGGTTTAGCAGAGTGTGTGGACAGAGGCCTAAAATGTTCATATAGGAAATGTAGAACTTTGGGTAATATTCTGTCCCCCTCTTGTTTACCAAAACCTAATAGAAAGTCTGAGAGCTCATGGATACAACATAAAGGGCTATATAAGTGTGGTAAACGTAAATGCAGACCTTGTGAATATGCAATATTTTCTGATAGCTTCCATTCGACTAGTACAGGAGAAACATTTAAGATTGATACATGCCTCAACTTTACTACTACATATGTTATTTATTTAATAACATGTATAGAGTGTTCTGTACAGTATGTAGGATTAACCTCAAATGATGCCAACACGAGAATTAGGAACCATTTATCTACGATCAGTTCAGGCACAGCAACAACCCCTCTTGTCCAGCACTTTGCTAAAAGGCACAATAAGGCTTTAACCACTTTTCGCTGGCAGGCTATTGAAAGGGTGGCTACCCCCCCTAGGGGAGGGGATAGAGACAAATTGCTGGGCAAGAGGGAGATGTTCTGGATATTTAGACTGGGTACTAGAGTCCCCTCAGGTTTGAACTCTGAGTTCGACTTAATTAATTATTGGAAATAGATTTTTTCCAATTTCTCTCAATTTGTGTTACTGTAATGAATGTGGATTTGGCATAGTATATACTTAAATAAAGATAGGAATAATCCTGAATGAATAAATTTGATTTTATTTGTCGATTCATTAGCTATATGCCAAGTCCAAATTCGTTGCTGTATTGGGTGTTAGAAAACACTCTACACTTTTTCATGGAATCTTTCATACATTCTTTATCAATATATTTGGATGCAATTAGTTTTTCAATATTTATAATGGAGGAATTGTATGGTTACAGCTTTTTCCACTATCTATTAAGGTCTTTTATAAAATATATAAGATATTAAAACTGCTGCTATCTATCTAGTTATAATTTACTATTGTTGTAACATTAGTCTGGCTAAGTGTTTCTAAATTTTAATTTATATCAAATATAATAGACATAATTTTGTTAGAATTATGTTCCTCTAGTTAGGAGTTTTATCCTATTATATTTAATCAAGATTGAATTGTAAGTTACAAATAAACAATAGGGAGGAGTGACAATCTCAACATGATTTTATTGCAACCAATGAGAATTTAGAGAAGGGTACTAAAGGTTTAATGCAGGTGTGCCCATTAGCTATGATTACGGCTGTGTGCCGAAACATGTCAGCTATTTGTTCTCATGTTTGATTTTTGTTTTTCGTTCTATTTTTATGCTGGTACCCCCATGTTTTAATGAGTGTGACTACACTTGAATAAAGTTTATGGTTTTACCGCTATTTTGCACTTTTTTGCTGAAAAACTTTGGGCTTGTGAATTCGTAAACTTTTCAGGTCAGCAGTTGTGCAATAGCGGTGTTAAAGTGCTCCATTCATACCCCAGTTTGGGGTGGACAGCTAGACTTCCCTATTGAGGCTTGCTATCATTCAAGAAAGTTGTCCCGGATTCTCTCCAATCTGATTGGATGAGTACGTACACGTGGTACGTCACACATGCATCTACACGTATTCACGCTGTTTCCAGTGTTTGGATATCGGAAGGGCATCGGAAGTACAGAGGGCTGCTTCGATGCTGAAGTAAGAATACGGACATAGCGGTGGATAATAACTTCCAGGACGCCAAGAGCATTCACTTATCGAGGAAATATCCGGTGAGGTCGGTAAGTGGGTAGCCGCATAGCGGTTTCTTGCATGAGTAAGACATTTTTTATGGAAGATTGTGTGTCAGACCCACACCGACATTTACTCACAACAGTGATTACGCTCCATGATTGATTTCATTGTTTCTGATGAGACTGTTGTTGCCTCTCATATGAAGTCTTAGGGCAATAGCCATGTGGGGTTAATAAAGGATAAGACTATCTTTGGACATATACGTATATTTATTGAAGGATTGAAAAACACTTTCTTTTATATATTATATATATATATATATATATATATATATATATATATATATATATATATATATATATATGTGTGTGTCCTTTTGGGCCAAGGGGCTCAAATTGTATGTTCTATCTGAATCACGAAAGAAAAAATTGGGGTTTCATGTCCCTTTAATTGTGTTTGCATCAGTGCAAGAAGCATTTAGTAAAATAGTCTTTAACAGCAAAGTACTTTAGACTTCCAACCACCCGTGTCTTCATATGATTCCACTTTATTACTGACTCACCAGCCCTTATATGGTTCTAGTGCAAGCTGCGGAAAAAAACCCATGTTTTTTGATAAATTAATTTCATCACATTTGTATTAGAACCATATGATGGGCTACCCTGCTATGCATGTTTCTGATTCATGCCTATGGCTCTCATAGTAATTTCATGGTAAAATATCTTTCTTTTCTATATATACAGTATTGCTTGGTTTTGGGGTGTATGTGGAAGTGCAGGATTCCCACTCCCTCTTCTGTAAGGCTATTATACCATCTCTAGTGGTCAGAGGACATGTGCTCACAGGTGCTTATATGGTTCTTCTTTAAGAGTAAAGCAATTGATTTAGCATTAATTTGGTTTTAAAAAATAGCAATGCACATAGATGAGCCAATCACATGAGGAATCTATGTGCAGCCACCTATCAGCAGCTACTGAGCCTATATAGATATGCTTTTCAGCAAATTATATCAAGAGAATGACGCAAATAAGATAATAGAAGTTAATTAGAAAGTTGTTTAGAATTGCATGCTCTTAAAGGGACATTATACACTCATTTTTTTTTCATATATGTTTTGTAGATGATCTATTTATATAGCCCATAATTATTATTATTTTTAAAATGTATAGATTTGCTTATTTTTAAATAACATTGCTGTGATTTTCTGACTCCTAACCAAGCCCCAAAGTTTGATGTGAACCTGACTTTTATGATTTCAGTGTCACAATTACATTCATGAAAGTTGGTAAAACATCAAAAACTATATTTCCTCTCTTATGTCCAGATACTACAAAAACCACCCTCTTCAAGCTACCTCTAAACTATGTTTGCCTGCTCCTATTATTAATACTTTTCTCTATTGACTTCAGGACTTCCCAAGTGTAGCTTCTATTCTCTGGTACTCCTTACTCTGTTCCATCAGACTGTCTTCAATCTTGCATAGCTTCCAACAATCTTTGAAAACCTACATATTTAAAGCGGCTTATATTCTCTTCTGTAAAAATTCCTATTTAGGGCTCCATGTACTAAGCAGTCAGCGAGCTACCCGCAACAAATCTCGCGTAAAAATTCGCAAACTGATATGTACAAAGTTGTCAATTATGTTAAAACTCGCATTTTTAAAATTGCGAGCGTACTTATCCGCCAAACCTCGCTACCGCTCCATTTTTCACTGCAATTAGACACATTTGACCACCAACTCGCCAAAAACGAATGTACTAAAAAATCTATTTGTCCGCTCGCTACAATTTCCGCTCCCACTTCGTTATTTTTGCCTCGCCACCTTTTAGGTGGCGGGCAAGGTACAAAACAATAGGAAAGTCAATCTAGACGCCAGTCTAGACATATATAAAAGGCAGTAATATCAGCATTGTACTTACAGCATAACTGGCGTCTAATTTGTCTCTCATTTCCATGTACATAAATTGCGCCCAATTTGTCAACTGTAATTAAAGAGTAATCTATATTTTAAATTTGTATTGTATAGTTGTCAATCTTTATAATTATTTTTATATTAATATTTATATATTATCAGATCCAGATGAAGCCACATCCAAATTGTAAATAAATATTACAAAAATAACGCTCTGTTATCACTCTTCAAAAAATTTTGAACAATAATAAAGTTGTTTAGATAAGTTGAACTTTTATAGGAGCAAAATTCTATTCCCGTGACTACTATGATGTTCGTGACACCTTGCATGTCACGTGTTAATAATTGGCCAGACAATTCAACTGAAAGTTAAGTACATCAGCTTAGTCGCGGCGAGCGAGGCGTCAAATTTATCAACAATCCGCAACTGCTCGCGGCGGGCTAGACTTGTCTATTTATTGGGGGAATATTAGTACATAGCGACAGCGGACACCATTTCGCCCGCGGCGAGTAACGGCGAGTTTATCCGCGTCTACAATGACGGATGAATTGACGGCTTAGTACATGGAGCCCTAAGTCTGAAACTACCTTGTCTTACTGCTGCCGCTACAATCTTACTAAAACTACCCCACCCCTTATGTCTCCCCAAGCTTCAACCTTTGGACAGGACTCATCTCTACCTGTATTCATTTGTTTTATTTAGTTTATCTGTTTTTTGTTTGTTTTTTTGTCTGTGCATTACAAACTAATTTTAATAATTACATTAATTATAAAAATAATAACAATATGCTGCCATTCAGCAATTATGGACTGGTTAATATATATTTATATTTAACTGTGGACTGGAGATTAGAAATAATTTTGGACCTTTTTGTTTAAAAAACCAAAACAAGAAACTGTTGTATACATTGCACTAAATCAGCTGAGCACAATCAGTGCTTTCTTAGTGGTTGGTCCTTTTGATCTAAGGGGCAGGAAAATTTGTGAAAATAAAAAGCTTGCAAAATATACTAACTTGACAAAACCAAAGCTGCATTATTCATTGCAAAATCCTTCTCAGATTGTAAAATGACATTTCATGTAGCCTCCACTGGCTATAGTTATATTTATCGTATTATGTTCAATGTGGGTTTAATGAGGCCTTTTCTCCAAGGGAGAAAATGGTATACTCTTGAATCTCCATAAAATGCCATTTAGTTATATATTTGTTTCAAAAAATGTAAATGCATTTGAACTCAACTGTTATTTAACTTAAACAAATAAACCAATACAATTATCTATATAAAAACTGGTTAGTTGATAAAGATTAAAACTAAAGTATAGAATAAAGAGTTTTTTTTTTTTTTATGAATGCATAAGGGTTGTAGAAAAGTCACTGGATATGCGTGGATCATTTTGCAGAGCTTTTTATTTTGTTTGTGACTTCCATTCTGACTTTTAATACTCCGTTATCATAGTAATACAGATTCCTTTATTTAACTGATATGTAAGAGTGACTGACACATATATCTTACAAGTCAGGCATCAGAATGAAAAAGACCTTGATTAAGAAATCCTATGACATGTCAAGTCACACATGATTTTTCTTTCAAATGCTAATGAGAGTGAATGTGGCATGGAGATTTCCTAAGTCAGGCATCAGAGTCACATTAACCAATGGAAACAGATCCAAATAATAATAATAGTGTAGCCAAATGGGTACTCACATTTATGGAAAGAACCCTAATGTGCTAGCAGCAGCAGACTGATAACTCCGGGTGTATCAGTTCACCCTCTCCTGGTAGCAGCAATTGACCAACTTTAGAATGCAGGATAAACATGAACACAGTGGGGAGAGCCGGGAAAAAAAAATAACACCTGCGATCGCGGAAACAAAAGTTCCATAACGCAGCCCCATTGATGTCTATGGGGAAATAAAAATACAGTTTAAACCTAACACCCTAACATAAACCCTGAGTCTAAACACCCCTAATCTGCAGCCCCTGATATCGCCGACGCATGCCTACAGTTATTAACCCCTAATCTGACGCTCCCGATATCGTTGCTACCTAAATAAAATTATTAACCTCTAGTCTGCCGCTCCCGATATCGCCACCACTATACTACATTTATTAACCCCTAAACTGCCAGTCCCCACATTGCAACAAGCTAAATTAAACTATATTAACCCCTAAACGTAACCCTAAACCTAACGTAAGCCTAACCCTAACGTAACCCTAACCCTAACACCCCCTAACTTTAACATAATAAAAATATAGCTAAATTAAATTTACAATTAACTAAAAAACCTATTAACCCCTTAACCGCCAGCCCCCCACATCGCAATAAGCGACCTAACCCTAACGTAGCCCTAAGCCTAAACCTAACCCCCCTAACTTTAACATAATTAAATTATATCTAAATTAAATTTACAATTATTAACTAAATAATGCCTATTTAAAACTAAATACCTGTGAAATAAAACCTAAGTTAGCTACAATATAACTAATAGTTATATTGTTGCTAGCTTAGGTTTTATTTTTATTTCACAGGTAAGTTTGTATTTATTTTAAGTAGGTAGATTAGTTAGTAAATAGTTATTAACTATTTACTAACTACTTAGTTAAAATAAATACAAACTTACCTGTGAAATAAAACCTAACCTACCTTACACTAAAACCTAACATTACAAAAATAACATTACAAAAATAAAAAACCTACCATTACAAAAAAAAACAACGAAATTATATAAAAAAAAAAGATTAATCCTATTCTAATACCTATTCTAAAACTATACATTACACAAAATAACAAACAAATTATCAAAAATAAAAAAGAATTACACCTAATCTAATAGCCCTATCAAAATAAAAAAGCCCACCCAAAATAAAAAAGAAATCAGCTCTTTTACCTGTAAAAAAAAAATACAAACACCCCCCAACAGTAAAACCCACCACCCAACCAACCCTACCAAAAAAAAAAATCTAAAATAACCTAAACTCCCCATTGCCCTGAAAAGGGCATTTGTATGGACATTGCCCTTAAAAGGGCATTTAGCACTTTTACTCCCCAGACCCTAAACTAAAAAAAAAACACCCAAAAAACCCTTAAAAAAACCTAACACTAACCCCAAGATGATCCACTTACAGTTGTTGAAGTCCCGCTTGAAGGATCCATCCAGCCAGCGAAGTCCTCATCCATGCAGCATTAAGTCTTCATCCAGGTGGCCTCTTCTATCTTCATTCAGCCGGCGAAGTCCTCATCCATGCGGCAAGAAGTCTATCCAGACGACCTCTTCGATCTTCATCCATCCAGCGCGGAGCGGGTCCATCCTGAAGACATCCGACGCAGAGCTCCTCTACTTACGATGGCTTCCCTTGCATTCCTAATGGCTGAAAAATTTGAATCAGCCAATATGAATTAGGGCTGCTAAAATCCTATTGGCTATTCAAATCAGCCAATAGGATTTAAGCAGCTCTCATTCTATTGGCTAATTCAAATTACATCTAATTACATCTAAACATGTATGTATGTGTATGTATGTATATATATATATATATATATATATATATATGTGTGTGTGTGTGCGTGTGTACATATGTATTTATATGTGTATATATGTATTTACAGACATATAAATACATACCAAAAACACACACAGTGACAGCACCACCTATTTTGATGATTATCATGTTAAATTTACAATTAAGCTTAGTTTTGAGAGGGTCAGTTTTTTAGACACCATGGTTGATGTCGGTGGGGATGGCTTGAGATGTGACCTGTTCACAAAGACAGCAGATTGGAATAAATTACTTCAATATTCAATACTTCTATATGACAGCTTCACAGTAGGAGACTCAAATCCATTGTTCTGAAACATTGGCATCTTTTGCAGGAAGATAGTCAAGTTAAAAAGGCCTTCCAGGATTTCCCCTTATTTTCATACAAACACAACAAAAATTAATGGGATGACTTAATAAGGACAGACAAAGGTTCTACCATGAAGCTCCCCCAAATTCAGAGAAAAGGTTGCTTTTCTTGTATGAACTGTGCACAATGCCATTCTATGCAACAAGGTGACCCCCACTTGGGTAGGCGGATTCCCATTAAAGGACGGTTCACATGCAGCTCGAAATATGTCATATATGTGGTAAAATACCCCTGTGGCCTAGCATATGTAGGTGAGACAACACAGTATGCAAAAGATAGGATACACCAGCATAAAGCAGCTATTGGTAAACTAGACAAGGATTCCCAGGTGGCACACCATTTTACTTTAGCTTCTCACAACAAAAGCAAACTAAGATTTCAGATAGTAGATGGTGAAACCCCTCTAAGACGAGGGGGAGAGAGACAGAAATTACTCTTTATAAAAGAGGTACAAAGGATCAGGAAACTAGAAACTTTAACACCTAGGGGTCTCAATAGAGATATCTCCTGGGGAAACTTCATATGAGATTGGAGGGTTGTGGAGGGATGGTTAACTTTTTTACAATCTCTTTTCTTATTTTTGAACCGTCTGAATAGAAATGATTGACAGATCTGTATAGTTAGAAATATACTTTTTCATTTATTGTTTGAATATGAGGAGGTAGCAGAGAAATACTGAATGAGTTAAAAATGTATGATATGCCCTCCTTTATGTTTGTTGCGTATGTATGGGGTTTAATGTTTAGGATCTAATGAGAAGAGTTCTGCAGCATTAAATAGCAGACATTTGCTGTTTACCCCATACTCCTTGACAAAGGGCGGAGTCCCGAAACGCGCATCGGAGATTGTGTGATGCCATCACCTGTTACGTGCTAGTGAGCTGAATTTGTTGAGACGTAGTTGCAGTGGTTGAACAGGTCAGTAACAAGTTTATATACGAAGACAAAGTACATCAACGGACATTCACCAAGTCTCACAGGCACCTACCCAGAGACACAGCAATTCCAGCTAAGTGTTCACAACTATATATATATATATATATACTGTATACTGGATTTGAACATTAATTTATGCTGTGTGCTGGGTGGGGGTATTGATTGCTAGTGTGAGCAGAAACACCTAAAGTTCGTTAGTGTATATTCTAAAATACAACATACCGCTATATACCAAACGCTAACATCCCAGGGTGACTGTGGGACACCAACGTAAGCATGACAGGACACAGATGTGAATCTGAACCACTGATGAAATACTGAATTAAGCATTCATGACATGACTTTTCTATTTAGTGTTGATAGATGGTTATACAGACCACTACTCCATATCAAATACCCAATTACTATTGAGGTTCATACACATCACAGTGACTATACTAATAGGTGATGCAAGTCATTTCCCCCTTGGGACGCCTTGGCGGTTGTAATATTTTTTTGGTTGGTTTATTCCAACTTGGAGTCTATGCTGTAGTATGCTTTTTGTTTTTTTGTTAGTGGGTGTGGGTATGTGCGAAGAGGAGTGAGTGAATGAGGAGGGTCCATCTTGATACATTCTTATTATCCATTGCCAATGAATTTGTCAATAACATATGAATTGAAATATTAAATTAATATATTCAGCAGTGCTGGGAGTATTGTTGTTTTCACATAAATACATATGTATACATATATAGACATATTTAGAAGTGCATTGGAGCCCTTTACAGATAAGTACCTGAAAACATGTAAAATCATATTAATGCAATATTCATATTTAATATGAAAATATTTCACATTCCAATGTTATTTAGATAGGGGTATATGTTCTAAGTATTTTTAAATAGATATTCCTATATATATATATATATATATATATATATATATATATATATATCTGTATATATCTATACTTATAGTTAATCATATATACTGCACAGTGTGTGTATATATATATATATATATATATATATATATATATATATATATATACGTTGATTGGAGTAGCCGTGTTAGTCCAGAGACTTAGATATCAAAATAACAAGAGTATTGCATTGAGCAATGATACTTTTTATTGGACTAACTTTACATTTATAATTTGGCAAGCTTTCGGAAGAGTTCCTTCCTTTGCTTTAGACTTGATAAAGGAAGGAACTCTTCCGAAAGCTTGTCAACTTATAAATGTATAGTTAGTCCAATAAAAAAAGTATCATTGCTGAATGCAATACTCTTGTTATTTTGATATAGTATATGTGTATATATATATATATATATATGTGTGTGTGTGTGTGTATATATATATATATATATCTATCTAAGTCTATCTAAGTATAGATATATAGTTTACCAAAATACCATCAGATATAGAAATATATATTTATAAATAAATATAACACATGTTTCTATGTGAAGAACATTGTAATGTGAAATATTAATATATTTTCAAGTCGGATTAAGGCACTGAGAAAATGCGATCGGGTTAGCGCGCGAGTAGGGTGTTAAGGTTTTTTCCACTTTTCTTGCTCTATTGACTTCTATGTGGGAGTACGTTAACGCTATTGTGATATTCAA
Organism: Bombina bombina; assembly: GCF_027579735.1. Lineage (NCBI taxonomy): Eukaryota > Metazoa > Chordata > Amphibia > Anura > Bombinatoridae > Bombina > Bombina bombina. The sequence continues at coordinate 1,083,603,920 of NC_069501.1, read as the reverse complement.
AGTCGGGTTAGCGCATGAGCGAAAACTTTCTGCTTTCAACTTGCAATACAAGCGATACCCGACGCTCACAAAAAGCTTACTTCTAGGGGAGTTACCACATAAATAGCGCTCCACTTGTAATCTAGCCCAAAGTTGCTACAGAAATAATTCATTTTAATTGTCTGTTTTAATAACACCATCATTAAAATATTACTCAAATGATCAATTTATTAAATGCATTGAAAAAGACAATGTAATAACCAATGTTCTAGAGATGAGGAAAGGAAGTAAATGAAAAATATTTGAGGTTATTTTTCTTACACCCTCTTGGTTCAGTGTAAGGTTCTGTGTAACCCCTATGTTACTAATTGTTGGCAAGTTATGATTTTATGCGTAATCATTTTAGAGTTTTTTGGTCTTTAACATTTTTTTGAAGCAAAATGCAATACAAAATGTACCCAAGTGAGACATAAGTTATTGTTGTTGCTCATTATTCTGTGAAACAATTTGTGGTATTTGCTGCATCCCTTATACTAAACTATGTAACATTCTATTCAGCTCTACTGTTTAGTAGCAATTATGTTAAAGCCTTATACAAAGTCCAGTTAAATACCTGGCCCTGGTGGGTGAAAAAGATACCATGGGAAACTATTTGCTGTAATAAAGTATGTGATTATAATTTCATAAATAGTAGAACATAAATATGTGACTGGATGTTGACTTATAATGTTTAGTTTTGCTGTAAGAGGCAGATATAATACTAAATAAATTTACATAGAACCAAATAGAATTAATATAAAACAAAATTTGTATGGCCATAATACTGTAGAAAATAAATGCTAGATTTAAGAGGGATAGAACTTTTTTTCTATTAAAGATATATTCTACGCCAGAATTGTTATTGTTTAAAAAGATAGATAATACCTTTATTACCCATTCCCCAGTTTGCATAACCAACACAGTTATATTAATACACTTTTTACCTCTGTGATTACCTTGTATCTAAGCCTCTTCAAACTGCCCCCTTATTTCAGTTCTTTTGACAGACTTGCATTTTAGCCAATCAGTGCTGACTCCTAGGTTACTCAACGTGAGTGAGCACAATGTTTTCTATAGGATGCACATGAACTAACACCCTCTAGTGGTGAAAAACTTTCAAAATGCATTCAGATAAGAGGCAGCCTTCAAGGTCTAAGAAATTAGCATATGAACCTTCTAGGTTTAGCTTCCAACTAAGAATACCAAGAGAACAAAGCAAAATTGCTGATAAAGAACATTGCAAAGTTGTTTGAAATTACATGCCCTACCTGAATCATGAAAGTTTTTTTTTGGACTAGACTATCCCTTTAAAGTCAAAGAATAATATTCTAAATGATTGTTAATCTGTAGTGGGAAAAAAAAGTTGTTTAAAATGTATCAGATTTCATTAATCTGACTAACACCACCATGATAATTTGAAAGCATTACATTATTTGAAAGAGAACAAAAATATAGTCATCAGAGAAGCTGATAAAGGTGGTATGGTAATAATACTAAATCGTGCAAAACATACCAAGGAAACTAAACAACAGCTTGATAATGAATCTAGATATAAGCGGAAGCACGATAAATTAGTGCTCCACTTGTAATCAAGCCCATAGTAGGATTGTTATCATTTAAAACAATGACCTAGCTTTAAAGTGAAGCGGAAACATATTAGCGCTATTTTGCGTTAACATCACTAGATCAATCAATAGTGCTTCTATTTTTGTGCACATATATTAGCTTTTAATGGGGGCAATAGAATTCATATTGGATATTGTTTGATGGTGGGCTAAGCCGATGGTGCAAAGAAGCGGGGTTCTTCATGTAGTTCTGAGCTATACTATTAGTAATAATAGATTAATTTAGGTTTTAAAAAGCGCTATAATGTACAACTGTATTTTTTATCATGTTGGAACACTTAACTCATCACTTGTCATAAGAGATCAATAAGTGCTAATAGTGTTACTTATGCTATCCATTAAAAGTATAGGGTGTACTAAACAAAATGTTATGGCAAAATGTTTGGTTAAAATATTTAACCATCCACTTGTAATACCAGATTGTGCGTTATTATTTGTACAAGATCGCACTAAAGATAATGCACCTTATATTATTGAGTCCACTGCACTTGTAATAAAGACCAATGTTGGAAAAATGTACTGATTACAATCCAGATGTACTATTTCCACAGATGTGACACTGCTAGGAGGTTAAACTTGCCCCATCCTAAGCCAACCTGGTTATGTGAAGGGATTTAGTATATAGGGAGATACTAAATCCCTTCAGAAGGCTTTCTTCAAATGAAATATAGGATTTCAGTAGCTCCCATCCTATAGGCTGATTTGAAAATGTCTGCCAATAGGAATGCAAGGTACCCCATATTTAAACAGGTACCTTGCATTCAAGCTTCAGTGTACAGTGGTGACCGTATGAAGAGGATCCTCCATGCTGGATGTCCGCACTGCAGGCAAAGATGCTCTGTGCCTCCCCAGCTCTGCGCCACCGGGATGAAGAAAGAAGATGCCCCGCGAAGGATCAAGATGTTGCTGCCTGGAGGAAGACTTCTCGCTGCCTGGATGAAAATGGATATCCGTTCTTCAGGAGCCATGATTAGATTTTCTGGGGTTAGTGTTTGTTTTTTTGGGGGGTGAATTTTTTTTTAAGATTAGGGATGGACAGTAAAAGAATTGAATGCCCTTTTAAGGGAAATGCCCATTACAAATGCCCCTTTGGGGGCAATGGGTATCTTAGGTTTTTTTTAGAGTTGGGTTTTTTATTTTGGGGGGTTGGGGGTGGGGGTTTATTTTTAGGGGGACTTTGTAATTTTTAGGTAAAAGAGCTGTTTAACTTAGGGCAATGCCCTACAAAAGGCCCTTTTAAGGGCTATTGGAAGTTTATTGTAAGGTTAGGGGGTGTTTTTATTTTCGGGGGCTTTTTTGTTTTTATAGGGCTACTAGATTAGGTGTAATTTTTATTATTTTGGATAATTTAGTTTATTTTTTGTAATCTTAGATTTTTTTCCCCGTAGTGTTAGGATTATTTAGTATTGTAATGTTAGTTTTTTTTAATTTTTATTTATTTTTTCATGAAAGAATATGGAATATTTATTTGAAGTTATTCTTTTTTTTTTGTTTTATAATATTTTTATTGAGGTTACAATCAAAACAATCATAAACAATAGTGCAATAGTAAGACATGTTTAGGTGTTTCTTTCCATTTTTACAGAGTAATCAGAGAACTGGATAGCTAACGTCTTACTGCTAGTCCCTCCATGGCTCTGCCAGGGAGGTCAATTAAGCTGCAAACCTCATTCTTCAGTTTTTTCTTTCTTGGTTTCATTTCTTTCTTTTTTTTTCTTTTAATTAACAAGTAGAACAGGAAAAACAGATGGCTGGACAACTATTAATATTGCTGGTAGTCTCTGGTAATAGCTTGTAAAACATGGAATGTCTAGTAATAACCTATAGGAGCTGGAAACGGCAGCTCTCTTAAAGTACGTAGGTAAACAACTTTGTGGTGCAGGTATTTCACACAGTTTTCTTAGAGAGAGACAGAAAAAGGAAAGAAAAGGAAGAGGAAGAGCAGGAAGTGATGGGGGGAAGGGAAGAGGGGGGATGGTCAGCAGGCGGCTGTATGTGTAGAGACTTTGGAGGTTTTGTTTAGTGGGAGTGCATCCCATGGGGACCAGATATCGACATGTAAATTTATGATTCCCCTGTTAAGGTAGACTGCTTCCTCCATCAACTTAATGTTAGATATAATCTCTATTACCTTTCCCAAAGAAGGGGCACTCTGCTGTTTCCAGTGTCTTGCTATAGCAAGTTTGGTGGACATCAGTATGTAGATATATAAGTGTTTCCTGGGTTTGGGGATTTTAGGGATGTTCAGGTGTAGTAGGTAGGTATCAGGGCCCTGCTCTGTCGGGAGGGAGAGGTGTCTACATAGATCAAGGGCTTTGGTCCATAGTTTACGGATTTCTGGACAACTCCACCAAATGTGGATGTCATCTCCTTTTTCACCACAGCCCCTCCAGCACTTATCCGAAGTAGTGGGAGAAAATCTGTGTAGTCTATTGGGGACCCAGTGCCATCTCATTAAAATTTTATCGAATAGCTCAAAGAGGGTTATGCAGTGAACCGCCCGTCTAGTGTCAGCGATAGCTCTTGTCCATATTTGGGCATCAAATATTCCGTCACGGTCTCTTTCCCACGCTAAGATATTGTGTGTTTTTTAGTAGGGTAGGACAGTTTTGGAGGCATTGATAATGTATCGTGAGTGGTTTGTGTCCCTGTAGCCCCAATTTCCACCTGGATTCCCATAGTGTGTTATTACGCGGCAGAGATTTAAAGAAGTTCCAACTGCCCAGTAGGGATCTAAAGCGCATTACTTCGAAATGCATTTTCCGTCGGATTGCGTACTGTGCGACCAACTCAGAACAAGTAGCCCAGGCGCTCCCGAAGTACATGTCATATATGGTTTTTATGGTGAGTACAGACCAGCCAGGGGCGTTAGAGTCTGGTAATCCCTTGAGGAGTCCTTGTATACTGTGAATAGGGGATGGATGTGGGCTACCATTGGAGAGTGGCGCAATTTATGCCACATAGAGAGGCAGTGTTTGATAATCGGATTAGATAGGGAAGTAAGGGGTCTACAGTGTAGTGAGATCCATATTAGGTCAGGTAGGAGGATGTCATGGGGAAGTGATGCCTGTTCTATGTCGTACCATCTAGGGGGTTCTTTAGTGGGACCCCATCCTGAGATATGGGTAAGCATAGCTGCTTCATAGTACATTCTAAGGTTGGGAAGGCCCAGTCCTCCTCTGTCTGTTGGAGCTTGCAGTATCCCACTCACAATGCGGGGCCCAGACATATTTGTTGAGTAAGGATTGGAAAGTGTCTAGGTAAGTGGTGGGGAGTTTTAGCGGGAGACATCTATAAAGGTAGGTGAGTTTTGGAAGGATCATCATTTTAAATGCTGAGATCCTACCCATCTAAGATATTTCTTTGTATCTAGGGAGTGATAGTAGCTGTTTGAGGGTCTGTAGAAAATAATCATAGTTAGTCGTGACTACTTGTTTGCAGTCATGTGATAGAAAGACGCCAAGGTGTCTGATCCCATCATTATTCCACTTAAATTTATGCTTGTCTTGGAGATTATGGAGTTGGGCTACTGGGATATGGAGCGAGTAAGCTTCAGTCTTGGTCACATTTAGTTTGTAAAAGGACATTCTACCAAAATGGTTCGAAAAGGTCAAGAAGGTTTGGCAAGGAGCGTTCTGGGTCTGTTCGGAAAACAGTTAGGTCGTCTGCAAAGAGGCTGAGTTTCTGGTAGGTCCCGTGCACATAGATACCCTTCATTTCTTTAGAAGCGCGGATGGCTGTTGCAAGCGGCTCTATGGCCAGTACGAAAAGAAGGGGGGACAGTGGACAGCCTTGTCGGGTACCGTTTCTAAGAGCAAAAGGCTGGGAGCAAAATCCCAAGCCCTTAACCCTGGCTGTTGGATGGGAGTATAGCGCCTCTACCACTCATCTGAATCCCTCAGGCAACCCCACCGAGTCAAGGACTGCAGTTAGGTAGTCCCAGCGCACCCTGTCAAACGCCTTCTCGGCATCGAACGACAGGGTGAGAAGGGATCTCTCAGAGTTGTCCATGGCCGTGAAAATATCTAACAGGCGGTGTGTACTGTCTGTGCCCTGACGGTTCGTCATGAATCCCACCTGGTCTCTGTGTATAATCGTCGGTAGCAAGGGGCTGAGTCTGGTAGCCAATATTTTAGCATAGATCTTTACGTCTAGGTTGATAAGTGAAATTGGGCGGTAGCTTTGACAAAGTGAATGGTCCTTCCCTTCCTTTGGGATAGTCAGTATGTCAGCTTCAAGAAACTCCCGGAGCAGGGAACCCGTCTCTAGAGTTTCGGCGAATAGTCTCTGCAGGTATGGGATTAAGACTGTTGCGTACTTTTGTAGAATAAATGGGTATACCCATCGGCCCGGGTGCCCTGTGCAGTTTGAGCGTCTTAATGTCATTTTTAATTTCAGAGAGGGTTATGGAGTCCGCAAGGTGGTCAGCTACGTCAGGGTCTAGTCTTGGGAGGTTGAGGAAAGAAAGGCTTTAATTGTGTGGGGGTCAGTTTTACAAGTGTTCGGGCAAGTATCTAAGTAATATAGGTCCCTATAATATGTCATAAAGGCTTCTCCTATGTCTTTAGGGGCGTATGAGGTAATGTCTGAATTAAAAAAAAATTGTATTCGAATGGAATTTGTTCTGGCCCTCAGCTTAATGGCCAGCAGTCTGTCTGCCCTATTGCCCTGATAATAAAACTGTTTCTGAAATTTTAGTAGAGATTCTTGTGCTCTAATAGTCTCCTTCGCTGTGATTTCAGCGCGGATCTGTCCTATACGTAATGCTAGTTCGGGGTGAGGGTGTGACTTATTCTGCTGCTCTAGGGGTCTAAGTTAAGCAGAGTTGCTCCCCTCTCTCTTCTCAATTGTGCTGCTCTTTTTAAGAAGGTCTCCCTAAGGAACGCTTTCATAGCTGCCCATAGGATGGTGTCAGACGTCTGTCCAGTGTCATTTGTTTTAAAGAAGTCTTGGAGGTCAGTAGCAGTTTGTTGAGTCCAGGGATTTTTTATCAGCCCATCCTCTAGTCACCAAGATCTCTTGTAGCTCCCTGGGGGAAGTGAGTTAAGTGTGATAGTTACCATGTCATCATCGGACCATGGGCATACTACAATTTTTGCAGAGTGTGCTCTGTCGAGGGTCCAGGAGTCAGTAAATATGTAGTCTATATGGGAGTAAGAGTGGTGTGCCCTGGAGTAAAAGGTATGTCAAAGTAATTATATCCCATCAGGACATTACGAAATCTCCCAGAGGGGAGGCAGGGCCCACGATCAGGCTCAGACCTATCGGATAATCGTCTGTCTCCACCCAGGAGTATAGACCCTCTTTTCAGTTGGTCTACTTTAGCTAATAGCTACCTGAGGAATGTGACTTGGCGAGTATTAGGGGCATAGACGTTTACTAGGGTATATAGGTTATTGTCTAGGTAGCAGACAAGGATTACCTGCCAGCTGCGTCTCTTTCAAAAGAAATAGGAGTGTATTTAATATCATTCCTTATGAGTATGGCGACCCCTCTTTTCTTATTAGTGTATGAGGCTGACTCACATGTTGGATACAGAGATGATCTATGTGTATGTGGGGATGGCTGAGTCCAATGTTTCTCTTGTATGTAGGCTATCACTGTCTTGTCTATAGAGATTAGAAAAGAACAGAGGGGCGCCTCATGTGTAATATCATCAAGTGTGTGTGGAAACACAATGTAGTAAGAGCCAAGTGGGTACTCACATATTCATGGAGCACACCAATGTGCTGGTAGGTGCAGGCTGTAGATTTAACAGGTGTATTTAGAGTTTTGCGACCTCTTGATAAAGCCCAAGGGGGGGCAAAACGCGTCGCTTGCACTTGTGACATTGTGACTTTGAAAGAAGGACATTTTATTGCAGTCTTTACTGCAACTTTTTACCCGGGTTAATATTATCTCTACATATCCAAAGGTGAGGAAGAACTTGTGCCCCACCGTTCTACTGGAGAAAGAAGTACACCTACAGCAGGCAAGTCTGCCTAAACAGCGGGCTGACATACGGATACAGCAATCAGCTGTTTTCCTTTACGCTGTCGGAACATCGGATTGTGAAGAGCAGATGGGGAATCTGTGACGTCAGACGCCGACTCACATGTGCAGAGGTCTGTACACTTCTATCCCCAGGAACGGCGGTGACAACAGTTGCGGTCCAAGCTCTGACCGAAAGATCTAACTTTCCGGTAACACCCTCTGGACTTACGGTATAGTAACCTTGCACTTTTTGTGGAGCAAGTTAACAGCAAGCAAATCTAAGCTGTCATTCTTTGCAATTGTTGAAACGCCTACGCTGATTGCATACGGCTACCTGCACTGAAGTTATACCTATGAACTTGTCGCTTTCTAGTTAATCTATTTTATTTGTTTTTTTTATATATGCCACATACGACTATATAATAGTGTTATGCCATACAATTTTATATTTGCATAAAGAGATAACATTTTATAATAATATGCTTCCATATACCGCTATCTGAAACAATGTTTGTATAGTCTATTTAGGATTTACTCTGCATTTAATCTAGCAAGTGTTAAGAATTTTTATATCTCAGTTTTTAGTATAATCCTGCATTTACAGGGAGACGTCCCTAAGTAAAGTTTTATGTATTGTGTATATCATGCTTATCCACGTTTATTAAATTTGAACATTTCTTTTTATATGGTGTGTATACTTTTAGCCCACAAGCGCACTCACTCTATCTTGAAGCTTAGGCTTTGCTAGAGTTTTTACTTGTATCTGATACATTACAGGGATTGTATCATAAGAGTAGTGTATAGTAATACTATCCTGTAGCACGCACTAATCCTCTTTTTTCAAATTTATATTTATTACCCCCTAATCTGCCCCCCACAACATTGCCGCTACCTACCTACAATTATTAACCCCTAATCTGCCGACCGGATCTCACCGCTACTCTAATAAATGTATTAACCCCTAAAGCTAAGTCTAACCCTAACACCCCCTAAGTTAAATATAATTTTTATCTAACTAAATAAAATAAATCTTATTAAATAAATTATTCCTATTTAAAGCTAAATACTTACCTATAAAATAAACCCTAATATAGCTACAATATAAATAATATTTATATTGTAGCTATTTTAGGATTAATATTTATTTTACAGGCAACTTTGTATTTATTTTAACCAGGTACAATAGCTATTAAATAGTTAATAACTATTTAATAGCTACCTAGTTAAAATAATCACAAAATTACCTGTAAAATAAATCCTAACCTGTTACAATTAAACCTAGCACTACACTATCAATAAGTTAATTAAATACAAATACCTACAAATAAATACACTAACTAAAGTACAAAAAATAAAAAAAGAACTAAGTTACAAAAAATAAAAAAAAAATTTATAAATATTATAAAAGTATTACAACAATTTTAAGCTAATTACAACTACTCTAAGCCCCCTAATAAAATAACAAAGCCCCCCAAAATAAAAAAATGCCCTACCCTATTCTAAAATAAAAATTGAAAAGCTCTTTTACCTTACCAGCCCTTAAAAGGACCTTTTGCGGGGCATGCCCCAAAGAATTCTGCTCTTTTGCCTGTAAAAAAAAACATACAATTCCCCCCCCAACATTACAACCCACCACCCACATACCCGTAATCTAAACCAAACCCCCCTTAAATAAACCTAACACTAAGCCCCTGAAGATCTTCCTACCTTATCTTCACCACGCCGGGTATCACCGATCCGTCCAGAAGAGGGTCCGAAGTCTTCCTCCTATCCGGGCGATGTCTTCATCCAAGCGGGGGCTGAAGAGGTCCATCATCCGGCTGAAGTCTTCATCCAAGCAGGGGATGAAGAGGTCCATCATCCAGCTGAAGTCTTCATCCAAGCGGGGGCTGAAGAGGTCCATCATCCGGCTGAAGTCTTCTATCAAGCGGCATCTTCAATTTTCTTTCGGCTCCATCTTCATCCCGCCGACGCGGAACATCTTTCCTCCATGACGAACTCCCGATGAATGAAGGTTCCTTTAAGGGACGTCATCCAAGATGGCGTCCCTTGAATTCCAATTGGCTGATAGGATTCTATCAGCCAATCGGAATTAAGGTAGGAAAATTCTGATTGGCTGATGGAATCAGCCAATCAGATTCAAGTTCAATCCGATTGGCTGATCGTATCAGCCAATCAGATTGAGCTTGCATTCTATTGGCTGTTCCGATCAGCCAATAGAATGCGAGCTCAATTTGATTGGCTGATCCGATCAGCCAATCGGATTGAACTTGAATTTGATTGGACTTGGATGACGTCCCTTAAAGGAACCTTCATTTGTCGGGAGTTTGTCGTGGAGTTAGGATGTTCCGTGTCGGCGGGATGAAAATGGAGCCGGAAGAAAGAAGATTGAAGATGCCGCTTGATAGAAGACTTCAGCCGGATGATGGACCTCTTCAGCCCCCGCTTGGATGAAGACTTCAGCCGGATGATGGACCTCTTCAGCCCCCGCTTGGATGAAGACTTCAGCTGGATGATGGACCTCTTCAGCCCCCGCTTGGATGAAGACATCGCCCAGATAGGAGGAAGACTTCGGACCCTCTTCTGGATGGATCGATGATACCCGGCGTGGTGAAGATAAGGTAGGAAGATCTTCAGGGGCTTAGTGTTAGGTTTATTTAAGGGGGGTTTGGGTTAGATTAGGGGTATGTGGGTGGTGGGTTGTAATGTTGGGGGGGTATTGTATGTTTTTTTTTACAGGCAAAAGAGCAGAATTCTTTGGGGCATGCCCCGCAAAAGGCCCTTTTAAGGGCTGGTAAGGTAAAAGAGCTTTTCAATTTTTATTTTAGAATAGGGTAGGACATTTTTTTATTTTGGGGGGCTTTGTTATTTTATTAGGGGGCTTAGAGTAGGTGTAATTAGCTTAAAATTGTTGTAATATTTTTATAATGTTTGTAAATTATTTTTTTATTTTTTGTAACTTAGTTCTTTTTTTATTTTTTGTACTTTAGTTAGTGTATTTATTTGTATTTATTTGTAGGTATTTGTATTTAATTTATTTAATGATAGTGTAGTGTTAGGTTTAATTGTAACTTAGGTTAGGATTTATTTTACAGGTAATTTTGTAATTATTTTAACTAGGTAGCTATTAAATATTATTAACTATTTAATAGCTATTGTACCTGGTTAAAATAAATACAAAGTTGCCTGTAAAATAAATATTAATCCTAAAATAGCTACAATATAATTATTATTTATATTGTAGCTATATTAGGGTTTATTTTACAGGTAAGTATTTAGCTTTAAATAGGATTAATTTATTTAATAAGATTTATTTTATTTAGTTAGATAAAAATTATATTTAACTTAGGGGGTGTTAGGGTTAGACTTAGCTTTAGGGGTTAATACATTTATTAGAGTAGCGGTGAGGTCCGGTCGGCAGATTAGGGGTTAATAATTGTAGGTAAGATAGCGGCGACCTTGGGGGGGGGCAGATTAGGGGTTAATAAATATTATGTAGGTGTCGGCGGTTTTAGGGGCAGCAGATTAGGGTTACATAGGGATAATGTAGGTTGCGGCGGTGTGCGGTCGGCAGATTAGGGGTTAAAAATATTTAATAGAGTGGCGGCGATGTGGGGGGCCTAGGTTTAGGGGTGCATAGGTAGTTTATGGGTGTGTACTTTAGAGCACAGTAGTTAAGAGCTTTATGAACCGGCGTTAGCCCAGAAAGCTCTTAACTCCTGGCTTTTCTCTGCAGCTGGAGTCTTGACGTTAGATTTCTAACGCTCACTTCAGCCAAGACTCTAAATACCAGCGTTAGAAAGATCCCATTGAAAAGATAGGATACGCAATTGGCGTAGGGGGATCTGCGGTATGGAAAAGTTGCGGCTGGAAAGTGAGCGTTAGACCCTTTCCTGACTGACTCTAAATACCAGCGGGCGGCCAAAACCAGCGTTAGGACCCCTTAACGCTGGTTTTGACAGCTAACGCAGAACTCTAAATCTAGGCGATAGTATTTATTAAAAACAAATTAAAAACAAAAATACAAAAGAGTGGAATAGGGGTATTCTAATATTCCCCTAAACATGCAATGTGTTCACCTTACCACTATCCCTGCTTTAAATACCTGTTCCCTAACACAAATGAACACTTTCCTCCCTTTAGGGGGGTGTGTTCTCTAATTGATGTAATGCACCTGCTTGTTCTGAATCTACCTATGTAATTAGCAAGCATTCAGGTTGTATTTCTTATGTTGCACCATGTATAATATAATTATTACAAAACACATATATTCCATTGTGTTACCTTGTATATATATAAAAAACAACAGTTATCCAGCAAAATATATAAAGCTTCTTCCATCAAAAGTTATATGTCAGTTAAATTCATTTCATTTTTCAAAAAACATGTTACTTCATTTCATATTATTTAAAACAATGAATGATCATTATGGCTTATGTAACATTATATCTGCATTATCATAAATGTTTAATACGGTCAACCGAACGATCATAAATGTTTAATACGGTCAACTAATTAATATAATTTATTGTCTCACAAAAATTTACAATTCTACAAAGTATATCCCAAAATAAGCCAATCTCTCTTCAATTCTCTCCAAAAAAGTGAGTCTCATATTCGACATCTGAAAAACTTATCCCAAATTGGACAAATAGATTGATTCTAACAAACGGTAGTTGGGTGGAACTAATCATTCTTATTTGCTTTTATTAAATGAAACCCTCATCTTTTAAACAGGTCCCTGGCAGGCTTATATACCCAGATCCTACCTTTATGTGCATCGTTGGATAGTTTCCTTTTTTCAAAAAGATGAGAAGTGTGTTTTATTGTTTCTGGTTGCACAGATTTAGATGTGTATTACTAACAACCATTTTGAATTGCGGGTGCTCTGGGTTAAATGCATATCAAGTGTAATACACTTCCGTGTTTAGTTTAAACTGCAATTTGATTGGCCCATGTATACTTTCACCGGTATAGAAGGCGAGTACTAACAAGAGGAACCTATCAGAACGGAGGTGTGTTCGCTCTTACTGCCGCCCACTCAGTTTAACTACCAATGATATGGGCTTTTTGTATGTTTCCTCTCTTGGTGTGTTCATATGGTTTATATGGGCTAACAGATTATATTATACATGGTGCAACATAAGAAATACAACCTGAATGTTTGCTAATTACATAGGTAGATTCAGAACAAGCAGGTGTATTACATCAATTAGAGAACACACACCCCTAAAGGGAGGAAAGTGTTCATTTGTGTTAGGGAACATGTATTTAAAGCAGGGATAGTGGTAAGGGGAACAATATGCCTGAGGAAACGGCGTGTTATGCCGAGAAACGCGTTGCATGTTTAGGGGGATATTAGAATACCCCTATTCCACTCTTTTGTATTTTTGTTTTTAATTTGTTTTTAATAAATACTATATTTTTTATGAAAAACAACTTTGAGTGGATATACCTTACCCACCTGTGTTCATCGTTACCATATGGGAGCTTAATCATTCAAATATCTTTGCACTTGAATACTGCTTATTGGGAGATCTTTCCTTGGGGTGAGCTGACACACCTTCCCCCAATCTGCCAGCCTGCTTCTACCAGCACATTGGTGTGCTTGGTCAACATGTGAGTACCCATTTGGCATTTTGCAAAGTAGATATAACTGTACTCTGAGTGATCTGCACATATGGTGCTTTTTTTGTCTATGCTTTATCCCTTTACTGCAGCATATGGGAAATTCTAGTTGTGGGTGAGCTGTTACACCTGTTAAATCTACAGCCTGCACCTACCAGCACATTGGTGTGCTCCATGAATATGTGAGTACCCACTTTGCTCTTACTACATTGTGTTTCCACACACACTTGATGATATTACACATGAGGCGCCCCTCTGTTCTTTTCTAATCTCTATAGTCAACCCGGACCTGTCGGTGAGGAGGAGGCAGCCAGCATTTGCTCTTTTGGATTTAAGGAGGACTTACTTTCACATCCTAAAAGTGAAATTTTACCTTTATCTACTCTGGGACAATCCTGTGTATTTACAATACTGTATGTATGCATTACCATTATAGTCTTGTTATCAACACAATAGATTTGATTTGCTGTTAATTGTACATCATCAGCAAATGTATTCTTTCATTAGCGCCCCCTTGTTGATTAGATCACCTTATCGCTGCCTTGTGCCTTTTCAGGTGTCTTACCAGTAAGCTCCGCTTTGTAGGCGTGTTGAGTCCCTTAACGTTAAGGGTAGAAACTGTCAACTCTGACATGCTTGTACTGTGTAGGGAGTTCATTGCGAACCTGGACTTCTGAGCTGCTGACATGGAGGGAAGAGGAAGGGAGGGAAGACTAGAGAGAAGCAAGGATAGAGAAATAAAGAAGAGAGAAAAAAAATTTGTATTCACATTTCCAAATCATTACATAAGGTTACTTGTCAGGTAGTGCGTAACAGCACTGCTTAGGGTCACTCTGAGAATTCCGGTGGGAATATCCCAGTGGTACTCTAGTATAAGTACTCACCCAAGTACTTATAGGGTGGGGGGGGAGAGTAGGGAGAGCAAAAATAGGGGTATGGATATGAATATGAAGGGCCTACATCTGTAATCGAGGTATCAGGGAGGATGCATTATCTCGGTCGGGGTCTATGGCCGGGTGGGAGAATATAATTTAATATGCATCCTATTAAATGTGAGGTCCCTAGTTGTAGGGAACAAGCAGTAAGGGGGAGAGGTGTTTAGGTGTACTGTCTGGCCTCCTAGGGTTTACCTATGGGGAATGAGCAATCATTTTAAGCCAGTAGTATACACCTAGCCAGTGACGTGCAGTGACGTCAGAGGCTGGTGAGGCAGTGGCTAGGATACGCCTTCATTCTTTAGATATCCTTTGTTGAAGAAATAGCAATGCACATGGGTGAGCCAATCACATGAGGTATCTATGTGCAGCCACCAATCAGCAGCTACTGGGCATATTTAGATATGATTTTAAACCAAGGATATGAAAAGAATGAAGAAAATTAGATATTAGATGTAAATTGGAAAGTTATTTAAAATTGCATGCTCTTTCTAAATCATGAAAGAAAACATATGGGTTTCATGTCCCTTTAAATGGTTTCTTGGAAAACTGGTCAACTTAGTAAACATCTGATTTTAGTCTAAAGGATTGTAACAGAAACACTTGCCAGATAACAAATTGCTAGCTCTGATTATGAGATCTAGAAATCCAGGCCCATTAACCCTTTGGCTGCTAAGCCATTTCCCACCTGGGTTCTAATATTTTATTTATTTATTTTTATTTTTGACATTTAAAAAAAAAAAAATTTCAATTTTTTTATTTCTTTTTACAGACCCCCAAGACTTACACTGTTGGAAAGTTTAGGCGATTACCTTTCCAACAATAGGTCTTGGGGGTCTGTAGCTGCTTAGATGCCTGAGATACAGGTTTCTAAGCAGCATGCCCCCTCCTCCTATACTTAACATTGTTAAGTATAAATAAAGTTGCGCGGTGACGTCATCACGTAATTGCGCGTGACGTCACCGCGCATCACGTGAAGCCCCGGCGATGCCTGTCACTCTACAGGCACGATCTCTGGGGTAGGATCAGTAAGGAGCCCCCAGATCTCCCTCAAGGTGGGAGAGTGCTCATGACGCTCTGAGCCGTCATTAGCACCAGAGTGAGAAACTCGGTGACGGCACAGAGCCATCATTAGCACTCAAAGGGTTAAAATATGTTTAAAACATACTTTTTACTTTAACGCTGCAAATTATGCTTATAGATTCTTTCATTATTCAGTAACTATAAAAATGTCTTGATCTAGTGGCGGCCGGTGAAATTTAAAGATGGTGGGGCGCTTGACCCCACCCCTTTAAATAAAGCCACACTATCAGATGGCACTACCAATTCATTAATTAAATAAATAAAAGGTAGACAGAAACACAGAAAAGCACTCGGGGGGAGAGGGAGAGAGAGACACAGAGGGTTAGAGAGAAAGAGAGAGACACAATCACACACAGAGGGTGAGAGAGAGAGAGAGAGAGAGAGAGAGACACAATCGCACACAGAGAGTTAGAGAGAGAGAAAGAGAGAGAGAGAGAGACACAGACAATCAAACACAGAGGGTTAGAGAGACACATAAGGGATGAGAGAGTCAGAGGGAGAGAGAGGGAGAGAGAGAAAGAAACCATGTGGAGAACAACACATAAGAAGAGAGATGGATAGATAGATAGATAGATAGATAGATAGAGAGACACACACAAGGGTGGGGGGGGGGAGGGACCATTGCATTTTTAAGTAATAAAACAGCAGAGCTACAGAGAGTTCAGAAAGTAAGACTATAAATTAGTACAAAGGCAAGCTGCTAAGTTAGTGGGTGTAAAGTTTGAGGAAACAAAATACAAAAACGATTCTTTAACTGTTGTAAAACAGTAAAAAAAACAAAAAAACACTAAACCACATTCATTAAATTATAATTTTCACTAACAGAATCCCTTTCAGTGAAATCTAAGGTTGCAGAACTTACTAATATGTGGCTAAAACACTGCTCATTGACTGCATCTCTCTTCCTGCTCTGCCTCTGTCTGTATTAAGGAAGTGACAGTGGAACATTCCACTACACTTAGAGGGGAAATACAGAACTCTCTTTTTCACTTTAGCAAAGCTGGCAGCTTCACAGGACACAGGACACAGGACTACCTCTCTTCTACAGTATCCTTTGCAATATTCCCCCTTGACCACTTGGGAAGTTCTTGGGCCTTGAGCTCTACATCCTCTACCATGTTTACTTCAGTTCATACCCCTGATGTTATTAAGACACCTGTTGACTGTTATTGTTACCACTGTTTCATGCACTAAGTTATGAATGTTTATGTATAGGTTAATATTATATTTGCACTAACTATTGTGTGATACCTTTAGGTCTACCCTCCTCCCACCATGACCCTATACCTCCAGACACATAGGAGATAATTAGGAGAGTCCCTTAGCTAACCAACTACCTCATATACCCATAGCTAGGTGCAGTGATGTGCAGTCACTAGAGGCAGGTGAGGCAGTGCTTCACCTCTCATATGGGCAAAAATATATTTTTTTTTATTGGCTTTAAAAAATAAAAAAAATAAAAATAGCAATTTTTTTTACCCAGCATTTTTTTTTCACAGCTAGATGTTGTGCAATGGAGAGGCACAAGCAGGTCTGCCCACCATTACACAACATGCTGCGCCACCTACAGGATGAAAGTGGTTAAGATCATTGCATGGCCCATAATTGCTTTATTTGAGGCAGTCCTATTTGGGCTGACCCAATCCAGTGTGAGGCATTAGTAAGTGGAACTTAGGGTTGGGGCTGGATGTTAAATCATATAAAACAAAACAAAAACGGAAAAAAACAACTTTCATTTATTTTGTTGTCCTGTGAAGCTGCCAGCTCTGCTAAAGTGAAAAAGAGAGTTCTGTATTTCCCCTCTAAGTGCAGTGGAATGTTCCACTGTCACTTCCTTAATACAGACAGAGGCAGAGCAGGAAGAGAGATGCAGTCAATGAGCAGTGTTTTAGCCACATCTTAGTAAGTTCTGCAACCTTAGATTTCACTGAAAGGGATTCTGTTAGTGAAAATTATAATTTAATGAATGTGGTTTAGTGTTTTTTTTTTTTTTTTACTGTTTTACAACAGTTAAAGAATCGTTTTTGTATTTTGTTTCCTCAAACTTTACACCCACTAACTTAGCAGCTTGCCTTTGTACTAATTTATAGTCTTTTTTTCTGAACTCTCTGTAGCTCTGCTGTTTTATTACTTAAAAATGCAATGGTCCCTCTCCCCCCCCCCCACCCTTGTGTGTGTGTGTTTGTGTGTCTCTCTCTCTCTCTCTCTCTCTCTCTCTCTCTCTCTATCTATCTATCTATCCATCTCTCTTCTTATGTGTTGTTCTCCCCATGGTCTCTTTCTCTCTCTCTCCCCCTCTGACTCTCTCATCCCTTATGTGTCTCTCTACCTTTTATTTATTTAATTAATGAATTGGTAGTGCCATCTGATAGTGTGGCTTTATATAAAAGGGGTGGGGTCAAGCGCCCCACCATCCTTAAATTTCACCAGCCGCCACTGGATCAAGACATTTTTATATTTACTGAATAATGAAAGAATCTATAAGCATAATTTGCAGCATTAAAGTAAAAAGTATGTTTTAAACATATTTTAACCCTTTGAGTGCTAATGACGGCTCTGAGCCGTCACCGAGTTTCTCACTCTGGTGCTAATGACGGCTCAGAGCGTCATGAGCACTCTCCCACCTTGAGGGAGATCTGGGGGCTCCTTACTGATCCTACCCCAGAGATCGTGCCTGTAGAGTGACAGGCATCGCCGGGGCTTCACGTGATGCGCGGTGACGTCACGTGCAATTACGTGATGACGTCACTGCGCAACTTTATTTATACTTAACAATGTTAAGTATAGGAGGAGGGGGCATGCTGCTTAGAAACCTGTATCTCAGGCATCTAAGCAGCTACAGACCCCCAAGACCCATTGTTGGAAAGGTAATCGCCTAAACTTTCCAACAGTGTAAGTCTTGGTGGTCTGTAAAAAGAAATAAAAAAGTTGAAATTTTTTTTTTTCAAAAATAAAAATAAATAAATAAAATATTAGCACCCAGGTGGGAAATGGCTTAGCAGCCAAAGGGTTAATGGGCCTGGATTTCTAGATCTCATAATCAGAGCTAGCATTTTGTTATCTGGCAAGTGTTTCTGTTACAATCCTTTAGACTAAAATCAGATGTTTACTAAGTTGACCAGTTTTCCAAGAAACCATTTAAAGGGACATGAAACCCATATGTTTTCTTTCATGATTTAGAAAGAGCATGCAATTTTAAATAACTTTCCAATTTACATCTAATATCTAATTTTCTTCATTCTTTTCATATCCTTGGTTTAAAATCATATCTAAATATGCTCAGTAGCTGCTGATTGGTGGCTGCACATAGATACCTCATGTGATTGGCTCACCCATGTGCATTGCTATTTCTTCAACAAAGGATATCTAAAGAATGAAGGCGTATCCTAGCCACTGCCTCACCAGCCTCTGACGTCACTGCACGTCACTGGTCTGCAGGTATCGGTGATACTAGTACTGTAGTCAGCTTCTATGGTAAGCTCGTAGGGCCCAGATCCCCTAATCTATTTAGCTGTCCATTAGGATTAGTCGGGCCCGGTCATAAAGAGTTTTTTTTATTTTTAATCATAGTGTTAGGATTTTATAATTTTGTAATGTTAGGTTTTTTTATTTTTCGTTTCTTACATTTATTTAAAAAAATAATATTAGATGAATTTATACAGTAGTTTAAACTTAAGTTTCTTAATTTCACAGGTAAGTTTTTATTTATTTAAAGATAGTTATATTGTAAGTTTAATTTAAAGTTAGGGGGTGTTCAGTTTAGGAGTTAATATTTTAATTTAGTGTGTTGCAATGTGGGGGGCTGGTGGTTTAGGGGTTAATAGTTTTATAATAGTGTTGGCGATGTGGGGGCAAGCAGTTTAGGGATTAATAGGTTTAGTTTAGTAATTACGATGTGGGGGACCGGCAGTTTAGGGGTTAATAGTTTTATTATACTTTTGGCGATGTGGGGGGCCGACGGTTTAGGGGTTACTAGATTTATTTAGTGTTGATGGTGGGCAGCGGATTAGGGGTTAATAGGTTTAATATAGTATTTGCGATGCGGGAAGGTGGCGGTTTAGGGGTTATTAGGTAGTTTATGGGTTTTAGTATACATTGTAACATTTTAGTTATGAGTTTTGAGAAACATTTTTGTTTTGCAAAAGCCATAACTAATCGCGGAATGGATAACGGCAGTATAAGCTATAACGCTAGCGTTATAGCCCGCCTGAACAACTTGTAATACGGCGCTATAGAAAATCCTGCGCTCAAACGTAATTTTTTGAGTGCGGAATGGACGTTGCATTACAGGCTCAAATGCTTGCGGTATAGCTATACAGCTGCGACTTGTAATACGGGAGACCTGCCATTCCACGCGCAATGGCCAATTTTTCAGCGGTATAGCCGTACCGCACCATAACGCAAAACTGTTTGTGAGGCACCAGCTCCTACTGAGCATGTGCAAGAATTCACTTAATATATACTTATATGCATTTTGTGATTGGCTGAAGGCTGTCACATGATGCAAGTGGAAGAAAAAATATACTATTCGTTTCAAACTAAGTGCTTTTGCATTGTCTTTTCATTATGCATTTGTTGATTATGCAATTCTGCTGTGTTTAATGGTCCTTTAAGATTTAATTCTGCCCATCCACGACATGTAGTACGAGCTATCCCACAGTGTCAATTTTTAAGGTTAAGATTCAATTTTACAACTATTGACAGTTATGTGAATAACTTTGAAGAATTGATAATTTGATTAAAATTTTGAGGATATAATGAAAAGTCCTTATGAGGTAGCAAAAATTCCCTGTAATGATTCATTTAAATAAAAAAATAAAGTTTAGCAGTTGATTAATAAACCAGTAATTGTGACAACTGATTATTTTGGAGCACAAGAATTTTTTTATTTTTTTATTTTATTTTTTTAAATGTTTTTATTTTATTCATCATATTGACAATTTTACAAATATATATGATATTACTTCATCACATATTGTTTGGAACGTATCTGGACAAATGCTTCTATATGCACAGAGAGTTTAACACAGACATAACCATACATAAATAAGCTTCAAATAAACACTTTAGAGCATAATAAAAATTCTCAGTATCATGGCTGGTAAACCTCTTTCATTAAAACAAATATTATTATCATATCCATACTTTATATTTGCATCAAAAAAATAATTCAAGTCATTGACTAACATTTGCCGGAAAAACAAAACCAACACTCTTACATTGCTTAGTGTATATATTCAATAAAAAATCCTCACTTTCTTCAGAAGTAGCATAAAAAAGACACAAAACCTGTGTCTTAAAGGTTTAACAAACATGATTGTATCTCAAATAATCATCCAGAATTCAAACTTTCGCGAAGCGAGGGAGCAGGGGAGGGCGTTTTCTTTTTAATGCCAATATATTGGAAATTTGCCTCTTTTTATATTGTAATACATTGTTTCAGATTCTTTAAAAGGGAAAACTAGTTGTAATTGCACCTCTTATGGCATGGACAGAATCACATTTAACTATTTAGGAAAAAAAGCGTTCTATCTCTTTCTCATTTAATATTAAATTGTTCTAGTACTATCTGGTAGTTCATTATCTTGAGAAAATCAAGACAATTTGTAATGTTATTTTGGAATGTTCACCCATTATATATGGAGATTCTCGGCACAACAAACAAAAAAAGCTGTATAAAAAATAGATGCAAATTCAAAGCACATAGGGCTACTATTATAGACAATAAATTGTCTCTATAAGTGTTACCCAAATTAAAGGGACAGTATACTCCAGATTTTTTATTTAAAAATATATAGATAATCCCTTTATTGCTCATTCCCTAGTTTTGCATAACCAACAAAGTTATATTAATATACTTTTTACCTCTGTGATTACCTTGTATCTACAGTAAGTCTCAGCAGAATGCCCCCTTATTTCAGTTCTTTTGACAAACTTGCATTTTATCCAATCAGTCAGTGCCATCTCATAAGTAACTCCACTTGAACTAACAACCTCTAGCTGTGAAAAAACTGTCAAATGCATTGAGATTAGAGGCGGCCTTCAAGGGGTTAGAATTTTAGCCTACCTAGGTTTAGCTTTAAACTAAGAATACCAAGAGAACAAAGCAAATTTAATGATAAAAGTGAATTGGAAAGTTTTTTTAAAATTAAATGCCCTATCTGAATCATCAAAGTTAATTTAAGTTTAATTTTGATTAGACTGTCCCTTTAAAGGCCTTTAAAGTCATTTGGTGTAGCAAGAAGGCCATTTCAAATGTGGTTCAACATTTGTTAATCATGCACATATTCAGTAATATTTTGTGACATCTGTGCCTTGTATATTAGCTGTATCAACTAAAAGTGACATTCAGTAGTTTGTGCAGGAATATTAATTGATACATGATATTGAGATTTGATGTTATTCGGCTAGATAGATTGGTTATGTCAGATACTTACAATGATTGCTATAAATAGCTAGCTGATGTGTTGTAAAATCTTATCACATTACTGAGAAAGCCTAAACAATGAAATGTGCATAATGTTTATTGACGTGCTTTAAATAATTTTGTTGTATTTTGTATCACATTTGTGGTTTCGCTATAATTTTTAAGAACGAGAAATACAATTGTATACTTTTTTTATATGGAAGCAGTGCAGCTTTTTGTTATTTTCCTACTTATTTGTTTACTGCCTTGTTTGTCAATCTGTGGTACACTAACCCCATGGGGTAGCTGGAGCATTTGCAAGGGCTACTTAGTGTCTTTTGCCCTTTCATTTTAGTTTACCCTGATGCAGCTAATGTTAAACATTCAGTGTATCACAGAAATTTGTGTTTCTTAGTTCTCCCCTCAAGTGCTCCTAACAAGGCAGATTCTTATAACCTGCCTAGTTGGTCAGCTACGTACTCACTGTGACTGACTCACCTGTACCCAGGTAGGGAAACCCTTACAATCTGGTTGGTTAGTCACATTAAAGGAGTGGAGTTGAGAAATGCTCATATAAAGTGTATCACAGGAAAATATGCCATGATGAAATGTGCTTAGTATTGTGTTCCACACCCAAGTATGCCTCAATGATATGAGCCTGATAGCTCTGTTTGTAATGTTGTTGGATGCTGAGATGTGGTAACATCATATGTTTGTTTTTTTAATAAAGTAAGTGACATAATATTAAATAACTATATGCATGTTATGTGTGTGTTTTCTCTATAAGTTGCTTTCTTTATTATTTTTTTTTCTCTGATATTTACAAAGACTTCTCAAATTAACCTTCAGTAAAACTAGGTTTGAAAATAAGTTGCTGAAAATATATCTGATATCAGTTGGTCACATTGTGGGGTATGCAAGCTTTAACCTAATATTATATACATGTTGCATTTGGTCGGTATTGAGGACAAACGCGTATGCCTGGATACTTGTTACAAAATGGTTGAGACACACTGGCTTATAGCAGGTCATTTTTGTATTTCTGGCTCAAGCTTGCTTATTGTTTAACCCCTGCAAGCACTGCAGATCTTGAGCAGGACACAGCTAGTCACCCAACCAGGACTTTTTCACCATCTGCATGGGTTCATATGAAAAATATCAATAAGAAAAATTAACAAAAAAATAAAAACATAATTTTTGCATTATATTGTCCTTTTACAATAACTTAAAGGGACACTGAACCTAAATTTTTTCTTTCATGATTCAGATAGAGCATGCAATTTTAAGCAACTTTCTAATTTACTCCTATTATCTATTATTTTCTTCATTCTCTTGGTAACTTTATTTGAAAAGCAAGAATGTAAGTTTAGATGCCGGCCCATTTTTGGTGAACAACCTGGGTTGTCCTTGCTGATTGGACAGCACCAATAAACAAGTGCTGTCCAGGGTGCTAATCCAAAAATTGTCTGTCTCCTTAGCTTAGATGCCTTCTTTTTCAAATAAAGATAGCAAGAGAACGAAGAAAAATTGATAATAAGAGTACATTAGAAAGTTGCTTAAAATAGTATGCTCTATCTGAATCATAAAAGAAAAAAATTTGGTTTAGTGTCCCTTTAATAACATTTTTGCTACAGTCATAAAAGAGACATTGGCCCAGTTTATGTTTCAGTATGTTTTGTAATAGTATTTAATTTGTTATGCTTTTCCTGAGAGAGACTTAACCCTTTGGCTGCTAAGCCATTTCCCACCTGGGTGCTGAGGTGGTTTTTAACTTTTTTGTTTTTAACTTTTTTTAAAATATATTTATTTGTAATTTTTTTTTACAGATCCCCAAGACTTATACCGTTGGAAAGGTTAGACGATTACCCTTCCAACTGTGGGTCTTGATGGTCTGTAGCTGCTTAAAGGCCTGAGATACAGGCTTCTAAGTAGCATGCCCACATCTACCTATACTTGTCATTGTAAACTTTAAATAAAATTGCGCAATGACATCATCACGTCATTGTGCTTGATGTCACCATGCGAATTGTCAAGCCTCGACGATGCCTGTCACTTTACAGACCAGATTGCTGGAGTGGGAGTAGGTGGGAGCCCCCAGATTGCCCTCTTTCTATTATAATTCAGATAGATCTTGTGATTTTAAACAACTTTCCAATTTACTTCTATTATATAATTTATTTTGTTCTTGTGTTATCCTTTGGTTGAAAAGGATACCTAGGTAGGCTCAGGAGCTGCTGATTGGTTGCTGAACAAATATGCTACATGTTACTGGCTCACCCAATAACATATTGGCTCCCAGTAGTGCATTGCTGCTGCTTCTTCAATAAAGAGAATGTAATGAAGCAAATTAGATAACAGAATTAAATTGGAAAGTTTTCTAAAATTGTATTCTCTATCTCTATCTGGGTCATTTTAAAAAAATCATAAAACTATTTGCGTTATATGTCCCTTTAATTGCCATATGAGCAATTCAGAACCTGGGCCCTACAATCTTCTATATAGTTATTGTTAGATTAGTGCAACAAAATAGATAAATAATACTCAAAAAGGCTTTTCAAGGGGTAGGACCCTGGTCTGCAAAACATAAAATTAAAGTTTTAAATGCATTTCTAATACCACAATTTTGACATATTTATTTGGGGTGTTCCCTGTTTTCTCAGCTGTGAAGCATTTTACATTTGCCTCTAAATATTTCCCCAGAAATGATGTTACCTTTGGTTGCCAGAAAAGACTGAAACTGGTATGAAATGCGTTGTAGTACTCTGGTATATTTAAGTATCTGGGTAATATATTCATAAGATCATATGTTATTATAATTATCTTTGTGGGAAAAGAACAATCTTTGACAAATAAGATATAATGGAAAATATGTAATGATTCTTTATATCCAAAATATCAGTAATATTTTTTTTAAACAAATATATTTACTGTCTATCCAACAATTTATTAAAATATTTAAAATTTTAAAATGTATATTATGCAACAAAGAATGCAATGTTCTTAACACTTTCAAACCTCTTGTGCCCTATTTACACCAAGTGGGACTGCCAGTGTAGCTTAATCTGATCCTAATTAACCAACTTGCTAATATTTGGAGTTTGTGCAGTAATGAACTGCCAGGAACACAGGGGTAGACCAATCTGGATTATCTATCAATATGTGTCTGTTAGAAAGGAGACATTTCTGAATGAAGTAAAAATAGAAATAAATGACTTGTTTAAGGCAAACTAGCAAACAGGTTTTTTTTGGCACAAATATTCCAGTGTTGGTATAAGTTTAGAAAAAAATGATGTATATGACTGATTAGATCAAATAAAAATGTCTCGCTAATGTATATTGTTGATGGAACAATATTAAAATAATTATTGCACTCTTTCATTTTTTAGCAGAAATGCTAAAACTATTTCTGTTCTTTTCTTAACAATACAATTTATTTAGATTGCTAATTAACATAATGGTCAAGATTGCTGTACAAACAGAATTAAACTATGTTAAAGGGAAAGTAAAAAAAAAATACTTTGCTATATACTTTCTTTTCCTCTGGTGCCAGAGATGCTTGAGTGCATACTGTATGACCCTGCAACATCTCTACATATTTTTGCCAACAAAAGGGAAGCTGTAAATGATTTTATATTGCATACAGCATAATTTAATTTTAAATTGCTAACTTTAAGAATAGTCAGTAGTACAGTATAATAAAAACTTTCTTTGCAACAGAAGAATTTTCTCTCACTTATACTAGTCTATGAATGAAGTCTCTTGCCTGAAGTGTAAACGGTCTGTCAAACATGTTACTATGATACATTACTAAATATAGATTCATTATATTAATTTGCTGTAGGGTGAATAAAAACTTTATAACTGGAAAATCCTGGAGACTGCTTTCCTGGCTGCTGGATGTTTCGATTTTGAAATGCACCCCAAGTGGATGTTATAAGAAACCGTGAGCCTGGACAGCCTGTATATATACACACATATGTGAATATATATACAGTATCTCACAAAAGTGAGCACACCCCTCACAATTTTGTAAATATTTTATTATATCTTTTCATGTGACAACACTGAAGAGATTACACTTTGCTGCAATGTAAAGTAGTGAGTGTACTGCCTGTATAACAGTTTAAATTAGCTGTCCCCTCAAAATAACTCAACACATAGCCATTAATGCCTGAACCGTTGTAAGTACACTCCTAAGTGGAAATGTCCAAATTGGGCCCATTTAGCCATTTTCCCTCCGTGGTGTCATATGACTCATTATTGTTACAAGGTCTCAGGTGTGATTGGGGAGCAGGTGTGTTAAATTTGGTGCTATCGCTCTCACACTCTCTCATACTGGTCACTGGAAGTTCAACATGGCACCTCATGGCAAAGAACTCTCTGAGAATCTGAAAAAAAGAATTGTTGCTCTACATAAAGATGGCCTAGGGTATAAGAAGATTTCAAGACCCTGAAACTGAGCTGCAGCACGGTGGGCAAGACCATACAGCGGTTTCACAGGACAGGTCCACTCAGAACAGACCTAGCCATAGTCAACCAAAGAAGTTGAGTGCACATGCTCAGCATCATATCCAGAGGTTGTCTTTGGCAAATAGACGTATGAGTGCTGCCAGCATTGCTGCAGAGGTTGGAGGGGTGGGGGGTCAGCCTGTCAGTGCTCAGACCATACACTGCATCAAATTGGTCTGCATGGTTGTTGTCCCAGAAGGAGGCCTCTTCTAAAAATGATATACAAGAAAGCCCGCAAACAGTTTGCTGAAGACAAGCACACTAAGGACATGGATTACTGGAACCATGTCCTGTGGTCTGATGAGACCAAGATAAACTTATTTGGTTCAAATGGTGTCAAGCGTGTGTGGGGGCAACCAGGTGAGGAGTACAAAGACAAGTGTGTCTTGCCTACAGTCAAGAATGGTGGTGGGAGTATATACAGTATATATATATATATATACATATATACATACACACACACACATACAAATTATATATATATATATATATATATATATATATATAGATAGATAGATAGATAGATAGATAGATAGATAGATAGATATACACAAAGAGTGTCAAAGCTTGGAAAATATGCAACTATAAGAGAAACAAAACCAAAACTATATGGTTAGGGTAGGGTAATTTGGTATTTAGCGTAAAACTATTGGGATCGTTTCTCAGCAAACAAATTAATTAATTGTAACATTTAAAAGCAAGTCAAAGTTAAAATAAAAATGTCCTGATTTAGATAGAATATGTAGTTTTAATAGACTTTTCAGATGATTTCTGTTAACAAATTCACTTTGTTCTCTTGAAATCTTTGGTTGAAAATCATATCTAGGTAGTCTCAGGAGCACCAACACACTTCTGGGAGCTAGCTGCTGATTGGTGTTTACACATATATGCCTCTTATCATTGGTTCACCTCGGCTAGCTCCCAGTAACAGCTACGTTTTACTATATCTGTATCCTTTTCCCAGGGGTTAAACACATAGTTATATGCAATAATAAAATGCTCTAAATAGAGCCTTGTTTGCACTTTTATATCTCTTTACAGTTGTCATTTTTTTTCTTTGTAATTAAATTTCATTTTAATGCAACTAATACAATTTTACAAGCTATAGACTCTTTACTTAAAATATGCACAATGGGATTTAAAATGTGTTCTACAGCCAGGTATTTATGTTCCAAAAATGTATGTAATGCTATTTTCAGGAAATCATTTCCATATGGTTCTATACAAGAAAACATATTTCACTTTTATTTTGTTTTGCTTTCATGAACAATTTGTTTCCTGTGCCCAGGGACTGAGTGGTGCAATATCACTCCCAGCTTACTTACTTCAAGCTGTTAATCTGGTGCTTGGTGGCTGGCACAGGAGTGTTAAGATGTTACAGTTTTTCTCTTTCATGATTTTCCTTTCTCTGCTCTAAAGGGAAATCTTTGCTTAATAAGTTAAGATCTCACAGCATGTTCCATTGATGTGAATGTACAACGCCAAAAAAAATAAAAATCAGCAGTTGAATAAATGTAAATAAATAAGTGTAAAGCAAAGGGTAATATAGTTATAAATATAGTTACAAATAATCATAGAGACTAATAAAAAAGTGGTCTCTAATGTAACACCCCATGTCTATTCCAGATGAACCTTTTAATGATTTCAAAGTAAATAAAAACAGAGCAACATGAAAACATTTGAACACATTGATCACAAATAGTAGATTATTATAGCATTATATTCTTAAGGGGACAATGTACAGTTTAAAGCAGTTACATAAACAGTCTTTCAAATTGTCTAGGCTCTCTCTATCATACCCCACTTGGAGGTTGATTTCTATTTCTGCCTCTTGTTTACACAACTAATACAACTACAAATACAACTAATACTGCAGTATTGGATTATTCACTATAGGTGGTGGTTTAACAGATATTAGCTATCTCAAACAATAAAATAATGGTTAAGGAGCTAATTTTAAACCATTTAATACATCTTAGCAGGTAGTATGGGTCACTGGGAACACATTTCTTTTTAATAATCTTTTATTGAGGTTTTTTTTAGAAAAGGAAACAGAATAAATGACACATGTCATAAGTGACAGCAGTTTGTCATAGAACACAATAAAATGAGATGAGTAAAAGAAAAACCAACAAACATAATAAGTGGTAAAAACTGAAACCTCTTTTTTTACATTTAATAGTTTTCATGAAAGACTAGTTAGCTGGTACATATGGACCCTTTGATGTAGTAAAAACTGATAGGCCATGGTAGTCATATCAAAGACCCTAATGGGCCCAATGACACTTATTAGAATTACAAATATAGTAGTAGGATATAAACTTATATGAAGTTCAAAATAGTTTTCCAGCGGGTAGGCACCGCATGAGGTGAAGTGGTCACTTATGGACCGTAGTACTGTTAGGTAGATATTGTCAATTATAAAATGATATAAAAAAAATGATATAAAAAATGTGGGGGGTGATTAACTGAGAGAGGGAAGATCACAAACTATGGAAGGAGCTAAGAGTTGGAACTGTGCCTGGAGAGTCTTAGTATAACAATGGAAATTACAGAAAGAAGAGAATGGGGATTTCCCTTGTATATCCACAGATAACAGAAAAACGAATGAACAGGAGTATTCATGAATCTACATGTGCTAGCACCCACTCCATAGCTTAGATTAACCAGAGACTGGTCATCTATCCTACACCTGCTCTTACACAGAACAGATAATAAAAACAGCCTAGCATCTGATAAGACATGTGCCCGGTATGAAACACCAATGATAGTTACAACGAAGCAGTGCAGTAGCTTGATCTGGAGATATATTTAGTACTGGGATACTTAGGCATGGATCTGGAGGTATTCTGGAGGTCTAATAGAGGGAACCTGACACTAGAAATGTTGTAGAACCCTCTCATAGGTATGAGAGTTTTAGCTGTCAAATGTTACATTCCCGACACATGGTACCAGGGGACACTAGGATTATGTGGTTAAATCGGGATCAATGTCTTAAGTGGAGTGTGGATGTACTTAGATATAGAAAACCATGACCTAAATGATATTAACAAGGCACATATACATGAGAAATATAGTTTGATGGGAGCTCCCCTGATTAAAGAAACTAGAAAACATGTGAGCCACAATGGTGGAAGGAAGAACGTGATAATGTTGTAACTCTTCGTGGAGATTAAACGTAGACTAGGAATGTGCACTATATTTATGTTGTCAAACCCTGAAGGGCAGTGAATTATCCAAAAAAAAAAAATAGTCTCATAATATAATCCCCTGAAATACAGCTATTAGTTATATGTAACCATTATGGGGGTTATGTTATCTATTGTTAAACTATGGCCTGATGCCGACTGCATGGATTAAAATTATTGCTACAGACACATCACTATCCTCTATATGATACACAAAGAGAACACAACTTCTAAAAAAAAAAAAGTTTACATTCTCGATATGAGCATATGAAAACAAATACTATAAAAATGTCACTATGCCTCACATAAGGGCTTAGTTAAATCACAGCGATTGTCTAACCAATGCCTGCTCTGGGATAGTCTCCAGTTCATCTCTTTTGTCTAGTGAGATAAGCCCGGACATTGGGGGATTGCAGAGCTGTGAGACAATCACCTTTATCTTCAATGACACCGTCATGAAATGGTCCTCTAGTGAGTCGGGAGGGAGCAGGTACTGTATACCTCGACCGTAAAAGCCGGCCGCTCTTCCCTGGTCGGTATTCAAAGTTGGTACCCAATTAGGAGCCACCCCAGAAAGGATAGTGTGCATGTTCCTCGAGCTGCTGTGTAGTCGGGCAGTTGGGTGTTATGATCTCTCCGATCCGTTGGGCCATTGGGAAGGTAAGAGGCATGACGTATGAATCGTATCCTTGCCTGATCCAAACTGCAATCACTGCATCTCAACTTGCGCGTGCATAGTATTGTCCGCGATAAGGCTTCCTGTCGACTTTATTGCGGGAATTGACCTCAGGATTTGAGGACTGATGCTTCCCTCTTGAACTACGGTTTAAATTTTAGTGAGGAGATCATGGAATCTATCAGTAAGTTGTTGTTCAAATGTGTTTAATAAGGTGTGCAGGGTCTCATGGAACTCCTCCATCTATGTAGCGGAGAAGAGAGAGCCTCACAATGTCTCGCAGGCTGCAAAGCTAGATCTGTAGCAAACGGTTTAGTAATCCATTTTCTCGGGGGGAGTATCTTGCAGTGGCCTGGGCCTGATATAGCATAATTCGCTAGGTAGTAAGATGTCTGGTTCTTGAGATGGCGGTGCTTACCACATGGCTTCACTGTAGGGTCTGGGTCATTTGCTCTATTACAAAACAGTCTCTTCAGCTCCTCCAATATTCTTAGAGGGTATTTGGAAAGTTTGGTTAAGTATTAGGGCATTTATTTTGTAATTAACCCCTGATATTAGATCCCATAGTAGGGAGCTCTCTAGAAACACATCTGGTCGCTTTGGTAGTTGGCTCCACCTCCAAAAAGGAGAAAATTTTAAAGTACAATCTTACTTTATTCTACTTAATCTGTAATTCACACCTAAAAATTTCAGTGCTATAGAACCAAGTACTGACTTTAAAAGTAAATAATGTTAATAAAGCAAACAACTGAGTGTTATTTCCCAGTTAATTTATGCCCAGACATAAAAATAAAACAAAGGATGAAAAAGAAGTTATTTAAATGCTAAGGATTTGATTACAAGTCAGGTGCAAATGGTTTTGCGCTAGTGCAATTTCCTTTTACGCTTCAATCCTTACCGCAATCTCAGAGCTGTAGTTAACTGTTTTCTGAAACGAAAAAGTTGCACAAAACACATCAAAAATACATTACAAAGTACACTTACACTCATAAATAAACTATTAAACCCTAAACTGCCACCCCCACATTGTAAAGTCATAAACCATCATCTAAACCCCCTAACCTAACACCCCCTAACTTAACCCAAAATATAATACCCAAAAATTTTAAATAAATCCTAACTACCATAAAAAAATTAAAAACTTACCTGTAAAAAGAAATAAAACCTAATCTTACCTTTAAAAAAAAAACTACATTACTGAAAAAAAAACAACTAACATTAGAAAAATAAAAAACCCTAACATTACAAACTATAAAATTGCAGAAAATAAAAAAAGTAATTACCCCCAAAAATAAAAGAATGAATCCTATTCTAATATCCCTTAAAAAAACAACCCCAAAATAAAAAACCCTATTCTAAAAATTAAATAAAAATAGCCCACTAAACCCACTAACATTACACTCCCCAGCCTCACCCCAAAATAAAAAAAAAAACTATCTAAAGAAAACCTAAATTACAAAGTGCCCTGAAAAGAGCATTTTGCTGCCCAAAAACCCTAATCTATAAAACATAAAAATAAAATAAAAAAAACAACTTACACTAAACCCAAAGTTGGTACTCACTGATGATTATAGTGGCAGCGCTCCATCTTCATCCATTTTCATCCCGGCGGTGGTGGCAGTAATGGCGGCGTCAGCCCTCCTCTTCAGAAGTTCAACATGGAGCTCCTCTTCATTCGCTCTCCTGTCACACACTTAATAGTGAATGCAAGGTACCCCTTTTATATGGGGGTACCCTTGCATTCCTATTGGCTGATTTGAATCTTCAAATTTAAATCAGCCAATAGAATGAAAGGGAAAAGTCTGATGTAGTGGGGAGCGAGATATCCAGAGGACAGGAGCCGCACTTAAGAAGTCTTGCAGGTGAGAGAGGGATGTAGGGATAATAGGAGTGGAGAGACGTAGTTCAGAGGTTGATCAAAGAGGATGGCTTGGGGAGTATTTGGCTGATGTAGATCGACGACTTAGGTGGATGAGTCTAGCTGAAGCATTCCTAATAGATTGGAAGGGGAGAGGTGGTGTTTGGAAGGCCAGGATTATCATGTTGTTGAGAATATTTAACCACTATTTATTTGTAAACTTGTCCTCAATAGAGAGAATGTGTTCCCTGACTCAATATGTCACAGGGTGCACCTTTCTGCCTGTCATATACTAACGGCAAGTAATTTAAAATGTAATCCCATGTTACACTTAAAGGGACATTATACACTAGCTTTTTGTTTGCATAAATGTTTTGTAGATGATTCACTTATCATCATCATTTATCACCCATCTGGGTGTGTTTTTGTAAAAATTTATAGTTTTGCTTATTTTTAAATAACGTTGTGCTGATTTTTAGACTCCTAACCAAGCCCCAAAGTTTTAGATGCATATTGATGTATACAGACTTTAGACTGCTTCTGTTTGTATAATGGTTCTTTTCATATGCAGGGGTGGGAGGAGGTTCTGCTATAAGCCATTTTCAGTGGGTGTCGCAGGCTTATCTCATTAACAGTGTTAAAATAGGAGCTTCTAAGTAAGTTTTTAAAAAGTTATACACTGGATTTTTATATTAGTATCTCTGCATATTATTCTTTATAGGAGTGTCTATTACATGCAGTTAAATGAAAATTGGTGTATACTGCCCCTTTAACACCAATTTTGTAGTATATGGCTAGCAAATTGTGCCCAACACAGTACATAGCGAGAACAATGCACCCCCTTAAAGACAGAGCTAGAAAACACCTCTCTATAAAGCATAAGTTTACAAAAACACCATTGGGTAGATATTTTAAACTACAATAATCTGCTACCGTATTTTCCTTTGGAATGTATAGAACAAATATTCAAGGGTCCTAGTGGGAATAACAGACTATAAGAGCTAGGGAGGTATCCTAGATTTCTGTATACTAACAACAACAAAAAACAACACAAATTATCCCTGATTGCGTGGCTGAGCTTTTAATACAATTATATATGCCTCTATCTTCATTTGAATAAATCTGTTAATAAATTATTTTGAGATTTAGAGATGAAATACTTTTCCAATATTGCATAATAAGGAAAAGAAAATATTATTATTCACTATAGCTACAATAACATGTATATTTCAGATAAATAAAATAAAATACTGTATATGAATCTGTGAATTTTAAGTCATTATCTAGGTGAATTACTTTACAATTTTTCAAATGAAACATACAATTATTAATTGATTATTAAATTAATAATCTATACACATAAAATATATACAACATGAATTGTGCTTTAAAACTTAAACGCGCTATATATATATATATATATATATATATATATATATATATATATATATATATATATATATATACAGTATATATGTGTCTGTGTGTATGTATAGTTTCATTCATTTTTAGTGAATAGTTCGCCGGTGAACATAGCTTGTTCGCGTTCGCCGCGGCGGGCGAACATATGCGATGTTCGATCCGCCCCCTATTCATCATCATTGAGTAAACTTTGACCCTGTACCTCACAGTCAGCAGACACATTCCAGCCAATCAGCAGCAGACCCTCCCTCCCAGACCCTCCCAACTCCTGGACAGCATCCCTTTTAGATTCATTCGGAAGCTGCATTCTTAGTGAGAGGAGGGACAGTGTAGCTGCTGCTGATTTAATAGGGAAATTGATAGCTAGGCTAGTGTATTCAGTGTCCACTACAGTCCTGAAGGACTCATCTGATCTCTGCTGTAAGGACAGCACCCCAAAAAGCCCTTTTTAGGGCTAGAACATCAGTCTGCTTTTTTTTTTCTGTGTAATCTAATTGCAGTTGTGTGTGTCAGGCTCACAGCGTATACTGTGCCCACTTGCCCAGTGCCACCGCTCATATCTGGTGTGGCAGGTGGTGGGGGTTGGTCTGTGGGGGGGGGGGGAAGCTACACTACAGAAAAAAAAATAAAAACAGAAAAAACTACTTTTTTTGCAAACTTGGTACTGGCAGACAGCTGCCATTACCCAAGATGGCCGCCAATAAGGCAGATGGGGAGGGTTAGAGAGCTGTTTTGGGGGGGATCAGGGAGGTTGGGGGCTAAGGGGGGATGCTACACCACAGCATATGTAAATATGCTAAAAAAAATTAAAACCTTTTATTTTAGTACTGGCAGACTTTCTGCAAGTATTTAAGATGGCGGGGACAATTGTGGGGTGGGGGAGGGGAGGAAGCTGTTTGGGAGAGATCAGGGGGTCTGATGTGTCAGGTGGGAGGCTGATCTCTACACTAAAGCTAAAATTAACCCTGCAAGCTCCCTACAAACTACCTAATTAACCCCTTCACTGCTAGCCATAATACACGTGTGATGCGCAGCAGCATTTAGCGGCCTTCTAATTACCAGAAAGCAATATATGTCTGCTATTTCTGAACAAAGGGGATCCCAGAGAAGCATTTACAACCATTTGTGCCATAATTGCACAAGCTGTTTGTAAATAATTTCAGTGAGAAGCCTAAAATTGCGAAAAAATTTAAGTTTTTTTTAAATTTGATCGCATTTGGCGGTGAAATGGTGGCATGAAATATACCAAAATGGGCCTACATAAATACTTTGCGTTGTCTACTACACTACACTTAAGCTAAAATTAACTTTACAAGCTCCCTACATGCTCCCTAATTAACCCCTTCACTGCTGGGCATAAAACATGTGTGGTGCGCAGTGGCATTTAGCAGCCTTCTAATTACCAAAAAGCAACGCCAAAGCCATATAAGTCTGCTATTTCTGAACAAAGGGGATCCCAGAGAAGCATTATAACCATTTATGCCATAATTGCATAAGTTGTTTGTAAATAATTTCTGTGAGAAACCAAAAGTTTGGGAAAAAGTGAAATTTTTTTTTTTATTTGATCGCATTTGGCGGTGAAATGGTGGCATGAAATATACCAAAATGGACCTAGATCAATACTTTGGGTTGTCTACTACACTACACTTAAGCTAAAATTAACTCTACAAGCTCCCTACATGCTCCCTAATTAACCCCTTCACTGCTGGGCATAAAACACGTGTGGTGCGCAGTGGCATTTAGCAGCCTTCTAATTACCAAAAAGCAACGCCAAAGCCATATAGGTCTGCTATTTCTGAACAAAGGGGATCCCAGAGAAGCATTTACAACCATTTATGCCATAATTGCATAAGTTGTTTGTAAATAATTTCTGTGAGAAACCTAAAGTTTGTGAAAAAGTGAACAATTTTTTTTTTATTTGATCGCATTTGGCGGTGAAATGGTGGCATGAAATATACCAAAATGGGCCTAGATCAATACTTTGGGATGTCTTCTAAAAAAATACATACATGTCAAGGGATATTCAGGTATTCCTGACAGATATCAGGGTTCCAATGTAACTAGCGCTCATTTTGAAAAAAAGTGGTTTTGAAATAGCAAAGTGCTTCTTGTATTTATTTCCCTATAACTTGCAAAAAAAGCAAAGAACATGTTAACATTGGGTATTTCTAAACTCAGGACAAAATTTAGAAACTATTTAGATGTTGTACCCGCTGCGGGAGTTTGGTCTGTCACTGTGAAGCGGGCGTAACCCTTACACTACCTGATTGATACAACATCATACCTGATGTTTTAAAGCACGTTATTCCAAACAATTTGGGAATGTTAGGTGATTTAGGCCCTTTATGGATTAAAACCAGACTCTGCATCAACTATGTCATTTTCCATGGGAGTTTTGCCATGGATCCCCCTCCGGCATGCCACAGTCCAGGTGTTAGTCCCCTTGAAACAACTTTTCCATCACTATTTTGGCCAGAAAGAGTCCCTGTGGGTTTTAAAATTCGCCTGCCTATTGAAGTCTATGGCGGTTCGCCCGGTTCGCCTGTTCGCGAACATTTGCGGAAGTTCGCGTTCGCGAACCGAAAATTTTATGTTCGCGACATCACTATTCATTTTATGTATGTTTTTCTATAAATTAGGTATTGGGAATTACTCTCTGTTCTTTCCCACTACTTTTGTTTAGGGTAAAATTACCAAACCTG
Source organism: Bombina bombina (assembly GCF_027579735.1). NCBI lineage: Eukaryota > Metazoa > Chordata > Amphibia > Anura > Bombinatoridae > Bombina > Bombina bombina. The sequence continues at coordinate 1,083,567,897 of NC_069501.1, read as the reverse complement.
ATGTTTGTTACATTGTCATTGTTCTAAAAAAAAAGTATACTTTACTGTGTTATATTCCCTTGCTCGGACCCTAATTGTCAATCTGTGTGGATCAATCCTAGTTTATGTTTTTAAGGATTTCTCTTCAATTTGTGTTATTTGATTGAAACATATTGATCATAAAGGGTAGTTTCCATGCACTCTTGACAAATGTTCATTCCATTAGACTTCATATATTTTGTTCTTTGTTTTGTGATATCACTATAGGAGGAACATGTTTCAATATAAATTTAGCAATGTTTTGCATTACTCTGAGGAACGTTCACACATGCCTAGATTACAAGTGGTGTGCAAGAATATTAGCTTGCGCTCGTATTACAAGTTGAAAGTAAAAAGACTCAGCCACACTAACATCTGGGGGTCAGAAAATGCGGCCGTGCTAACCACCTTTCCTCATAGACTTCTATGAGATGTGCTACAAAAGCCTCTTCTGTCGTTTGCTTGCGCCCTAACCTAAAGATGCATTAAGAAATACTTCAATTACCTTTGTTCTTCACTTAGAAGAAAATGTTCTTTTTAATTTATATATATATATCTCTGATGAAGCGCATGTGAGCATGCGGGAAACGCGTCAGATCCAGCCCTGCACACTGTGACTGTGTCTTTCACTTGACTGTTCATTAAATTAACCACTTTGGAATAGAGTCTGCAGTTCCTCGTCTTTCTTTCTCCTAATACTATATATATGTGTGTGTATATATATATATATATATATATATACTGTATGTATGTGCATGAACAAATGTATTTGAAGTATTTCTATGAAAAAACAAAACACATTCACCTTGTTTAAAATTAATAATTTAGATTGCAAGTTGTTTTATCACTTTGATCTGTGTTTTTGCAAACAATAAAAGGTAATTTTTGAAATTTATATCTAAATGTATAATGAGTCTACAAGAAACAAGCCCCCCACACACACACAATGCTTAATTATCCTGCTTTTGTGGGGGTACATTTCTGATTAGCGACTCAGGGCCTTCAATCACATATTTTCCAGTTCACATTTTATTTTATTGTCCTTTTTTATAAAGTTAGTAGTTTCCCCCCATAGTTGACACTATTTCTTTCTATTCAGCTGTTTTACAATGTGCTTCTGTGAGCTACCCATATCCGCTTTCTTAGAGGAATTATTTACTACTTACATGAAAAGACATCACATTCCTGGCTTCCCCACCACAACTCCAGAGGTCAGTGAAAGAGGAAGCATCAATGTGTGTCAGCAGGTGTGTAAGTAGGGTTATGAGTTACACATGCTCCAGGGTATGCAGGAGGCTCAGGAGGACTGTTACTGAGGACTCTGAGAGCAGAGCCGTGGTACCGTCAGACTCAGCAGAGCCGTGGTAGTGATACCGTTGCATTATTGCCATATTTCTGCTGCTGCCTTAGTGATCAGATGTGGTGATGGTAACCTGTCCTGCAGCGGACAAATAAATGCTAGTAAGTATAAATGCTAGCAAACTTGCTCATTATTTGTAGTATTAATTATACTGTAAACCTTATCTGGCACTGGTGAAAAACACGGTATATTGTCATGTGTAGTGAGTGTGACTTGTAGAGCTTATGGGAAACCAAATAACATCTAGTATGGTATGTGTATATATATATATATATATATATATATATAGTATACATTGTTATATCTTGAGCACAGAGTTAATATACTTAGACCTTATTCCCTATTTCCCAACAACATAATGCAATACCTTAGCATTACTTGAGCTTTTTTGCCCCTTACCACAATCACCAAGGTATACAAAGGCATTTACAGGCAAAAACTAGAACTCACAGTTATCTATCAGCCCTCAATTGGCCCTAAGATAACTAACAGTACAAAAAAATAACTTTTTTACTTTTCTGTATTTAATGTTGTAGTTTTTTCTAAATGCCTAGTGTGATTTCAAAAGGTCTAATATTATTTAAGTTTCTTCATCTTTATAAACCTTTTTGAACAAGGTGAAGAAAACAATAATATTTTTTTTTAAAACTGAATATCCCACAATTGTTGATCTTGCATTGTTTATACTTTTTTGAAAAATGTTATTAGAATTATTAGTACAATTTAGGTAAATTCATACAAAAAAACAAAAGAATATATCTATTATTGCCAATATTAATATCACTCACCTGTCACTTAAATTCATTTGCACTATTACTTTAAGGCACTTTCTTTTTGTAAGAATTTTTAAACAATTTCACGCTTGTTATTACTATTCTCCACCCCTATTAGTGACAATTAAGATTTTACTCACATATTATTGGTCAATACCTGTATTTAACCTAACCACAGGTGAACACCTGTAGATCTCTGATGAAGCGCATGTGAGCATGCAGGAAACGCGTCAGATCTAATCCCTGCACACTGTGACTGTGTCTCTCACTTACCTGCTCTAATAAACCAACATTGGCAACAGTCCTGGAGTTCCTTGTTTTCTTCCTATATTCTACATAAGGCTGAGTACGCCCTGAGGACTCCATTTTGGAAATCCAACCCTACTTGTGTACCCCTGCTTTAACAGCCGTCTGCATACCAGGATACAGCCACTGCAGTCACTTTTCTACCTGCTTACTACCTGCCTATTCAAAGCGTTACCACCCCTAGTGCAGCAGTCACCATGTTTTCAAACCCTCAGGCAGCTTCTACATACCGGATGAGTTGAAGCAAGGGATCAGTGCCGGTGGAGACTCTCTTCGGATTCATTACCTTCAGGCGATCATCGGACCTGGAGCTTGTACACTGTTAGCGGATACATCAAGGCGGCACATTCCTATACGCAACGGAGCGACAACGCCAGGACGCATGGCAACGTGTGACGTCACTGAGCGCATCACCTGACCGCATCTGCTTCCCAGCTTGTTTGCACACTGGGCCCCACTAGAACAAGCAAACAAAAGGCTTACACCACACCGGGCTACACTAGACTGGGCAAACTCAAGGAGGGAACAGCAACACAGCCCAGATTACAACCGGAATGCCTGCACAGACTGTCAGCACACCAACCGGACACTTTATTTCCAATATCCCTTTTTTGCTATATTACTAGCAGATACTGCCTAGAGTTTAACCGGTGACAATACAACATACTCACTAGAGGGTGTCATTACTGAAATACAACTGACTGTATTATCATCACAATAGGCAAGAGCTGCTATTATTGCGACATCATAAGGACACTGTACCTATGTTAAGCAGGGCTACAACATTACTAGAGGGACTGATTATTTTTTCATTTGCTTCAACTGCATAGTCTGCTCACTCATCAGTTTCCCACTGGACATTCCATAAAGCATTTAGAGCATAATGGCTGACTTAACAGAACCTACAGACACCACCCCTACCAGGGGTTTGAATGAGGATAAACGTAGACTCATTCTAGTCACAGCACTGCAAGGGGGTAACACTGCTTCTACTGTGCCAAGGGAAGACAATCTGCCTATATTATTTTCTAGTTTGGAGAAACTCAGGTTCAAGGAAACCAACCTCTGGTGGGACATAGAATTTTTGGACCTCTATATTAAAGAGGGTAAAGTGCCACAGGGCCTTAGAATGAAGAAGTTCCCCTCCTTTGCCCAACAGATACCTGAGTTCATGGAGGAATGGAATCATACTTTGACCAGATGCTCTATGACTCTGATGAACCAACTGCTTAGGCACAAAAGACAAGAGAGAGAAACCATTCTGACTGAAATCAACACCATAGTTGACAGTATTAAACCCTTTGAGGAAACCAGCCAACATAAAGGCTACACAGTACAACTGGAGGAAACCATTAATAAATTGGACATTGACTTGTCAAGTAGAAAAGTATCCAAGTACAACAGGGACACTAAGGACTATGACCTTAACATTGTGTATTCCTGGCAACAACACAGGCCTGCCAGGGGAAAGGGCATTTCTAATACCTCTAAATCTAATAACAACAAGCATAGAGCTCAATCCAACAAAAAAGTCACCTTTTCAAGTATTGAAACCGTAGATTCTGACACCTCACTTCCACATTCAGCCAATTCTTTGGCTGCAGAATCTCCAGAACCGCCAGTGACATCAGATATAGGAGCTAGTGCCTCACCTAGAACCACACTGGCATCCCTAGTCAAGACCCCTAATCAAACAAACACTGCCAAAGCAGTTAATCAACCACACAGATACCCCAGCAGGACAGCCTCAAAGAGCAAAAAGAAATAAATAATGTTATTTACCTGTCCAACATTCAATTGTCACCAGCACAAGTATCTATTCTCAATAAAGGCCTCACATTTGCACGCACCACAGACTTTGATGTCTTCTCTACAGTTATAGATGTCAACAGATTAGTGCGCAAAATCACTTTAAAAAAGCACTTTTCAGCAACTGATGCAGATTCCTCCCTCACTTCTTCCCCTCCACTCACAACACTAGACAATATCCATACTGGTTTACTATTTAAAGACCAGTGTGATTTTAACACTTTGCTAACTCTACAACACACTACTATAAGCCACACTATTTCTACACATAATTTTACACACAAGGATCGCTCCTATTTTTACCCTGTTCAGGCGAGAAGCCCTAGCATAGAATTATACCAAGAGACAGTCCTAAGGGACATTCTCTTACTTAATGACTCCTTAGCAGAGACAAACACTGTTAAAAGACACAACATCACACTTCTAGAGAAAGGTGCCCTCAAAGAACTAGAGGAGAATGCCGATATAGTGGTCACCCAGGCAGACAAGGGTGGGGTGGTGGTAATTCTCAATACAACAGACTATACAGAAGAGGTTAAGACCCACCTCAGTAACTCTAACACCTACACCAAATTAGACTATGACCCTACATCTATTTTCAGCCAGGAATTATATTCTTTCTTGGACACGGCACAGGAAGAGGGACACATCTCACAGGAGATCAAGGAACATTTGTTCATTAAAGATCCACTTGTCCCTACTTTCAGGGTCGTGCCCAAAATTCATAAGACCCTCACCAAGACTCCTGGGAGACCCATCGTAGCTAGCATTGGGTCTCTATGTGAGAGGCTTGGCGCCTGGTTGGACTCAATACTTCAGCCCATCGTAGTGGCCATCTCTGGTTACATCAGGGATAGTGCTCACTTATATCAACTTGAAGGGATCCAATGGCAGACAAATTTCCAATGGCTTACCATTGATGTAACAACCCTGTATTCTAGCATACCTCACCGCAATGGCTTAGAAGCATTGGGCAATATGATTAGACGATACACCCACTTTTCTAATGACTTTATAGAGTTTGTGGTCTCAACAGCTAGATTCTTACTTACGCACAACTACTTTGTCTCTGGGGGGGATTTCTACCTGCAGAATTCTGGTACAGCCATGGGGGCAAAATGTGCCCCGGCATATGCCAACTTATATATGGGCTGGCCTGAACTTAATACCATCTATGCGGATGATTTCCCCCTCAGAGACAATCTAGTAGTGTATGGTCGCTTTATAGACGATCTGATTGTTATTTGGAATCCGAGTGAGCAAAGGGAAGCCCACAGTCTGGTGGATTTACTGAATGATAATTTCCTTAATCTTGAATTTACATATAATGTTTCTTCAAGATCAATTGCCTACTTGGATTTACAACTGACAATAGATGCTAAAGACAACATTGTGTCCTCTATCTATAGAAAAGCCTTGGCACGCAACACAATACTTAGAGCTGACTCATGCCATGTAAGACATACTATTAGAAGTATACCAAAGGGACAGTATATAAGGGCACGTAGGAACTGTTTGAATCTACAACAATATAAGGAACAAGCAGACAAAATAACTACCCACCTTTTAGAAAGAGGGTATAATAAAACTGCCTTGATTAGAACAGCAAATGAGGTTAGTAGAATAGATAGACATATACTTTTCTCTAGCTACAACAGTAGCAATAGACCTACTCAGACAAAACATAAAATAACATCTAATGATATAGTTTTTTCTACCCAATATAGTAGACAATATGAGGACATTTGCAAAATAATACACAAATATCTACCTATCTTACAAAGCGATAGCAAACTCAAAGACATATCAAGACAACAAATCAAGTGTGTCGCAAAAAAATCCCCTACAGTTGGTGATAAGGTCAGGAAACATTTTACCTCTAAATCCCCACATAGTGCTAACTGGTTAATTCCCACTAAAGATTTCTTTAGATGTGGGCACATATGTAAAAGTTGCAACTACACTTAAAAGAGTGACCAATTTACATCTTCAGTCACAGGTAGGATTTTCCCAATTAAACAGAGGATAGACTGTACCAGTCAATTTGTGGTATACTTAGTCACATGTCAACATTGTTTTCAGCAATATGTAGGCTTAACCACATGCCCACTCAAAGACCGAATTAGGCAACACCTACTGTCATTAGAGGAGGACATCCCAAAAACACCGGTGGCAAAACATTTTCGTTCCCACGGAATACATATAAAGCACCTCTTTTCCTTTGTAGGTATAGAACACATTAGCAAAGACATCAGAGGAGGAGATAGAATAAGTAAGCTTCAAAGGAAAGAAGCCTTTTAGATCTTTATTCTACAGACCAAATTTCCAAAAGGCATTAATAAGAGAAAAGACTTGGACCTTTTCATTGACTAGTCTAGAATTTCCTCTAAAAAATCGGGTAAAGCCAACTTAAGAATGGTTAAACCTAGTTCTCCCTTCAGGCAGCTCTTTCTCCCTTTCCCTTGGCATATTAGTTACATTACACAAAATTTAGTTAAGTGTTCACATTTTATTAATATGAGAGGGGAAGAGGGGAGAGAGGTGGTTCTTCCTCTTTGACCAGGGGGGAGAATCATTGGTCTTTCTTTTTTTCTTTCTTTTTCCCCTCCATGTATAGTGATACATACATTTTCTTCCTTTGTTTTTTTTTTATTATTATCATTTTACAGCATATATTTTTTATCTATCTCAAATTTTTTTAGTTTATATTCAGTTTTTCATTACTCTATTTATTATCTCTTATGGCTCTAACCAAGACATAGTACCTATCATAGTACATCTTTACCCAAACTTTAATTTCAATCCTAGGACATTTTAGTGTTTTAGCACTAGGGAACAGCATTACAGCTCCAATGGAGCAGTTAGGTAAATTAGTTCATAAACTTTTTATACCCTGCATTACAGGACCATTTTAACATTGGGATACATTGGGATACAAGTGGCAGTTTACTAGTATTCACTATATATACATATAGCCAGAATTGTTCCCAACATATACAAGCTATTCATTTTTTTCATTTTTTCATCTTCCTTAATGTTACCTATGAAATTATTAGTTAAATATTGGAATTAGTAAAGAATCCTTTCTTTAGTATAGATATTACCATCTATATAGAAATATCTTGAGCACAGAGTTAATATACTTAGACCTTATTCCCTATTTCCCAACAACATAATGCAATACCTTAGCATTACTTGAGCTTTTTTGCCTCTTACCACAATCACCAAGGTATACAAAGGCATTTACAGGCAGAAACTAGAACTCACAGTTATCTATCAGCCCTCAATTGGCCCTAAGATAACTAACAGTACAAAAAAATAACTTTTTTACTTTTCTGTATTTAATGTTGTAGTTTTTTCTAAATGCCTAGTGTGATTTCAAAAGGTCTAATATTATTTAAGTTTCTTCATCTTTATACTGCTTTTTGAACAAGGTGAAGAAAACAATAATATTTTTTTTTAAACTGAATATCCCACAATTGTTGATCTTGCATTGTTTATACTTTTTTGAAAAATGTTATTAGAATTATTAGTACAATTTAGGTAAATTCATACAAAAAACAAAAGAATATATCTATTATTGCCAATATTAATATCACTCACCTGTCACTTAAATTCATTTGCACTATTACTTTAAGGCACTTTCTTTTTGTAAGAATTTTTAAACAATTTCACGCTTGTTATTACTATTCTCCACCCCTATTAGTGACAATTAAGATTTTACTCACATATTATTGGTCAATACCTGTATTTAACCTAACCACAGGTGAACACCTGTAGATCTCTGATGAAGCGCATGTGAGCATGCAGGAAACGCGTCAGATCTAATCCCTGCACACTGTGATTGTGTCTCTCACTTACCTGCTCTAATAAACCAACATTGGCAACAGTCCTGGAGTTCCTCGTTTTCTTCCTATATTCTATATATATATATATATATATATATAGTATACATTGTTTTCAACACAGATTATTAGCCTCAGTGGTCTTTCATATTTTTGTCCAGTTGCTGTATGGATTGATAGCGTTATCTTGAGAGAGATAGAAAGAGAGGGAGATATTTTTGTCCTGTTCCATGATTCATGAGGAGCTTTCTTGTTTATTATCTATTTTGTTGGAGGGAATAATGTCCAGGAAGTCAGTGATGTGATCAGGAATTGGAATGTCACCAGCACCTGAGTTTATTATATAAGTGCCAGTAAGTACACCCTCTTCCCTGGCATGCAATCTTTTTGCCTCAGTCCTCACTAATCAACCAGCTCTCATTCTTCTCAGTGTTTTGGGACCTGATCAGTGGCGTCACTACAGGGGGGCTAGGGGGGACATTTGCCCCCCCCCACAAAATGGCTTGCCCCCCTGCCTGCCCCCCTCGCAGCAAGCCCCAGCACTTTTATAATTCTGAAGGACCAGGAGGGACTGGGATGAGTCAGGAGTATGTGTGAGACAGTATTTATTTTAAAATTGTGTTTGTGTATATAATATTTACTGGTCGTTTTTTATTATGCATTGCTGAGCAGCCTAACGTAAGGGTAAAGGCAGCGCGCCTCCCAGTAAAGTCCCTGACTGACCGACTACGGCGACTCCTTCAATTGAAATTATTAAATTCATTGATTGACATTGCTGCAAATTTGGAACTTGGAAATCCCGCACACCACAGCACAGCACGTGCCTCATGCCGGCTCAACACGGGGTAGCACCATGGGCGGGCGGCACTGACTCCATTGAATTACCCCATGTAATGGCAATGGCATTGGCATGCATCATGCTGGCGTTATTTGCTCCTCCTCCTCCAGATCAGTTCTAGTGGTCACGTTCCATGACTGGATACTCTGGAGAGGAAGAGGGAGGAGCAAGCCAGCAGCAGGTGATGTGTGGCACTGTGTGCGGATTCTGCAGAAACGCGGGGGGAAGGAGCTGGGCTGGCACTGTCTCTGACTGACTGTGTTGTCAGTGGACTGGACTGTCTGGCAGACTGGCACTGACTGACTGCTGTGGCTGTAGCGCATTGCGGTCTGTGACGTCGCCCCCGGTGCAAAAAAGAGAGCTGATTCTGGGGTAGGATAAAAAAGATAATACATCCATCCATGAATGTTCTGTTGATTGAATGACTGTTAAAACGTTAAAAATAAAATCCCCAAATTTGTTATTTACCAAGGAACTTTCTTACTATACCATGATACCAACTTTGGTAATTGGGTCTGCAAGTTGATTTTAGGAGCAGGACAGGTCCCTCAAAAAAAAATCATTTAAAAAATGGCTCTGTTCTGCACCCTTAAAAGTTATAATCTAGTCAAAATTAAAATTCATCATTTAGATAGAGCAGCAATTTTTCTAATTTACTACTTTGATGATTTTTTCTTCATTCTCTTGGTATCTTTGTTTTAAAAAAAAGCAAATATGTAAGCTGAGGAGCTGGCCCATTTTTGGTTCAGCACCAGGGTAGCACTTGCTGATTGGTGGCTACATTAGACACCAATCAGAAATCCCTACCCAGGTGCTGAACCAAAAATGGGATAGTTACTAAGTTTACATTCTTGCTTTTTCCAATAAAGATAGCAAGAGAATGAAGAAAAAATAATAATAGGAGTAAATTATAAAGTTGCTTAAAATTGCATGCTCTATCTGAATCATAAAAGTTTAATTTTGAATAGACTGTAACTTTAATATCCTGATTGTGAATTACCAGACACAAAAGGTAGAAAAATATTACTAGTATACTTAAAGTTATGGTCAGCCTTTGGGACACACAGGCTAACCGTAAGATGTACTTTTTGGTAGAACAGCAAAAAGTATTTTTTTTTAGTTTATATAGTGGTGTTTGTTATAAATGTTAATTAGTCAATGCTAGTTATGATGTGTGTTTTAAGTTTTCACTAGAATATTCCTTTACCTTTAAAAAAAAAAAGAAGAAAAAAAAAGATCATTAACAATAATGAACCTTTAATATCTAAATCCAACTTCTTCCCAACAAAGGGACACATCTAATATTTAATTTGACAGACTTCTATTTTCTATTTATGTCCATGCATATATTTCCTGGTATCTTATGTTATAATGGAAGACATAAGATGCATTACTCTTTGTATTTTTAATACTTGCTTAGTTGTTTTCCTTTTCCATTTATATCTGTGTTTTATCTTATGAAAAATAGACTGTTGCAATTGTTTTGTTGTCATCTTTCTGTGTGTATGTATGTATGTGTGTGTGTATGTATGTAAGTGTGTATGTATATGTGTTTATATGTATGTAAGTGTTTATGTGTGTATGTATATATTGTGACAGAAAGCAAGGCCTAGTTATAAATGGAAGATATTTAAGACCAAGCATTGTACATGCTATTTCTCCTTTCAGTTAAAACCCCAGGGAGAAAGAGTGTGTATTTGATTATGCAGTTGATAAACTGTGTTCTGGGTCCCTGGGGTTTGGGATAATTGGAGAGAGGGTGGGCCATTATCCCAGACAGCTGGGAAGCTGTCCAGCAGCTAATCACAGGTGTGGCTAATTAGAAGTTGTGAGGGTTTAAAAAGCAGCCTCACTTAGGCCTTGAGAGAGAGTTACACAGCTACAGAAGCTGGTGTATGTGTTTGTTACACTGTGTAAAAGACTTTTGTTCCTGTGAACTGTAAAAGGACATTATTTTTACAAAGCACTTGTGTAATGCTGTGAAGTGCTGGGACACATTTAAAAGTACTTAACTTTGCTGCAGAGGAAGGATTTCCCTCTTTTGAAAATGAACTGCCTGTTTGTTATTGCTGTGAAAAATAAAGCCTTTTAAACTACAGTGGATTGGACTCCTGTGCTGCATTTGTGCCCTAGAAGACCGTGGTTAAAAGTGTTTCCTGTTACAATATGTATATTTTCTATGTATGCCCATGCATATATTTCCATGTATGTTATGTTATAAAGGAAGGTAGATATAATATGCATTACTGTTGTATTTTTAATACATTTTTCCTTTTCCATTTATATATATTTTTTTCTTCTGAAAATATGAAAATAAGGACTGTTGTAATTGTTTTGTTGTCATCTTTGTGTGTTTATGTGTATTAATGTATATACAGTATGTATGTGTGTATTTGTGTATGTATATGTGTGTGTGTATGTATGTGCTTGTGTGTGTATGTGTATGTATGTATAATGTGTGTTTCTGTGTGTGAGTGTGTGTAATTGTGTATGTATGTGTATGTTAAATTATTTATGTGTGTGTGTATTTACGTATGTGTGTAACAGTGTGTATGTATGTATAATGTGTGTTTCTGTGTGTGTATGTAACTGTGTTTGTGTGTATGTATGCGTGTGTATGTATGTATAATGTGTGTTTCTGTGTGTGTATGTAACTGTATGTATGCGTGTGTTAAACTATATATATGTGTGTGTGTGTTAAACTATATATATGTGTATGTCGTGTGTGTGTGTGTGTAACTGTATGTAAGTATATATGTGTGTGTGTGTGTGTGTGTTACAGAGTATGTATGTGTAACTGTGTGTGTATGTCTAACTGTGTATGTGTGTGTGTAACTATGTGTATGTAAGTATATATGTGTGTATGTATGTGTGTGAAAGTATCTCTATTGTGACAGTGTTTATGTGTGACTGTGTGTGTGAGAGAGTTTATCTCTATAAATAAAAGCTTTTGAGAGTTTTCCTCTCTTTCTCAGGTCTGAAGCAATACCTGAGGAAGAAAGGAAAACTGTTTAAAGCTTCTCTTTTAAGTATTGGGCTAGTACAATATAAAGGTATCATTGCATACCGCATTACTCTGGTATTTTGGAATCTTATTGATGTATTATTTAGTTTCTTTTCCGTGGTATGACTTAGTGGTGAAAATTATTAGTGCCCCCCCAGTTTGACTGTGGTATCTTATGTGCCCCCCCTATATATTTTTTTTAGAGTCGCCACTGGACCTGACTCTTTCACATTTGTATGGCAGTATTTTACTAACTGAAGGCAGTATATAATCACACATCAGCAGTATTTAATACCCTATCAAAATGGTCAGGTCTTTGGGTACTTCTCCACCGTCCTGAAGGCAATTTTACTATTTGCTTTAAACTAATTTTTGTAAATTAATTGATTGAAAGCCAGTGTGCTTGCACTGGAGGGGGTGGGAGGATGTTCAGAGCTGTGGGGTATTATGTTGTTGATAGAGGATTTTTGATGCAGAGGGTCTGTGGAGTCAGTGTGTCACACAGTAAGGGTTAATTGTTGTAGTGGGTGTTGAAGAAGGTTACTGCAGTTTCTTTCTTTGAGAAAGTTTGAGTGGAAGTTGTGGAACAACTTAAGTAGTGATTAATTATTACTGTTCCTTAACTTCCTTTGGGTTTTCAAATGTTTAACTATATCACCAAACATTTTTTTAAATTAAATTAAATATTGGTTAAATAAATTATTTATTTATTTTAGTTAGTGCAATGACTTAGAATTAGATAGAAGTTGGAACAGAAAATAACATTAGTACTATAATAATGTCACATTAATTATACTAATGTTATTTTATTTTCCATATAAGATATTGCACTAAAATGAAGAAATTATTTTACCAATATTTAATTTCATTTAAATAATGTTTGGTGATATATTATAATTCATTTAATGTGTCCCCAATATTCCATAAAGAACAGTGAGAAGACACGCAGACACGTAGTGGAAGGGGCAAACTTTACCTCCACATCAACAAGTCGCACATATAATATTAGATTCAACCTTAATTGTAAATCCAATCATGTGATTTACCTGCTGACCTGCAGGGGGTGTAATATACAATATGTCGGGAAAACCAAACGACTTGTTAGGGACAGAGCCCAGGAACATGTCAGGGATATAGAAGACCCAGATATCTTCACTCCCGTAGCCAGACACTTTAAATCTGAACACTCGGGCAATGCTGCCCTTTTGTCCATACAGGCAATTGACCATGTACCACCACATAAAAGGGGTGGTGACAGAATCCAAAGGCTGGACTATAAGGAAGCCCAATGGATTTTTTTACTTAACACCAGACATCCATATGGCATTAATAAAGAAAGCGATGTCAATCTGTTTATCTGATACAAGCACTATATTTCCTTTTTTGTTATACCAAGGTGATACCCGGTAAAATTATACCATTTTCAAAAACTAATAGTGTATTATAACTGTTCACCAAAATATAACATATTAATTCTAGGGCTCTACAACTAGGGACTATGGGTACATTAGGCTATGTTGCACTTTTACATTTAGGAATTTGCCTGTGTCTGTATCCCCTTCCTCTAATCTATTTAAGGTACCTCTAATATGAGTCAGCAGTAGGATGATTTGAGAACACATACAAATGTATACACATACTTTTTCTTGTTAAGCCGTTCCTAATTGAGCCAGTTTAGATTTTTATTGAATATTTGTTGTACAATACACTAATTTGTTTATAATCCTGCTGCTTGAACTCCCTCTCTGTACCCAACATTATTCTGTCATTAGTTTAGCCTAACATACTTAATTCAACAGGACAATAAGGGGTTAATTTTTGTTTTTAATTAATGTGTGTTGTTCCTTTAAATAGGAGTAACAGTGGCAGCAATCAGATAGCAGTGAACAAGTGTGCTGAGGACACACGAAACATGTCTGCTGTGCTGCACTGTTACCCCTTTTGTCAGTGTATGCTGTTTTGAGCTACGGCTCTACTTGTTTTTAAGTGATACACAATAAAGCCTTTTTACTTTTATAACTTTTTTATGCTGTCCCCTTTCATTCATTGGATTGAGTAGGTTTGTAGCCCTGTAGCCGTTTTTTCCTGTTGAACTTTATTTTGGAATCTTATTGATGTATTATTTAGTTTCTTTTCCGTGGTATGACTTAGTGGTGAAAATTATTAGTGCCCCCCCAGTTTGACTGTGGTATCTTATGTGGCCCCCCTATATATTTTTTTTAGAGTCGCCACTGGACCTGACTCTTTCACATTTGTATGCCAGTATTTTACTAACTGAAGGCAGTATATAATCACACATCAGCAGTATTTAATACCCTATCAAAATGGTCAGGTCTTTGGGTACTTCTCCACCGTCCTGAAGGCAATTTTACTATTTGCTTTAAACTAATTTTTGTAAATTAATTGATTGAAAGCCAGTGTGCTTGCACTGGAGGGGGTGGGAGGATGTTCAGAGCTGTGGGGTATTATGTTGTTGATAGAGGATTTTTGATGCAGAGGGTCTGTGGAGTCAGTGTGCCACACAGTAAGGGTTAATTGTTGTAGTGGGTGTTGAAGAAGGTTACTGCAGTTTCTTTCTTTGAGAAAGTTTGAGTGGAAGTTGTGGAACAACTTAAGTAGTGATTAATTATTACTGTTCCTTAACTTCCTTTGGGTTTTCAAATGTTTAACTATATCACCAAACATTTTTTTAAATTAAATTAAATATTGGTTAAATAAATTATTTATTTATTTTAGTTAGTGCAATGACTTAGAATTAGATAGAAGTTGGAACAGAAAATAACATTAGTACTATAATAATGTCACATTAATTATACTAATGTTATTTTATTTTCCATATAAGATATTGCCCTAAAATGAAGAAATTATTTTACCAATATTTAATTTCATTTAAATAATGTTTGGTGATATATTATAATTCATTTAATGTGTCCCCAATATTCCATAAAGAACAGTGAGCAGTGTATCATTGTGCAACCTGCTAATATAGTTGTAAATTTAAAATACCTCTATTGCGTTCATATATGGGCTAAGCTGGCGTATCATGTCCAGTGCCTCACCAGCCTTTGACTTCACTGCACGTCACTGATGCAGGGAGGAACATGAATAGTGCTGTCCAGTGTCACTATTCGTGTGCTGTTTAGGTGCACAATGCATGTTCCTCTATGCACAACCTGCAGCCTGTGTACTTTATAAGTGTTCAGGAAAACATGGCTGAGTTGGCAAACCTATGTGTAAGACCTGTGTGCCTACTATAGAGAACATCGTTGAGGTACCATTTTTACATAAAACAAAGCAAGAATGCCATGTTATTGTATGGGACTAAAAATAATAAATTACCGTAGCCTAGGCCATGGGTTGATATTTGAAATTATATAGCCAGCAAGAAAACTAAGAAGCCAGCTACATACTATTATTTGAGAGCTAGACATGAGTATTTTTACACAGATATACAGAAAATAATAAAAAAAGGCTGAAATAGATGCTCTCTGGCTTCAGTTAATCTCTACCCTAGAATGTACCATACCATAGAATGAATGTTCAATAGGCTGATTTCAGGTAATGAAGGGATCCCTAGGACAGTGATATGGTGGAAAGTTCACAGATGATCTATATGGCCCACATGAACTAGCAGTCTCCTGTTGTGAAAAGCAAATACAAAAGCATGTGATAAGAGTCTGTCTATAGTGGCTTAGAAACAGGCAGAAATTTAGAGGTTTAAATGTTATAAATTATATTAATATATCAAGGTTGGTTGTGCAAAGCTGGGGGATGGATAGTAAAGGTGTTATCTATCTTTAAAAAAAAAAAAAATTTAGATTTTTTCCTGACAAATATTGGTTATGTCTATTTCCACTCCTCCAGTACCATGTGATAGCCACCAGCCAATCACAAATGCATATACTTATAGTCTGTGAATTCTTGCACATGCTCAGTAGGAGTTGGTGACTCAAAAAGTTTAAATATAAAAAGACTGTGTACATTTTGTTATGGAAGTTTTTTTGAAAGTTGTTTAAAATTGCTTCTCTATCTGAATCATCAAAGTTTAATTTTGACTTGTGTGTCCCTTTAAATTTAACCTCTGAAACCTTATATTGGTGTCGGTGGCATCAAAAGAATCAACACTAAGCAAGACAAAAGAAAGCTCTGCTTTATATAGAACTCTAGTTCTCAATATTTGGGACACAAGAGAAAATAATCTAATTGACCAAATAAAACAAATGAGTGTTAGTTTTATTTAAACTTTTATTAAAGGAATAGTAAAGTCAAAATTAAAATTCCAAGATTGTGACAGCACATGCATTTAAAAAATAAAATAAAATTTACATTATATTTATCAAAATGTCTTTATCTTTGTGTCAGGGTGCCAGGAATCAAACTGAGACGAGAAGTGCAAAAATAATCACACCTTTATTAATAGCAAAAATTAATAAAAAGTCCACAAGTAAAAAAACAAGCCAGGAGTCAAAACCAGAGCTGGTAGTCAGACGAGCCAAGTCAGGAGCCAAAGCGAATAGTCAGACGAGCCGGAATCAGGAACAAGGAAAACAGCAGAGTCAGGAACAAGCCAGGGATCAGGAACCAGGAAGGACTTCAGGCAGCCAGGTAATACACAGGAACTCTCACAAACAGGTCTGAGACAATGCAAAGACAAAGCATACTGAACAGAGGCCCTTTAAATAATAAGTGATGAGATCACAATTCTGAGACTGCATCCTGTCTCACATGGATGATGCACACCAGTCTGGCCATAAAAGGAAGTGCAGGAAATGAGCAGCATCCCCCACAATGCACCATAGTCAGGAAGAGAGGTGAGTAAAATGGCTGCCAGCAGCACATGGCAAACACAACAGGGAAAAAACCCTGACAGTACCCTCCCCTCAACGACCTCTCCCCCACTGGAGGACAAAAGGCTTATTGGGGAAACAAGCATGGAAGGCACAGAGGAGGGCGGGAGCATGAACATCAGAGGAGGGAACCCAAGAACGCTCCTCTGGACCTAGCCCCTCCAGTAAACCAAATACTGTACACAGCCCCTGCAGGAGAGCAGGCTTTGCGGATGATTCCCCGCGACAGAGCATCGACAACATACTCCTCCATAGCACAATTCTCTGCAACAGACAGAGGGTACACCCGGCCCCGGGGAGGAATGGCTCCGGGTTGCAGGTCTATGGCACAATCGTAGGACCGGTGAGGAGGCAACGTACCGGCACGCACCATGTGAAACACGTCTAGGACCTCTCGGTACTCCTCTGGCAATTGAGATACCGAAGAAGTGCACAAGACTTTAACTGGTTTCAGAAGACAAGTAGAAATATATTGCGGGGACCATGACAAAATTTGGGACCTGCGCCAGTCGAGACTGGGATTGTGCTTTTGAGCCAGGGATAACCCAGAACAACCGGAAAATGCGGAGAGTTTATCACCTGGTACTGGAGGGTTTCAAAATGAAGAGCCCCAAAAGCCATGGACAACAGAGCAGTTTCGTGAGTAACGAGTGCGGGCTGAAGGGACCTGCCATCAATGGCCTCAATAGCAAGTGGAACGGACCGAGGCAAAACAGGAATGGAGTGCTTTGATACAAAAGCACTGTCAATGAAATAACCCGCAGCACCGGAGTCAACAAGAGCCTGAGTGACTAAGGAGAAGTCCACCCAGGAAAGGACAACCGTGACCAAAGGTTTCTCCTTAAGCGGTTCCGGGGACGAGGATAAACCACCCAAGGTCTGCCCCCGACAGGACCTTAGGTGTGAGCGTTTCCCGGCCGTGTAGGACAAGACTTCAAAAGGTGGCCCTGTAACCCACAATAGAGGCAGAGCCCCTCCCTCCTCCTAAAGGCCCTCTCCGCCACGGAGAGACGCGTGTATCACAACTGCATCAGCTCAGCAGTACCTGGTGACTCGGGACCAGGAGGCATGGGAGGAGAGGGAGGCATGGGTGGAAATGAACACGTATGAGACAACGGAACAGGAGGCTTCCGCAAGCGCTCCTTGAAAGAGGGCCTCTCTCTGAGTCTGATGTCAATTAGGATAAAAAAACACATTAATGTCTCGAGATCCTCTGGTAAATCTCTGGCAGCAACTTCGTCTTTAATCGCATCAGAGATCCCATGAAAGAAGGCGGCAACAAGGGCTTCATTGTTCCAACCTACCTCTGCGGCAAGCGTACGGAACTCAATTGCATACTGAGCAACAGATCTTGTACCTTGCTGAATGGACATGAGTCGTTTAGCAGCAAAGGAGGAGCGAGCTGGAACATCAAATACCCTTCTAAAGGAGGCCACAAATTCAGGGTAATTTGAAATCACAGGTTTATTAGTCTCCCACAAGGGATTAGCCCAGGCAAGAGCTGTGCCAGAGCTGAGAAATCCCACCTTAGCTCTGTCGGAGGGAAACGCCTGAGGTAACATCTCAAAGTAAATGCCCACCTGGTTCAAAAACCCTCTGCACTGAATAGGATCGCCTCCATATCGCTGAGGTAGAGGTGCAGAACCAGACATGCTCCTGGTAGGCATAGGTGCAGTAGCGGAAACAGGAGCAGCCATAACTTGCGGGACACTTAGTTCCAAATGTGCAGTGCGAGTCAGCAGGGTTTGCAGGGCTAGTGCAAATTGATCCAAGCAGTGATCCTGTACATCCATCCTGGAAATGATGGCAGGTAAAGGTGGATAATTAGCAGCATCAGGATTCATTGCCTTTGCGTAATGTCAGGGTGCCAGGAATCAGACTGAGACGAGAAGTGCAAAAATAATCACACCTTTATTAATAGCAAAAAATAATAAAAAGTAAAAAACCAAGCCTGGAGTCAAAACCTAAGCTGGTAGTCAGACGAGCCGAGTCAGGAGCCAAAGCGAATAGTCAGACGAGCTGGAATCAGGAACAAGGAAAACAGCAGAGTCAGGAACAAGCCAGGGATCTGGAAACAGGAAGGACGTCAGGCAGCCAGGAAATACACAGGAACTCTCACAAACAGGTCTGAGACAACGCAAAGGCAAAGCATACTGAACAGAGGCCCTTTAAATAATAAGTGATGACATCACAATTCTGAGACTGCATCCTGTTTCACATGGATGATGCACACCAGTCTGGCCATAAAAGGAAGTGCA
This sequence comes from Bombina bombina, assembly GCF_027579735.1. NCBI lineage: Eukaryota > Metazoa > Chordata > Amphibia > Anura > Bombinatoridae > Bombina > Bombina bombina. The sequence continues at coordinate 1,083,548,839 of NC_069501.1, read as the reverse complement.
GGAAATGAGCAGCATCCCCCACAATGCACCATAGTCAGGAAGAGAGGTGAGTAAAATGGCTGCCAGCAGCACTGTCACGCTCGGCCGCTGGGAAGCTCCGGCGGTCCTCTCTGTGTGCTTGATTGGCAGGTAGTTTGAGCCGCCCTTTCCTGATGATGTCACTACCAGGCTTTTTATTCCGGGCTTCCTGTTTCTTCAGTGCCCATTTGTTTGTTCCTCTTTGTGGCTCCTGTGTGGACTTCACTGTGGAAACTCTCTAACTGCTGATTTTCTGTTGCCAAACTCTGCAAAGACTCACTATGCTGGGTTAACCCTCAAACTTCCTGATAACCTGTTGCCAAACACTGCAAGTACTATTTATTCTGTGAAACTCTCAAACTACGTGTTAACCTGTTGCCAAACTCTGCAAGTACTGTTTATTCAGTGTAACCTTCAAATTGCTTGATATCCTGTTGCCAAACACTGCAAGTACTGTTTATTCTGTGAAACTCTCAAACTGCATGTTTACCTGTTGCCAACCTCTGCAAATACTGTTTATTCAGTGTAAACTTTCAAACTGCTTGATATCCTGTTGCCAAACACTGCAACTACTATTTATTTTGTGAAATTCTCAAACTTCATGTTAACCTGTTGCCAAACTCTGCAAATACTGTTTAATCAGTGTAAACCTTCAAACTGCATGATAACCTGTTGCCAATCTCTGCAAGTACTGATTAATCTGTGTTAACCTTCAAACTACCTGATATCCTGTTGTCTAACTCTGCAAGTGCTGACTATTAACCCTCAAACTGCCTGATAACCTGTTGCCAAACTCTGCAAGGACTGACTACACAGTGTTAACCCTCAAACTACCTGATATCCTGTTGTCTAACTCTGCAAGTACTGACTGTTCAGTATTAACCTTCAAACTGCCTGATAACCTGTTGCCAAACTCTGCAAGGACTGACTACACAGTGTTAACCCTCAAACTGCCTGATAACAAGTTACCTATTCCTGCATTATTAACCGTTTCTTGTTTTACCCTTCCTCTGTCTGAGTATAAGTGGACTATCCCTGCTCTCCTGATTCTGTGGAAGACATTTCCTGAAACCAGTTCCTTACTCAGAAGTCTATTTGGCTGATATCTTGAATTACTTTGGACTCAGGCTAACTCTGCTCCATATCGTGAGTACTTTGTTTTTTAGAGGTTGTCGTGGGGTCACGTCCTGGATTAAACTCAGAGTGCAAGGGTGTTGTTTAAGTTCGCCCTAGCATTCGGGTCTTCTTCTGCACATTTCCTAACCTGACAGTACAAACGGGCCATAATATGGACCCTGATGAGTTATCCAGGGCTGTGGCTCTACAAGGACAACTTCTAGGAAATCATTCTGCTCATTTGCAATCTTTGGATTCCAAGCTTGACCAGATTACTGCTCTGCTACATAACCTCTCCGCTCCTTCTCAAGCTACGGCGACTTCTGCTGCAGCTGCTACTAGCTCCAATGCTGTCTTTAACCCACCTCAACCTGTTGGACAGTATATACCACAAATTCCACTTCCAGATAAATATGACGGTAATCCTGAAGAATGCCGTGGATTCCTTAATCAATGTCGTTTACACTTCAGAAACAATCCTCAAGTTTTTTCCAATTCTACTTCCAAAATCACCTTTATTATATCCCTCATGAAGGGTAAGGCTCTAGCCTGGGTGTCTCCTCTTTTAGAGAAGAATGATCCTTTACTACAGGATGTGGAATTATTTGTGTCCATTTATTCTTCTGTTTTTGACAAGCCTGGGAGGTCTGCAGCTGCAGAGGCAGGATTGTTGGATCTGAGACAGGGATCCCTTTCGGTAGCTCAATATGCTATTGAATTCAGGACTTTAGCCGCAGAAACTGATTGAAACCATGGAGCCTTACGGGCAGCCTTTCGCAAGGGACTTTGCAAACGCCTTAAGGATTAACTTGTATTTCGGGAACTCCCAGATTCATTGGAGGGTCTTATCAATTTGTGTATTACTCTTGACGCCCGGCATACTGAACGTCTTCAGGAGAGAGATAGGAATCGGAGATCCTTTGTTAAATCTTCTTTTCGTCCTCCTATTCGAACCTCAAGTCTGTCTAATAATAATTCCCAATCTCCTGAGTCGGTGGAACCCATGGAAGTAGGAGCTATTAAATTGTCAGAAGCTGAACGCCATAGAAGGCATACTCTTGGATTATGTCTGTATTGTGGTACCAAAGGACATTTACTGAAGGACTGTCCTATCCGGCCAGTAAAAGCCAAGGCTTAACTTTTGATAGAGGGACAGAGTTAAGCCAGAATCCCATGTCTTCCCTCAATTCTAAACATTTTGTTCCTGTAACTATCACTTTTGGAAACACCAAGTTTCGAGCTCAAGCCCTCATTGACTCTGGAGCTGCTGGAGTTTTCATTGATTCAAACTTTGCTGACTCTCTCAGGATTCCTCTTCAAGCCAAGAAACAGGTAATTAAGGTAACCACTGTTAGTGGACAGCGTCTAGGTTCTGGTATCATACAAAATTTTACCATTCCTCTTATTTTGTCTGTGGGCATACTCCATTCTGAAATTATTCGTTTTGACGTCATCACTTCTCCCCACATACCGTTGATTCTGGGGTTACCTTGGTTGCAGCTTCATGATCCAGTCTTCTCATGGTCTAAAGGAGAACTTATTTCCTGGGGAACTACCTGTTTCAAGCATTGAGGAATAGAAGAAAATAGAGGGGCGCCTCATGTGTAGTATCATCAGATATAAAAGCCAGTAATACTAGTAGTAGAGCCAAATGGGTACTCACACACTTCACAAGCACACCAATGTGCTGGTAGGAGCAGGCTGCAGATTCATATAGGTGTGGCAGCTCACCTCTCAGGCAGTGCTGTGATGCTGGAGATGGAATGGGAGACACAGAGAAGGAAAAAAAGCACTACATGTGCAGACCATTAAAAATATAACTGACAATGTTTTCAGTGATACAAATGGTTACTCACATACTCCATGAGCACACTTATGTGCTGGTAGGAACAAGCTGCAAATTTTAGGCAGGTGTAGTAGCTCACCCCAAATCAGATTTCTTGATGCTGTAGTAGACATGATTCCAATAGGCTACACAGGGTCCCAGGAGAGTGGGGAGACTCTTGTGTATCAGCAAGGCAGTAGGTAGGTCAAGATATCCACTCAAAAACGTATTTACAATAAAATACAGATATTTATTAAAAACAAAGGTTAAAAATACACAACAAAACAGTTGCTGTGTTGAGTAGATAAAAAGGGGTTAACAGTTACCCCAATAATGCAACGCGTTTCTCGGTTTTGCACCGTTTCATCAGGCATATAATCATTCTTATTCCTACCTCTGCTTTATATAGCCAGCTAACAAACATTCCCCTCCTTTCAAAGGGGTGTGTTTACCAATTGATCACTGACACCTGTCTAAGGTGGCTAACCTCCTAATTAGTATGTCTTACAAAATGTTGTGGACGTCTAATATGCGTGTATGTATACAAAAAAACTTTCTTTCTGTTTATTCTGTTATATAGATCTCCCAACAGTGATAATACATTCCTATATTTAGTACTCCAAATGGATAGAGAAATAAAAGAAAGATCAATACCCACCCGTATTGTAGATAGAAATATTCCTCCATTTATGTTGTTTATCCGAAAACATATATGTACGTATATATGAGCCATGTATACATATTATGTGTGTAAAGGTTTAGTTTAGTTAGAATGTATGCTTACATTGTGATCGGCTTCATTTACCAGTGTCTACCACTTAGTTTAGATTGTAGTAAGAAATTATTTAACTTAATTTATTTTTTTGATTTTCAAATAGGTATGTTTTGACACAAATTTATTATAAATGTAGTGGTGAAAGACAGCACCTTTTTCTATCTGGGGCACAGGAAAGGGTTAGCCAGACCCCAATGTAAATTTCAAAGAAGTAATTTTCCAGCCTCCAGTAAGATTTAAAAGACCTTTATTAATCTCTTGCAGGGTCCATCATATAAGCAACGTTTCAAACCTATACTCGGTTCTTAATCACTCGGTTCTGGAAAATTACTTCTTTGAAATTTGACACAAATTTATCACATTAGAGAATCACATCACTATAATATTATTGTTACATTTAGTCTTAATATCACATTCAAACACATATTATACATAATATACATCATAAACCACATAATGCACTATTCAAGGAATTATTAATATTTTGTTAACAGCACCAAAAATTCTGTCTTCACATTTATATATTAGACCCTAAATTGTGTTTTGTTCCACAATTGTGGTTTATTTTGATATTCATTATGTGTGATTTTGATCACATTTGGGGATTGAATATATTATTTAATTTAAATATTACTTTATCAAAAAATCGACACATTAGTGCATTATTTTTGATATAGTGCATATCATCTAGTTGAACCAAGCCAATTTTGGGTTAATGTTTCTATATAGATCTCATATATATTGCTTGTGGTGTGCACTGTTGGCAAAGCCACTAAAATATAGAAACTTCCGGTAGTACCTTTAAGGGACAATGTTAGGATGTTTCAATAAGAGGACAGATTAGTTCTTGATTATCTTTAATTTTTTCGTCTCTGAATATTTTTAGATGTAGGAGGAACCCATGGAGGTTAAGTTCATTTATATTCCGGCTCATACATTAAGTTGCGGGGTCTTCAAGGCCATTAGTAGATTTATCCTTTGAGAATGGGAAAGAGGTATCTGGGATACAGTTAGCCTAAATATGCGATCACTATGTTTAATATGGTGTTGCATACGGTGGGCACTTTTAGCTGGTGGAGGAGTGCGATCTCTGTGTATAATATTGAGAGGTATTCTACGTAACAAACATATGTGCACACACCCCCCTGGGCATTCTGCTTGACTTTGGAAAGGACTTTTTTTGTCTTGACTTTGCAATTTTTCTCTCATTTAGAGAGGACTTAAGTATTTTTTATATAATACACATTTCCCAATTCAATTGCATTTTTAAAAAAAGATTATATAGATTCACATTCACAATAGTACCTCCATTATCCTTAGCGCCCCCTTATTTTGCTGTAAGGCTATATATATATATACACTGTTTCAAACATTGCCTGCAAAATCCCTCAAAACCATCTTGTCCGGTCGTAGCTATGGTGGAAGTTCCTGATTCATTGCCTAATTACTATCATGCCTTTAGTGATGTGTTTTCTAAAAAGGAGGCTGAGACGTTACCTCCACACCGGATATTTGACTGTCCTATTGAATTGTTTTCAGGGGCTCCTCTACCTAAGGGAAGGACCTATCCCCTCTCTCGTCAAGAAAATGTCTCTCTTGAGGAATACATAAAGGACAACTTAGCCAGAGGATTTATTCGTCCTTCCTCATCACCTATGGGTGCAGGTTTTTTCTTCATTGGGAAAAAAGATGGAGGTCTCCGTCCCTGTATCGATTATCGGGCCTTGAATCAGATTACTGTCAAAAACAGCTATCCTCTGCCACTCATTCCTGAGTTATTTGATCGTCTTCAAGGTACTTCTATTTTTTCCAGGTTAGATCTCCGTGGGGCCTACAATTTGGTCAGAATCCGTAAAGGAGACGAATGGAAGACGGCATTTAACACTAGATTTGGTCACTACGAGTATCTAGTAATGCCATTCGGATTGTGCAATGCACCAGCAGTATTTCAGCACTTTGTTAACGAAATCTTCAGAGATTATCTAAATCAATTTGTTATCATTTATCTTGACGACATTCTGATCTATTCCAAAACATTACAGGAACATGTACATCATGTAAGACTGGTACTTCAGAGGTTACGAGACAATTCCCTGTTCGCTAAATTGGAGAAATGCTCTTTTCATCAGAGTTCCATTCCCTTTTTGGGTTATATCATTTCAGAATCAGGTTTTGAGATGGATCCTGCTAAACTTTCGGCTATCAAGAACTGGCCCAGACCAACTACTCTCAAATCCCTGCAGAGGTTTCTTGGCTTTGCCAATTACTATAGAAAGTTTATTAAGAACTTTGCTGACATCACGTCTCTGCTCACTTCTCTTACTAAGAAAGGGCAAAATTGTAAGAACTGGTCCACTTCGGCAGTACAGGCTTTTGAAATGCTAAAATCAGCATTTTCTTCTGCACCTCTTCTCAGTCATCCAATTCCTGATCTCCAGTTTATTTTGGAGGTTGACGCTTCTTCTATAGCAGCTGGAGCTGTTCTCTCCCAACGTGATCTGACTACCAGCAAGATACATCCTATGGCGTTCTTTTCGAAAAATTCAATCCTGCCGAGTTAAATTATGATGTGGGCAATAAGGAGCTTTTATACCTCCGTACAGCTACTCGTCTCAATCCTCGTCAGGCTCGGTGGGCCTTGTTCTTCTCCAGGTTTAATTTTGTATTTTCCTATGTTCCTGGTTCAAAAAATTCCAAGGCAGATGCTTTATCTAGGCAGTTCCAATCTTCTGAGCCTTCTCCTTTGGATTCTGAACCTATTCTACGTCCAGTCAAAGTTTTGGCTCAAGTATCCTGTTTTCCAGTACAGGCTTTACATGCTGCTCAAGTCCGGGTACCATCTTCTTTCAAACTACCTTCTGGTATCCTGCATGTACCCAAAGGATTATGTCTTAAGCTTCTACGTTGGGCTCATGACAACATTTCAGCAGGTCATCCTGGAGTAACCAATACTTTGTGGAAACTGAAGCAGCATGTTTGGTGGTCCACTATGAGGAGGGATGTTAAGGATTATATTGCTGCTTATAGTTCTTGTGCTTCGAACAAACAATCTTCTCATCGACCGTTTGGTCTATTGCACCCTCTTCCTATTCCTCATTACCCTTGGTCTCACTTATCCATGGACTTCATAACAGATCTTCCTGTTTCTGCTGGAAATACGACCATTTGGGTAGTGGTGGATCGGTTCTCCAAGTCTGCTCATTTCATACCTCTTCCAGGCTTGCCTTCAGCTCAAAGACTTTCTGAACTCTTTGTTCTACATATATCTCATTTACATGGTTTTCCCACTGACATAGTCTCAGATCGCGGAGTTCAATTTGTTTGCAAGTTTTGGAGGTCTTTTTGTAAGCACTTCGCAATCAACATATCTCTTTCTACTGCACATCATTCTCAATCCAACGGACAGACTGAGCGTGTAAATCAAGCCTTGGAATCTATTCTTAGACATTATGTAGACCATTACCACTTCAACTGGTTTCAGTTATTGCCTTTGGCGGAATTAGCTCACAACTCACGCTATAATGCCTCATTACAGACCTCTCCCTTTAAGGCAGCTTATGGTTTTGAACCTAGAACCTTTCCTATGATTACCAGTTCTACTGAAGTCCCTGGAGCAGATCGTATTGTGAAAAATCTCAGTAACCACTGGCAACTCATTCGTCAAAATCTACTTTCCTCTTCCTTAAGACACAAGAGATATGCTGATCGCAGAAGGTGTAAGGCTCCTTTACTTCGTACTGGAGTCAGAGTATTTTTATCCACCAGATTCATATGTCTAAAACAACCTTGTACTAAGTTGGGTCCTAAGTACATTGGACCTTTTCGAGTTGTTTCCAAAGTTTGTTCTTCTGCATACCGCCTGGCTTTACCCAAGACCCTCAAGATCCATCCAGTGTTTCATGTCTCCTTACTCAAGCCAGTCATCTACAACCGGTACTCTATCAAGAGTAAACCACCTCCTCCACTTTCCGTAGAGGGAACTTCTGAGTTTGAAGTCAGCCAGATTTTGGATTCCAAGCTACGGGGCAATCGGCTGTACTACCTGGTCCATTGGAAGGGTTATCCTATCTCTGAACGATCTTAGGAACCAGCCTCTCATGTTCATGCTCCAGTTCTTGTCAAGTCTTTTCACAAGAAATACCCTGCCAGGCCCGATCGGGTCCCCCGGAGGGGTCCTTGAGGAGGGGGCACTGTCACGCTCAGCCGCTGGGAAGCTCCGGTGGTCCTCTCTGTGTGCTTGATTGGCAGGTAGTCTGAGCGGCCTCTCCTGATGATGTCACTACCAGACTTTTTATTCCGGGCTTCCTGTTTCTTCAGTGCCCGTTTGTTTGTTCCTCTTTGTGGCTCCTGTGAGGACTTCGCTGTGGAAACTCTCTAACTGCTGATTTTCTGTTGCCAAACTCTGCAAAGACTGACTATGCTGGGTTAACCCTCAAACTTCCTGATAACCTGTTGCCAAACACTGCAAGTACTGTTTATTCTGTGAAACTCTCAAACTACATGTTAACCTGTTGAAAAACTCTGCAAGTACTGTTTATTCAGTGTAACCTCCAAACTGCTTGATATCCTGTTGCCAAACACTGCAAGTACTGTTTATTCTGTGAAACTCTCAAACTGCATGTTTACCTGTTGCCAACCTCTGCAAATACTGTTTATTCAGTGTAAACTTTCAAACTGCTTGATATCCTGTTTCCAAACACTGCAAGTACTGTTTATTCTGTGAAACTCTCAAACTGCATGTTAACCTTTTGCCAAACTCTGCAAATACTGTTTAATCAGTGTAAACCTTCAAACTGCTTGATATCCTGTTGCCAAACTCTGCAAGTACTGTTTATTCAGTGTAAACTCTCAAACTGCATGATAACCTGTTGCCAATCTCTGCAAGTACTGATTAATCTGTGTTAACCTTCAAACTACCTGATATCCTGTTGTCTAACTCTGCAAGTGCTGACTATTAACCCTCAAACTGCCTGATAACCTGTTGCCAAACTCTGCAAGGACTGACTACACAGTATTAACCTTCAAACTGCCTGATAACCTGTTGCCAAACTCTGCAAGGACTGACTACACAGTGTTAACCCTCAAACTGCCTGATAACAAGTTACCTATTCCTGCATTATTAACCGTTTCTTGTTTTACCCTTCCTCTGTCTGAGTATAAGTGGACTATCCCTGCTCTCCTGATTCTGTGGAAGACATTTCCTGAAACCAGTTCCTTACTCAGAAGTCTATTTGGCTGATATCTTGAATTACTTTGGACTCAGGCTAACTCTGCTCCATATCGTGAGTACTTTGTTTTTTAGAGGTTGTCGTGGGGTCACGTCCTGGATTAAACTCAGAGTGCAAGGGTGTTGTTTAAGTTCGCCCTAGCATTTGGGTCTTCTTCTAGACATTTCCTAATCCTAACCTGACAAGCACATGGCAAACACAACAGGCAAAAAATAATATTTACATTTTATGCTTACGCACTGCTCTTTAAGTGTTCAAGGATAGAATTTATATATCAATAGACACATATATTGACAGAACACTTAAGGAGAGATTACAAATCCATATCAAATACTAGGTTCCGCATTTCTTGCAAAAACAACAGGGAAAAAACCCTGACATTGGTATCCTTGAAGAGTAAACTTAGATGAGCTCAGGAGTGTGCACAATTTTTTAGCACTCTATAGCACCAGTGTTTGCAACTATGTATAAAATTTCTTTGAAAATTGTTTTAAACACTGCTGCCTTTCGGCAAAATTACAAGTTATGCGCTAAACCATGTGCGTAAATAACGCAAAAAAATTTGCGGTATCGCACTGTCCATAGTGCTGCCATTACAAGTTAATGAAAAACCTTCTTTTGTTGTGCGATATGGTGCGAAAAGCTTCATACCGCACAAAACCCAAAGCCTGACTTGACGTGCTCGTTCACGTTTTCCCACATAGACATCAATGGAGAGAAAGTGTTAGAAAAAAACTAACACCTGCGATCACAGAATGGCAATTGCTATAATGCAATCCCCATTAAAAAAAACTAACACCCTAACATAAACCCCTAGTCTAAATACCCCTAATCCGCCGCCCCCGACATTGCTGACACTAAATAAAACTGTTAACCCCTAAACCGCCACACTCGCATCGCTAACACCTAAATAAACCTATTAACCCCTAAACCGCCGCCCCCAACATCGCCGACATTAAATAAACCTATTAACTCCTAAACCACCGCCCCCGACATCGCCAACACTAAATAAACCTATTAACCCCTAAACCACCGGCCCCCCACATCGCTACTACTATAATAAAACTAATAACCCCTAAACCACTGCCCCACATCGCAACACACTAAATTAAACTATTAACCCCTAAATCTAACTATCCCCTATACTTTAAAGTCAATTTACAATATAACTATCTTAAAATAAATTAAAACTTACCTGTGAAATAAAAAAAAACTAAGATTAAACTATAAATAAACCTAATATAATTATTTTAAGAAAATAAAATAAACTAAAAATTAAAAAAAAAACTAAATTACAAAATAAAAAAAACCTAACACTACGAGAAAATAAAAAAATCTAACATTACCAAAAAACAAACAAACACTAAAATTACCTTAAAAGGGCCTTTTGTAGGGCATTGCCCTAAGTTAAAACAGCTCTTTTACATAATAAAATTACAAAGTCCCCCCTAAAAGTAAACCCCCCACCCAACACCCCCCCAAAATAAAAAATCTAACTCTAAAAAAAACCTAAGCTACCCATTGCCCCTAAAGGGGCATCTGTATGGGAATTGCCTTTAAAAAGGCATTCAGCTCTTTTGTGCCCATTAAAATAAAAAAAAGCCCTAACACCAACCCCAGAATATGTACTCACGGTTCCTGAAGTCCGGACATCCATCTTCATCCAGGCGGCGAGAAGTCTTCATCCAGGCGGCGACATCTTCATCCATTGCGGGGGCATCTTCTATTTTCATCCCGGTGGCGTGGAGCTGTGTATGCCCAATGTCCATACAAAAGCCCCTTTAGGGGCAATGGGTAGCTTAGGTTTTTTTAGACAAAGTTTTAGACAAGTTTTTTTATTTTGGGTGGTTGGTTGGGCTATTGGTATTGAAGGGTTATTGGTAGTTTATTGATAGATAGGGGGTGTTTTTTTTAGATTAGGTTTAATTTTTATTATTTTGGATAATTTCGTTTACTATTTTGTGTAATCTTAGTGTTTTTTTATTTTTCGTAATTTTAGTGTTTTTTTGTTTTTTGCGATGTTAGATTATTTTTAATTTTCATAATTTAGTGGCTTTTTTTGTAATGTTAGTTTTTTTTTCGTAGTGTTAGTATTTTTTAATATTGTAATTTAGGTTTTTTTATTTTGAGTTTATTTAATTTGTTTTAAATAGTAATGTTAGGCTAATTTATAGTTTAATCTTATTTTTTATTTTATTTCACAGGTAAGTTTTTATTTATTTTAAGGCAGTTATATTGTAATTTTAATTTAAAGTTATGGGGGTTAGGTTTAGGGGTTAATAGTTTAATTTAGTGTTTTGCGATGGGGGGGGGCGGCAGTTTAGGGGTTAATAGTTTTAGTTTAGTATTATTGATGTACGGGGCCGGTGGTTTAGAGTTAATAGATTTATTTTAGTAGTAGCGATGTGGGGGTCTGGCAGTTTAGGGGTTAATAGGTTTATTAAGTGTTGGCCATGTGGGTGGGTGGGCGGCGGATTAGAGGTTAATAAATGTAATAAAGTATTTGCGATGATGGGGATTTAGGGGTTAATAGTGTAGTTTATGGGTGTTAGTGTACTTTGTTACATTTTTTACATTTTTGTTATGAGCTTTGTGAAACATTTTTGTTTTGCAAAATGCATAACTACTGGTCTCAGATAGCAGAATATATCATGGCGGTATAAGCTATAACGCTAGCGTTATAGCCATACCACACAACCTGTAATACTGGCGCAATGAAAATCCTGCACTCAAAAGCCATTTTTTGAAAGCGGAATGGAGAGTTGCGTAAAGGCTAAAACGCTACCGGTATAGCTCTACTGCCGCAACTTGTAATACGGGAGACCTGCATATTCCGCGCTCAACGGGCAATTTTTCAGCGATATAGCCGTACTGCACAACATGTAATTTTGCTTTTACGGTGCTAAAGACACGTGCACACTCGTGAGCTCAACTAGGCGTATTCTTCAACAAAGGATACCAAAGAACAAAGCAAATTTGACAGACAATTTTTTTTTATTGCATGCTCTATTTAAACCAAAGGGACAGTAAAGTCAAAATTAAACTTTTATGATTCAGATAGAGCTATTATCAAATTTTCTTTGTACGCTTGATATCCTCTGAAAATCAAACATAGCTAGGCTCAGGATTCTAAAAAATAGGCAATTTGATAATAAAAGTTAATTGGGAAATTGTTTAAAATTATATATTCTGTCTGAATCATAAAAGAAACATTTGGGGTCCCTTTAATTTATTTAAATATCAGAGCCAACCAATAGCAAAGGACTATAAAAAAGATGTGAATATATCCTTAATTAAAGGGCCATTACTCATTTGAGCATGTCATTTTATGACAGGAAACCCTTTAATGGTATATGTTTAACCCCTTAACGACCAGTGCCGTACCTTGTACAACGCTGGTCGTTATGCCCTTAAGGACAAGCGACGTACCCTGAACGCCTCTGCAGTCCTGGGCTTCTCTCTGCCAAGACCTCGCTCAAAATTGCGAGATTGCACTATTTCAGCATGCCCCACGAGTGGAGCACTGCAGAAATAGAGTTGCAGAGTTACCGAAGCAGAGAGGGCCACTCTGTGGCCCTCTCTGCATCGGACAGCAATGGGACTGATCGTTGGTGGGTGGGTGGGAGCGTAAGGAGGGAGGTGGGTAGGCGGCCCATCACTGGAGGAGGCGGAGGAGAGCGGGAGTGAGCGGGACCGCTACGCTATGCTACAGGGGCAAAACAAAAACAAACTCCAGCTCCATGATTAAGGGGGAAGGAGGGAGAAGGGGCAATGAGGGGGATCATATGTGGGATAATTTGAAGAAAAGGGATCTGGGTATTGAGGGGGGCAGCTACACTGCAGAAAAATGGGTATTTTATAAAAAAAAAAATATTTTTAAAAAAATGCCTATTTTGCAGCAAGCTGGATACTGGCAGACACCTTCCAGTACCAAAGATGGCCGCAAATAGGTAGAGGGGGGAGGGTTAGAGAGCTGTTTGGGGGGATCAGTGAGGTTGGGAGGTAAGGGTGGATACTACCCTGCAGTAAATATATAATTTTAAAAAAAATGTTTACCTAATAAATTTCTTTCTTTCTGGACATGGAGAGTCCACAACGTCATTCCAATTACTAGTGGGAATATCACTCCTGGCCAGCAGGAGGAGGCAAAGAGCACCACAGCAAAGCTGTTAACTGTCACTCCCCTACCCATAATCCCCAGTCATTCGACCAAAGGGAAATGGAAAAAGGAATAACACAAAGGTGTAGGGGTGCCTGAGGTTTATTCAAAAATAACTGTCTAGCTAAGGGTGGGGTCGTGGACTCTCCATATACAGAAAGAAATGTATCAGGTAAGCATAAATTTTGTTTTGTTTCCTAAGACATGGCGAGTCCAAGACATCATTCCAATTACTAGTGGGAACCAATACCCAAGCTAGAGGACATAGAATGAAGGGAGGGAGAACATGACAGGCAGACCTAAACATAAGGCACCACCGCTTGAAGAACCTTTCTCCCAAAAGAGGCCTCAGTTGAGGCAAAAGTATCAAACTTGGAAAAAGTATGCAGAGAGGACCAAGTTGCAGTCTTGCAAATCTTTTCCACAGAAGCTTCATTTTTGAAAGTCCAAGAAGAGGAGACAGCCCTAGTGAAATGAGCTGTAATTTGATCAGGAGGCAGCTGACCAGCAGTCTCATAAGCAAAACGAATTATCCTTCTCAACCAGAGGGAAAGAGAAGTAGCAGTAGCCTTCTGACTCTTACGCTTTTCTGAAAAACAAAGAAACAGGGCAGAAGACTGGCCAAAATCATTAGTCGTCTGTAGGTAGAATTTTAGAGAACGCACTACATCCTAGCTATGTAACAGACGTTCCTTATGAGAAGAAGGATTGGGACAGGGAGAAGGAACAACAATTTCCTGATTGATGTTTCTATCTGAAACCACTTTAGGGAGAAACCCCAATTTAGTATGAAAAACCGCCTTGTCCGCATGAAATATAAGGTAAGGCAAATCACACTGCAGAGCCAAGAGTTCCAAAACTCTCTGAGCAGAAGAGATAGCAATAAGAATCAAAACCTTCCAAGATAACAACTTAATATCTATTGAATGCTTTGGCTCAAAAGGAGCCTGCTGCAAAACTTTAAGAGCAAGGTTAAGGCTCCAAGGAGGAGCAATAGGTTTAAAAACAGGCCTGATTCTGACCAGGGCCTGACAAACAGATTGAACATCTGGCACATCCACCAGACGCTTATGTAAAAGAATAGATAATGCAGAAATCTGACCTTTCAGAGATTTGGATGAAGGAATGGACATTGAGTTAGAAGATCCTTCCTCAGAGGCAACCTCCAAGGTGGCAGAGATGACATCATCACTAGGTCTGCATACCATATCCTGCGAGGCCATGCAGGAGCTATTAGAATTACCAACACTCTCTCCTGTTTGATACGAGCAATGACTTGTGGAAGGAGCGCAAATGGAGGAAACAGATATGCTAGACCGAAAACCCAAGGAACCGCCAGAGCATCTATCAGGGCAGCCTGAGGATCTCTTGACCTTGAACCATACCTTGAAAGCTTGGCGTTCTGATGAGACGCCATCAGATCCAACTCCGGCACCCCCCACTTGAGGGTTAACCTGGAGAACACCTCCGGATGGAGAGCCCACTCCCCGGGAGTACATGTCTGTCTGCTCAGGAAATCCGACTCCCAGTTGTCCACTCCTGGAATGTGGATGGCAGATAGACAACAATTGTGAGCTTCTGCCCACTGATTAATCTGTGCCACCTCCTTCATGGCTAAATAACTCCAAGTTCCTCCCTGGTGGTTGATGTAAGCCACTGAGGTGATGTTGTCTGATTGGAACCTGATAAACCGGGCTAAGGACAATTGAGGCCAAGCGATCAGAGCATTGTAAATCGCTCTAAACTCCAAGATGTTTATGGGGAGAGCAGACTCCTCCCGAGTCCATAGTCCCTGTGCCTTTAACAAGTCCGAGACTGCTCCCCAGCGTAACAGGCATAGCCACGATCACCCAGGAAGGTATCCGAAAGCATGTGCCCTGAGACAGATGCTCCTGAGAAAGCCACCATGGGAGAGAGTCTCTTGTCGACTGGTCTAGATCTATCGTCTGAGACAGATCGGAATGGTCTCCGTTCCATTGTCTGAGCATGCATAATTGCAGAGCTCTCAAACAGAATCGAGCAAAGGGAATGATGTCCATGGAAGTGACCATCATACCAATTACCTCCATACATTGAGCCAATAATGGCCGAACAGTAGACTGAAAAGAGAGGCAAGAGGAAAGAATTTTGGATTTTCTGACCTCCGTCAGAAAAATTTTCATAGATAGGGAATCAATGATGGTCCCTACGAAAACCAACCCTGTTGGTGCTGGAACAAGGGAACTCTTCTCCAGATTCACTTTCCATCCGTGGTAACATAGAAAAGACAACAAGATCTATGTATGAGAGTTTGCTTGTTGAAAAAAAGGCGCCTGAATCAATATGTCATCCAGGTAGGGTGCCACTGCAATTCCCCGAGACCTAACCACTGCAAAGAGAGCCCCCAGAACCTTTGAGAAAATTCTGGGAACTGTGGCAAGGCCAAACTTTAGAGCCACAAACTGAAAATGCTTATCTAGATAACCGAATCTCAGGAATTTGTGATGATCCCAGTGGATGGGAACATGAAGATACGCGTCCTTCAGGTCTATGGTCGTCATGAACTGACCCTCTTGGACCAAAGGAAGAATGGAACGAATGGTTTCCATTTTGAAAGACGGTACCTTGAGAAATTTGTTGAGATACTTCAGGTCTAAAATGGGTCGAAAAGTTCCCTCTTTTTTGGGAACCACAAACAGATTTGAATAAAATCCTACACCCTGTTCCCTTAGTGGAACTGGAACAATCACTCCCAGGGAGAAGAGGTCCTGAACGCAGTTCAAGAATGCCTCTCTTTTTACCTGGTCTGCAGATAATCTTTAGAGGTGTAATCTGCCCCTGGGAGGGCAAGATTTGAAATCTATTCTGTAACTCTGAGATACTATGTCCACAGCCCAAGGATCTTGGACATCCCGTATCCAGGCTTGTCTAAACAGGGAAAGTCTGCCCCCACTAAATCCAATCCCGGACTGGGGGCAGACCCTTCATGCTGAGGGTTTCTTTTGGTTGCTTCCCCTTGTTCCAAGACTGATTAGGTTTCCAAGAAGACTTGGACTGCTCCTGCTTGGAAGAGGGAGAGGAAGACTTTTGACCCTTGAAGTTATGAAAGGAATAAAAATCACTTTGAAGTCATTTAGGTCTGTTTTTCTTGTATTGTGGTAGTAAAGTCTCTTTTCCACCCATAATATCAGAAATTATTTCTGCCAAACAAGGTTTTACCCTTGTAAGGAAGCGCCAGTAGCTTGGACTTGGAGGTAACATCAGCTGACCAAGATTTTAGCCACAAAGCCATTCGGCTCCCAGTCTAATAACTTGAATGTTAGCATAGGAAATAAAGGAATTGGCTAGTTTAAGAGCCTTAATCCTATCCTGGATCTCCTCCAAATTGGAGTCTCTTCTAAAATTGATTCAGACAAGGCATTGCACCAGTAAGATGCAGCACTTGCTACTGTGGCAATACAAACTGCAGGTTGCCATTGAAGATCATGATGAACATACATCTTTTTTTAAATAAGCCTATAGCTTCTTGTCCATGGGATCCTTAAAGGAACAGCTATCCTCTATAGGGATCATAGTTCTCTTAGCCAAAGTAGAGATAGCCCCTTCTACTTTATGCAGCATGCCCCATGAACCTTTAACGGAGTCAGCATCTTTTTAAAGACAGGAGAAGGGGAGAAAGGTATCCCTGGCTTCTCCCATTCCTGTGAAATAATCTCCTTCACATGGTCTGGAACAGGAAACACTTCCACAGAGGAAGCGACATCATAGTATTTATTAAGTTTACTAGATTAGGGTTGACAACGACAGAAGAATCAGAGTCGTCCAAAGTAGCCAATACCTCCTTTTACAGTACACAAAGGTGTTCAAGCTTAAACCTGAAGTTTACTTCTTTAGCCTCAGACAAAGGACTTATACTGTCAGAATCTGAGATTTCACCCCCAGAAGCTACCGAGGTAACCTCCTCATCAGAGTTATGAAGGAGGGCAACCTGCTTAGTAGAAGATTGGACAGACACCTTACTGTCTGAAGATTGTTTAGTGTTCCTCTTGCGCTTCCCCAACATGGGAAAAGCAGACAATGCCGCAGATACTGCAGAAGATACTTGAGCCACAAAATCTACAGGCAAATATATGCCACCAGGAGGCTGAGAAGAACTGCAGGGCATTGTATGCGACGCCATTGATGCTTGGGCCATTTGAGGAGAAAGCGGTGGCATTGCCTGAACAACATCATCCTGAGAGATATTAGGCTCAGAAAAAAGAAATGTATCTTTACATGTCAATGTCCTTTCTAAACATGAGGACCAAAATTGCATAGGTAAAACAATTTGGGCCTCCAGACACAATAAACATTTATCCATAAGCAGAGGCTTTGCACTGCCAGATATAAGGCTGTATAATCTGGCTTTCCTAGCGCGAATTGCAGCTGACTGGATTTTCTCTAAGGATTACGTTTTGAACAATAAACTTGAAGAGAAAATCTGCTATCCTTACACACCTATAGCTTTATTACACTGTGAATCTAAAGAGTGGCCAATTGATATTAGAGCACTTAAAATGCTTTCAAACGCCCTGAGGGCCTGGAGGAGAATAGGAAAGCTTTTGGATTTAAATTGTCAGATATCTCAATACCTACCTCTAATAGGTAACCCTAAATTTCAGGCAGGCTTAGACTCACCTGTGTTTAAACACTGGTATACATTAGGATTAGTTAGACTTATACAATTTGTGGATCAAGAGAGAAAGTGCATTAAAGCATTTGATGAACTTAAAAATAACTTTAACCTCTCAAACAAGGACTTTTTCGCGTATCTATAGACAAGGCATTATATCACAGATATGATGCGGACAGCTATGTGGCGATGGGACTTAGGCAGTCTGGAGGGCTGGCTTACATTGGCAAGGAATGGGTTGATGTCAATCACCCCATGTTATCATCTACTGGGGGAAGGTAAAGGGAAACATCTTCTTGAAAAACTAACCCAGGACTGGAATCTAGTCCTGATACAAGACCATATCGACAGCCAATTTATAAAAACCTCCATCTGTAGAATATCTCAGGCTACAATCTCAGCTTCCTGGAGAGAGGCTCATCTAAAACTTATACACAGATACTATTATACCCCTGAGAAAGCATCCAAGCTTAAGAACTTGAACTTCGATAAATGTCCTAAATGCTCCATGAAGGCTGCAGATCTGAGACATATGATCTGGGACTGTCCATTGATTAGACAATGCTGGCTCAAAGTTGAATTCTGGGTAAAAACGTCACTTAAAATCTCCCCTCTGGATCTCTCACTGATCCAGATTATATTCTGTTTAAAGAATCAAGAAGAACATATGCCCAATAGAAAGTTAATTACTTCAATTATTTTGGCAGTTAGGTACTTAATTTTTAAGAATTGGAAGTCAAGAAACTTACCAACAGTACCAGAGATTAAAAACTTTCTTAAAAAACAATGTATTGTAGAGCAGCGAGATACCAACATTGATAAGGAACTTGATATCAAATCTTTCTTTTAAAAGTGGGCACCATTTATCAAATCACTTACAGTGCCAGAAATCAATCATATAATATTTCCCTTTCAAAATTCAGAAATGGTACTTTTGGGAATATGGTAAAAGTGAGTTATATTGTAATTTCTCCCCCTCTACCTATGGTATGGTGTGAGAGGATTCCCCTTCCCCTTTATAAATTTTTTTTTTTGAACTTACTGATATTACAGCGATACAGAGATAATCTATGATTATCACTGTGGTCTATAGAAACACACTGTAATTTCCTTGTGTTGACGATATATGATGTAAGGGGAGGGGGGAGAGGGAAGGACTGTTCTTGGTTTTATTCCTGGTCATTGTTCTTGCTGTTTTTGACTCTTCTTAGGGGGGAGGGGAGGGGAAGGGAAAAAACGGGGAAAAAATATATTCCAACAGGGAAATTATAAAAATTAAGGAATGACAGAATGGAATTCAATTTAATTAGGTTAATGTGGGCTGAAAACTAGGGGGTTCCTCATTTTTCTTTTGTTTATAGGCATAATATTTTGTGGACCGCCTATTGATGTCTTTGCCTGTTTTCTTTGGAATTATATGAAAATGTACAAACCTGTTGGAATCTAATAAAGATGATTTAAAAAAAAAAAAACATTTATCCATAAGAACAGCTTATGTTCCATATCCACAGTTGACATTATTCACTAAAATTAATGGAATGCCAAAAATAATTAAATTGTTACTGTCCCTTTAAGAGTTAAATTCCCTCAGAGCGATTTTTACTCAGATAAAAAACCTTTAATAAGGACCTCTACACCTCAGACAGTCTGAAGTGCCCTTCCTGACCCTTCTTGAGTAAATACGATATAGAAGCAGAGAGAAATTCTGCAACAGGCTTCCAGAAGTGCTCTAGCGAGGCTGAGACACAAACCGCCGCTCCACTCAGACTGTAAACGGAAGCGAAGCGGGTCACGTGATCAGCCAAAAAGAAACTGCGCAACTAACAAAAGTGCAGGTTTCTCTCAACAGCCAATTTGAAACCCGGCAATATGCGTATCAGAGACTAAATAAATGTAAAATCACTACGAGACTGTCACTCTACAGTCCCTTGTTAAGTAATGCTCTGCTGAGCTTAAACCATCAAAGAAGCTGTTAACACAGCTCTCACTGAAAATCCCATAAGAAACTAATGAGCCACATAATAAAACATTTTGATGCTAAGGAATTCTCCCCACACAATTAAGGAGATTAGCCCTTAAGTCTCTGTCACATAATAAGTGCCTCCACCCTGCCAAAGTAATTCCCCAATAAAGGAAATGTGTGTCACAATTAATATTGCAGCAATAATTTTTTGAAGTGCAAGTCTCCAGGACCTAGAAGACAAAAGCACTTACCTGTAAATCTAGCTGTCCGGCAGGAAGGCAGCTCACAAGGTGTGAAAGGACACATACTCCTTACAGAGGCCTGTAGAAAAAGAAAGAACAGAGTAACCAACTCTGGCTTTCTATACCAAGGGCAGCAATTTATGTTAGAAAAACTGAGCAAGGACCACCTCACTACTTTCTAACTGCTTAAAAGCCACCACTACTTTTACTCAAGAGATTGACGTGGACACAGCTAAACCCAAATCCTTGCTTGTATGAAGGAAAAGTACCCCAAAAAAGGAAAAATATCTTCAGACACCAAACTTCCCCTCCTCCATTGACAGAGGCAAAGAGAATGACTGGGGATTATGGGTAGGGGAGTGACACTTAAAACTTTGCTGTGGTGCTCTTTGCATCCTCCTGCTGGCCAGGAGTGATATTCCCACTAGTAATTGGAATGATGTTGTGGACTTTCTGCCAGTACTTAAGATGGGGGTGACAATTGTGGGGTGGGGGAAGGAAGAGAGCTGTTTGAGAGGGGTCAGGGAAGGATCAGGGGGTGGGATGTGTCAGGTGGGAGGCTGAGCTCTACACTAAAGCTAAAATTAACCCTACAAGCTACCTAATTAACCCCTTCACTGCTGGGCATAATTCAAGTGGTGCGCAGCGGCATTTAGCGGCCTTCTAATTGCCTAAAAGCAATGCCAAAGCCATATATGTCTGCTATTTCTGAACAAAGGGGATCCCAGAGAAGCATTTACAACCATTTGTGCCATGATTGCACAAGCTGTTTGTAAATCATTTCAGTGAGAAACCTAAGATTGTGAAAAAGTTAACGATTTTTTTTATTTGATCGCATTTGGCGGAGAAATGATGGCATTAAATATACCAAAATGGGCCTAGATCAATACTTTGGGTTGTCTACTAAAAAAAATATATATAGTTTTGATAGATGCTCTGGTCTTTTGGGGAAGTTTTTGTCTGAAGTGCCCGGTCCTTAAAATGAAAGTATACACACATTTTCATATAACTGCATGTAATAGACACTACTATAAAGAATAAGATGCACAGATACTGATATAAAAATCCAGTATAAAACTGTTTAAAAACTTACTTAGAAGATCTCAGTTTAGCTCTGTTAAAAAGATATTGGGAAGCCCACTGCAAATGGGAAATAAGACCCTCCCCCTTCCTTTGCATATGAAAAGACCCTTTACACAAACAGGAGCAAGCTGGAGTAGGTATCTGACGGTATTTTTCTAAAACTTTGGGGCTTGGTTAGGAGTATGGAAATCAGAGCAATGTTATTTAAAAATAAGCAAAACTATACATTTAAAAAAAACCTTTATGGGCTATATAAATATATAATCTACAAAACATTTATGCAAAGAAAAAATGAGTGTATAATGTACCTTTAAGGGGTTAAACCCCGTAGTAGAAATACCGCTGTGTGACTAGCGCTGCTGATTGCTTCTTTGGATTGGCCCTTTAATCTAGACAATAGTATATTAGGTAAATCTATAATGGCATCAGTGTCTTGTCTTTGTACAAAACCAATGTTCCTTTATAAAACGTTTG
Source organism: Bombina bombina (assembly GCF_027579735.1). Lineage (NCBI taxonomy): Eukaryota > Metazoa > Chordata > Amphibia > Anura > Bombinatoridae > Bombina > Bombina bombina. The sequence continues at coordinate 1,083,527,305 of NC_069501.1, read as the reverse complement.
GAAATAGTGTGAAAAATAAAACCTAAGAGGTCAGTTTTGTGGTTTATCAAGTCCTGTATGAGCAACAATGACTTTACCAGAACTTTTAACTTTAGTTAATTTTTTCAGTGTTGATTTAATTATCAATCGAGTATAATGCTTAACCATCAACTTGTAATACAACCACTGATTTCTGCTTGGCTCTAATACAGTTTCTAGCAGTAAAATTATCACAACATTGCAATCTTTTGACACTTCTTTAATTTTATACATATGGAAACTTGTCCACAAAGTTTCCACAATTCTTGGGACATATCCCTGTCCTTAATAAGCATTAATACTAATGTATACAGCCCATATAAAATAATATCTGATGCTTTATTCTTTTCAGCAAGATGGTAACTCTATATTTTTATTAGTAAGTAGTTTTTGCTTATTCCAGTTTTATGTTTAAAATTAACAAAAAGGGTGACAATTTACTTTCTATTACAATAAAAACAGAATTTATGCTTACCTGATAAATTACTTTCTCCAACGGTGTGTCCGGTCCACGGCGTCATCCTTACTTGTGGGATATTCTCTTCCCCAACAGGAAATGGCAAAGAGCCCAGCAAAGCTGGTCACATGATCCCTCCTAGGCTCCGCCTACCCCAGTCATTCGACCGACGTACAGGAGGAAATATGCATAGGAGAAACCATATGATACCGTGGTGACTGTAGTTAGAGAAAATAATTCATCAAATCTGATTAAAAAACCAGGGCGGGCCGTGGACCGGACACACCGTTGGAGAAAGTAATTTATCAGGTAAGCATAAATTCTGTTTTCTCCAACATTGGTGTGTCCGGTCCACGGCGTCATCCTTACTTGTGGGAACCAATACCAAAGCTTTAGGACACGGATGAAGGGAGGGAGCAAATCAGGTCACCTAAATGGAAGGCACCACGGCTTGCAAAACCTTTCTCCCAAAATCAGCCTCCGAAGAAGCAAAAGTATTAAATTTGTAAAATTTGGCAAAAGTGTGCAGTGAAGACCAAGTCGCTGCCTTACATATCTGGTCAACAGAAGCCTCGTTCTTGAAGGCCCATGTGGAAGCCACAGCCCTAGTGGAGTGAGCTGTGATTCTTTCAGGAGGCTGCCGTCCGGCAGTCTCATAAGCCAATCGGATAATGCTTTTAAGCCAAAAGGAAAGCGAGGTAGAAGTCGCTTTTTGACCTCTCCTTTTACCAGAATAAACAACAAACAAGGAAGATGTTTGTCTGAAATCTTTAGTAGCCTCTAAATAGAATTTTAGAGCACGGACTACGTCCAAATTGTGTAACAAACGTTCCTTCTTTGAAACTGGATTCGGACACAAAGAAGGTACAACTATCTCCTGGTTAATATTTTTGTTGGAAACAACTTTCGGAAGAAAACCAGGCTTAGTACGCAAAACCACCTTATCTGCATGGAACACCAGATAGGGCGGAGAACACTGCAGAGCAGATAACTCTGAAACTCTTCTAGCAGAAGAAATTGCAACCAAAAACAAAACTTTCCAAGATAATAACTTAATATCTACGGAATGTAAGGGTTCAAACGGAACCCCTTGAAGAACTGAAAGAACTAGATTTAGACTCCAGGGAGGAGTCAAAGGTCTGTAAACAGGCTTGATCCTAACCAGAGCCTGAACAAATGCTTGAACATCTGGCACAGCTGCCAGTCTTTTGTGAAGTAAAACAGATAAAGCAGAGATCTGTCCCTTCAGAGAACTTGCAGATAATCCTTTCTCCAAACCTTCTTGTAGAAAGGATAGAATCTTAGGAATTTTTATCTTGTTCCATGGGAATCCTTTAGATTCACACCAACAGATATATTTTTTCCATATTTTATGGTAAATTTTTCTAGTTACAGGCTTTCTAGCCTGAATCAGAGTATCTATTACAGAATCTGAAAACCCACGCTTTGATAAAATCAAGCGTTCAATCTCCAAGCCGTCAGTTGGAGGGAAACCAGATTCGGATGTTCGAATGGACCCTGAACAAGAAGGTCCTGTCTCAAAGGTAGCTTCCATGGTGGAGCCGATGACATATTCACCAGGTCTGCATACCAAGTCCTGCGTGGCCACGCAGGAGCTATCAAGATCACCGAGGCCCTCTCCTGATTGATCCTGGCTACCAGCCTGGGGATGAGAGGAAACGGTGGGAATACATAAGCTAGGTTGAAGGTCCAAGGTGCTACTAGTGCATCTACTAGGGTCGCCTTGGGATCCCTGGATCTGGACCCGTAGCAAGGAACCTTGAAGTTCTGACGAGACGCCATCAGATCCATGTCTGGAATGCCCCATAATTGAGTTATTTGGGCAAAGATTTCCGGATGGAGTTCCCACTCCCCCGGATGGAATGTCTGACGACTCAGAAAATCCACTTCCCAATTTTCCACTCCTGGGATGTGGATCGCAGACAAGTGGCAGGAGTGATCCTCCGCCCATTGAATTATCTTGGTCACTTCTTTCATCGCCAGGGAACTCCTTGTTCCCCCCTGATGATTGATATATGCAACGGTCGTCATGTTGTCTGACTGAAACCTTATGAATTTGGCCTTTGCTAGTTGAGGCCAAGCTCTGAGAGCATTGAATATCGCTCTCAGTTCCAGAATGTTTATCGGGAGAAGAGACTCTTCCCGAGACCATAGACCCTGAGCTTTCAGGGATTCCCAGACCGCGCCCCAGCCCACTAGGCTGGCGTCGGTCGTGACAATGACCCACTCTGGTCTGCGGAAGCTCATTCCCTGTGACAGATTGTCCAGGGTCAGCCACCAACGGAGTGAATCTCTGGTCTTTTGATCTACTTGAATCGTCGGAGACAAGTCTGTATAATCCCCATTCCACTGTCTGAGCATGCACAGTTGTAATGGTCTTAGATGAATTCGTGCAAAAGGAACTATGTCCATTGTTGCAACATCAATCCTATTACTTCCATGCACTGCGCTATGGAAGGACGAGGAACAGAATGAAGTACTTGACAAGAGCTTAGAAGTTTTGATTTTCTGAACTCTTGTTGACGGGGACAGAGAACTTTTTTCTTTGTTCACCTTCCATCCGTGAGATCTGAGAAAGGCTAGGACGATGTCCGTATGAGCCTTTGCTTTTGACAGGGACGACGCTTGAATCAGGATGTCGTCCAAGTAAGGTACTACTGCAATGCCCCTTGGTCTTAGAACCGCTAGAAGGGACCCTAGTACCTTTGTGAAAATCCTTGGAGCAGTGGCTAATCCAAATGGAAGTGCCACAAACTGGTAATGCTTGTCCAGAAAAGCGAACCTTAGGAACTGATGATGTTCCTTGTGGATAGGAATATGTAGGTACGCATCCTTTAAATCCACGGTAATCATAAATTGATTTTCCTGGATAGTAGGTAGGATCGTTCGAATAGTTTCCATTTTGAACGATGGTACCCTGAGAAATTTGTTTAGGATCTTTAGATCCAAAATTGGTCTGAATGTTCCCTCTTTTTTGGGAACTATGAACAGATTGGAATAAAATCCCATTCCTTGTTCTCTTATTGGAACTGGATGTATCACTCCCATCTTTAACAGGTCTTCTACACAATGTAAGAATGCCTGTCTCTTTATTTGGTTTGAAGATATTTGAGACCTGTGGAACCTTCCCCTTGAGGGTAGTTCCTTGAATTCCAGGAGATAACCTTGAGAAACTATTTCTAGCGCCCAAGGATCCTGAACATCTCTTGCCCAAGCCTGAGCAAAGAGAGAAAGTCTGCCCCCCACTAGATCCGGTCCCGGATCGGGGGCTATCCCTTCATGCTGTTTTGGTAGCAGTGGTAGGCTTCTTGGCCTGCTTACCCTTGTTCCAGCCTTGCATTGGTTTCCAGGCTGGTTTGGGTTGTGAAGTATTACCCTCTTGCTTAGAGGATACAGAATTAGAGACTGGTCCGTTTCTGCGAAAGGGACGAAAATTAGGCTTATTTTTAGCCTTAAAAGACCTATCCTGTGGGAGGGCGTGGCCCTTTCCCCCAGTGATGTCTGAAATAATCTCTTTCAAATCAGGTCCAAATAATGTTTTACCTTTGAAAGGAATGTTAAGCAATTTTGTCTTGGAAGACACATCCGCTGACCAAGACTTTAGCCAAAGCACTCTGCGCGCCACGACAGCAAACCCTGAATTTTTCGCCGCTAATCTAGCTAATTGCAAAGCGGCATCTAAAACAAAAGAGTTAGCCAATTTAAGTGCTTGAACTCTGTCCATAACCTCCTCATACGAAGATTCTTTACTGAGCGATTTTTCTAGTTCCTCGAACCAGAAACACGCTGCCGTAGTGACAGGAACAATGCATGAAATTGGTTGTAGAAGGTAACCTTGCTGTACAAAAATCTTTTTAAGCAAACCCTCTAATTTCTTATCCATAGGATCTTTGAAAGCACAACTATCTTCGATAGGAATAGTAGTGCGTTTGTTTAGAGTAGAAACCGCCCCCTCGACCTTGGGGACTGTCTGCCATAAGTCCTTTCTGGGGTCGACTATAGGAAATAATTTCTTAAATATAGGGGGGGGGACAAAAGGTATGCCGGGCCTTTCCCACTCTTTATTTACTATGTCCGCCACCCGCTTGGGTATAGGAAAAGCGTCGGGGGGCACCGGAACCTCTAGGAACTTGTCCATCTTACATAATTTCTCTGGAATGACCAAATTGTCACAATCATCCAGAGTAGATAACACCTCCTTAAGCAGTGCGCGAAGATGTTCTAATTTAAATTTAAATGTCACAACATCAGGTTCAGCTTGATGAGAAATTTTTCCTGAATCTGAAATTTCTCCATCAGACAAAACCTCCCTCATGGCCCCTTGAGATTGGTGTGAGGGTATGTCAGAACAGTTATCATCAGCGTCCTCTTGCTCTTCAGTGTTTAAAACAGAGCAATCGCGCTTTCTCTGATAAGTAGGCATTTTGGATAAAAGATTTGCTATGGAGTTATCCATTACAGCCGTTAATTGTTGCATGGTAATAAGTATTGGCGCACTAGATGTACTAGGGGCCTCCTGTGTGGGCATAACTGGTGTAGACACAGTACGGGATGATGTAGTATCATGTTTACTCCCCTCATTTGAGGAATCATCTTGGGCAATATCATTATCTGTTGCATTACTGTCCTTACTTTGTTTGGACACTATGGCACAATTATCACATAAATTTAAATGGGGAGACACATTGGCTTTCATACATATAGAACATAGCTTATCTGATGGTACAGACATGTTAAACAGGCTTAAACTTGTCAACAAAGCACAAAAAACGTTTTAAAATAAAACCGTTACTGTCACTTTAAATTTCAAACTGAAAACACTTTATTACTGAATATGTGAAAAAGTATGAATGAATTGTTCAAAATTCACCAAAATTTCACCACAGTGTCTTAAAGCATTAAAAGTATTGCACACCAAATTTCAGAGCTTTAACCCTTAAATTAACGGAACCGGAGCCGTTTTTACATTTAACCCATATATAGTCCCAGAATGAGGCTCTGTCTATAACTAGAAAGGCCCCCATCTGAAAAAGGTGTCCAACACAGTGCCTGCCGTTTTTCTAAACGTTCCCCAAGATTATAATACCAATAATTAGTTAGAATCTGCATAATATGCCTAGTAAAGCAATTGTTTTAGCCCAGAAAAATGTCTACCAGTTTTTAAGCCCTTTTTGAAGCCCTTTATTCTTTTATGTTTAACTAAGAAAATGGCTTACCGGTCCCCATGAGGGGAAATGACAGCCTTCCAGCATTACATGGTCTTGTTAGAAATATGGCTAGTCATACCTTAAGCAGAAAAGACTGCTAACTGTTTCCCCCAACTGAAGTTACTTCATCTCAACAGTCCTGTGTGGAAACAGCAATCGATTTTAGTTACTGTCTGCTAAAATCATCTTCCTCTTACAAACAGAAATCTTCATCCTTTTCTGTTTCAGAGTAAATAGTACATACCAGCACTATTTTAAAATAACAAACACTTGATAGAAGAATAAAACTACATTTAAACACCAAAAAACTCTTAACCATCTCCGTGGAGATGTTGCCTGTGCAACGGCAAAGAGAATGACTGGGGTAGGCGGAGCCTAGGAGGGATCATGTGACCAGCTTTGCTGGGCTCTTTGCCATTTCCTGTTGGGGAAGAGAATATCCCACAAGTAAGGATGACGCCGTGGACCGGACACACCAATGTTGGAGAAATTATATTGCCACTGGAGCAGAACTGCAATGTTAATTCACATCTTATACTGCTATACACCTTAGCAGAAAACCAATACTGAAATCTTCACATAGAATCTATAGGTTAATTATAAATAATATGGATTAAGGCAACAGAAATATTCTACATCTTATCCAATTTGTTCAAAATGTAATGAGCAAAACTTTTAGGTACTGCTACTTCCTATGGCTTACAATGAGTTAAATAGGCTTTTAAAATGCAGAAGTGACATTTATAACGTAACTACTTTACATGGATAGTTTTGCATGAAATGATCTATTTCTGTACATTTCAATTACTCAATATGACTATTAACGTCAGACACAAAAAGCTAGAGATTTAAAATGAAAACTACAGAGTGTGCCATGAAAACAAATAAATTCAATGATTTCAAACAGTCAAGTGATAGTTCATATATAAAATTCTTCCTCTTCGTTTTCCACAGTTTCTGTCAAATGATTGGTAATTTCTGTAGTATTTTTATAATGTCTGTCTAGTTCTTTCTGTGAGCCTCCCAGAGAACTTGTACAAGAATCACTGGGGAACACAGACGAAGAGATAAAAGAACGTGACGATCTCTCAGAGACAGAATTTAAAGGTTCATATGAAAGCTCACGGAGCTTAAACTTTGCCTGCAGTGACGTGGACTCTTTATCAGAAGGAAGTGCCGCTAATAAGTCATTGCACAATCCATTTATCGGTGAATAAGCCGAAACCACTGACATATCTGAAGATAACTTCATTCCTGTATCTACATCTGTTTCCTGAGCCCCTTCAAGGCTATCTATGTTTATTTTCGGACTGCCCCTCCACACTGTCCCTTGACAATCTGTTGATTCCTCACAAAAAAGCTGAGATGGTTCACTTAAAGGGAAAGATTCACATGAAGGAAATGAGCTTATAGTTGGCAAACAAAACAGAGACTTGCTTCGTTGAAATAACTGTGTTGTACTGGTAGTAGTTTTTAAAGTATAAGGTATATCCTCTTGGTATTTAGAGGACTCTTGTTGTGAGGCGCCATAATATGATAGCCAGTCATTGCTATGGTATCGCTTTTTTCTGTCAGGTTTTGAACTCTGTGGGGCGGTGCTATTTGGTGGCGTCATGGCTGTTTTCCTTGACAAGTAATTCTGATGTTTCAAAACAGTTTTTCTAGTAAGTCGATGTACTTGCTGCAAAAAGTATAAAAAAACAAGAAAATTAATTTAGAAATGTATAAAAAATGTTCTGTAATAACAAATAATGCAAATACTTAAAGGGTTGTAATAGTCGAAAAAAATAATAATACAATTTTAAGACTAACAAAGCTACACTACTGTGGGTTTAACATAATAAATGTTTGGTGTTTGGAAAGACCAGTGAGTGAAAGTTTTTGCTACCGATATATATATATATATATATACACAGTTTCTCACAAGTGAGTACATCCCTCACATTTTTGTAAATATTTTATTATATCTTTTCATGTGACAACACTGAAGAAATGACACTTTGCTACAGTAGTGAGTGTACAGCCTTAGGAGGGCTACAGGAGACTATCTCTCCCTTTTTAAACTAAACAGCAGTGTGACTTGTTGAGCGAATGTATTATTAGAATTTAATTTAAACCTGTATGTTTGTGAGAGTGCCTGGTTGAAATATATTTACGCTAAAGAAAAATCCATAATTTACCTTACCTAAGTATTCTACAACTACTATTTTTTAGCGGTAGTAAAGACAATAGAATTACCGGAGAGATAATTTAATTTAAACTTACAGCCAGGATTCTTAACCGCTACCTGTATACCAGCAGGAACCTGATTATATTTACTTGTATATTGGTACGCTTACATTGTAAATCTTATTTCAAGAAGAGGGGAGAATAGTTCCCTCTCATATATACCAGACACCTGCACTGTCAGCTACAAATAGAGTGTAACCGCTGAACCTGGAGTTTGGGGAGTCAATTTTAAGTATCCAATGACAAATATTTAAAAGAAATTTTCTCCCCAGCGATATTACAGTGCGAATTACAATATTAATAACACATTTAATCCAACAGTGGCATTAGCATAAATTACGTCACGGTCTTATGGACATTAAGTGCAAGATATCTGTTGAATTAACACAGTTGAGAAAATCTGTGCATTAAGTAGTCTGGGTATCGTTTTCATTTTCTTAAAACAACTCAGTATATACAACTAATCAGATTCGAACAAGGGAAATACTGGTTATATAGGAATAGCGGTTTCCTGAAATAAGCAGCTCCTCCGGTAATCATACCGTTATTGAACAATAATAAACCAACAGAGATTGGTACACATTTAATGTGCAAGTGTCTCTAAAGTCTTACTTCACCCAAGTATGTTACACCAAGCATTCCTCTACACTATTATACTGCAATAGCTAACAATAAAATTGAATAACTTCGGGGGATCTAGTTCGTGTAATTTAACATGGGAATTATTTTCAACATAAGGAACATTTATTGAGGAGGCTATTAAGATTATCTCCCATTCACAAGGGAAACATTGACAAGCCAGGAATATCCAATATAACTTAGGCCTAGCCACACTAGCCTTATCGACCCCACAGTGGTAAATATCACTATAAGTGTCCTATATATTGAAGAGACAGAGACAATTAGGGTAAAATTATATAATTATTCCATTCCTGTGAATTACTAGATTTTTCTCCTTTTTTTTTAAATATTTCACCCCAATACAACGTGAATTTGCTACAAGAGCGTGGGCACCTCTAGAATCAACTTATCCCCAGTGGCCTTATTATCTGACTGGATAATAAAAATAACAATAGAATTGATATCATAAGTACCAGGTTTGGTAACGGTATTCCTAGTACCACCTATATAATAATCCAAACAATACTAGTAAACTATTGTATACAAGATAAATAAGAGGATAATAGGCGCTGAATCCCACTAGTAATCACTGACTAGTAAATAATAGGAGTACCCTATCTATTCCGGTACCCGATAGCTAATTTAACATTACTTAATTTGTGGTAAGCTCACATCTCCTACAGACAACTGTACCATATAATTTATCCTGGAAGGTGTGACTTTACTGTGGAGATCCCCTGATTCAGACAGAGAGTAACAGCAGGGTTGTTCTCACTGTGATATTGACCCTCACCTTAACCAACCTAATCTAGAGGTACATTTGTATTACTCCCCTTTTTATCAAGGGCATTACCCCAGGAGACCATACAGGGGCATTAATATTAAACACATTGGGATTTGGGAGGAATATTTTTTCACCCCTCTGAAATCACCTTCGTTCTGGGTCACACTAGCTGATATTTTTAACTATTTCATTTTTTAATCGAGTTAATAAAAGTTAAGTTTTAAACCTGCCTTTCACGGGCTTACTCACCTATGGTACCTAGCTAGTTCAAAACATGTGCTGTTGAGTGCTATGTAAGTACATTCCTTTGATGCAGTGTGCAGCGTATGGTCTGAGCACTGACAGGCTGACCCTTCCCCCCACCCCTTCAATCTCTGCAACAATGCTGGCAGCACTCATACGTATATTTCACAAAGAGAACCTCTGGATATGACGCTGAGCACGTGCACTCAACTTCTTTGGTCGACCATGACGAGGTAAAGTAGTGAGTGTACAGCCTGTATAACAGTGTTAATTTGCTGTCCCCTCAAAATAACTCAACACACAGCCATTAATGTCTAAACCGTTGGCAACAAAAGTGAGTACACCCCTAAGTGGAAATGTCCGAATTGGGCCCAATTAGCAATTTTCCCTCCCCGGTGTCATGTGACTCGTTAGTGTTACAAGGTCTCAGGTGTGAATGGGAAGCAGGTGTGTTAAATTTGGTGTTATCGCTCTCACACTCTCTCATACTGGTCACTGGAAGTTCAACATGGCACCTCATGGCAAAGAACTCTCTGAGGATCTGAAAAAAAGAATTGTTGCTCTACATAAAGATGGCCTAGGCTATAAGAACATTGCCAAGACCCTGAAACTAAGCTGCAGCACGGTGGGCAAGACCATACAGCGGTTTCACAGGACAGGTACCACTCAGAACAATCCTCACCATGGTCGACCAAAGAAGTTGAGTGCACATGCTCAGTATCATATCCAGAGGTTGTCTTTGGGAAATAGACGTATGAATGCGGCAAGCATTGCTGCAGAGGTTGAAGGGGGGGTCAGCCTGTCAGTTTGTGTCATTTCTTCAGTGTTGTCACATGAAAAGATATAATAAAATATTTACAAAAATGTGAGGGGTGTACTCACTTTTGTGAGATACTGTATATGTGTCTGTATATATATATATATATATATATATATATATATATATATATATATACATATGTATTTATATGTCTATATATGTCTGCAAATACATACAGTATGTACACACATATAAACACATACACATATATATATATATATATATATATATATATATATATATATACACACACACACATATACATACATATACAAATACATATGTATGTATGTATGTATCTCTATGTTAAATCCCTTTGCATGCCTTTTTTTCTAATGTTTGAGACCTCATATATTTGAGCACTTATAACGTGTAACTGTACTTTTAAATGTATTTAGTGCAACTTTCTCTTGTTAAGTGTATTCAGTCCACGGGTCATCCATTACTTATGGGATATATTCCCTTCCCAACAGGAAGTTGCAAGAGGATCACCCAAGCAGAGCTGCTATATAGCTCCTCCCCTCACACGTCATATCCAGTCATTCTCTTGCAACTCAACTAGATAGGACGTTGTGAGAGGTCTGTGGTGTTTTTTATACTTAGTTTATTTCTTCAATCAAAAGTTTGTTATTTTAAATGGCACCGGAGTGTGCTGTTTGTTCTCAGGCAGTATTTGGAAGAAGAATCTGTCTGCGTTTTCTATGATCTTAGCAGAAGTAACTAAAATCCACTGGCTGTTCTCGCACATTCTGAGGAGTGGGGTAACTTTCAGAAAGGGAATTAGCGTGTGGGGAATCCTGCAAACAAGGTATGTGCAGTAAATTATTTTTCTAAGGAATGGAATTGACTAAGAAAATACTGCTGATACCGATGTAATGTAAGTACAGCCTTAAATGCAGTAGCGACTGGTATGAGGCTGATGAATGTATGTACAATAAGTAATTTTCTAAGGAATGGAATTTGACTAAGAAAATACTGTTAATACTGAAGTAATGTATGAGCCTTAACTGCAGTAGAAGCGACTGGTACCAGGCTTATTAATAACACTATCTAACTTTTAAAGTGCATGTTTAAAACGTTTACTGGCATGTTATTCGTTTTTTGTGAGGTACTTTGGTGATAATGCTTTTGGGGCATGATTTTCCACATGGCTGTCGTTTATTTCTACATAGAAACGGTTAACTGAGGTTCCCCACTGTTGTAATATGAGTGGGAGGGGCCTATTTTAGCGCTTTTTTGCGCAGTAAAAATTCAGTTTCAGTCTTCCTGCTTCTTCCTCCTTGATCCAGGACGTCTCTAGAGAGCTCAGGGGTCTTCAAAACTCATTTTGAGGGAGGTAATCAGTCACAGCAGACCTGTGACAGTGTGTTTGACTGTGATAAAAACGTTAATTGTTAAATTGATTATCCGTTTTTGGGTATTAAGGGGTTAATCATCCATTTGCTAGTGGGTGCAATGCTTTGCTAACTTAATACATTTACTGTGAAAACTTGGTTGCTATAACTGATTTGGTTCATTGTTATTTCAACTGTGACGATTTTTTGTGCTTCTTAAAGGCGCAGTAGCGTTTTTTATATTGCTTGTAAATTTATTTGAAAGAATTTTCCAAGCTTGCTAGTCTCATTGCGAGTCTGTTTAAACATGTCTGACACAGATGAATCTGTTTGTTCACTATGTTTGAAGGCCAATGTGGAGCCCCACAGAAATATGTATACTAAATGTATTGATGTCACTTTGAATAAAAGTCAATTTATATCTGTAAAGAAATTATCACCAGACCACAAGGGGGAAGTTATGCCGACTAACTCTCCTCACGTGTCAGTACCTTCGCCTCCCGCTCAGGAGGCGCGTGATATTGTGGCGCCAAGTACATCAGAGAGGCCCATACAAATCACTTTGCAAGACATGGCTGCTGTTATGACAGAGGTATTATCTAAATTGCCTGAATTAAGAGGCAAGCGCGATAGCTCTGGGTTAAGGACAGAGCGAGCTGATGATGTGAGAGCCATGTCTGATACTGCATCACAATTTGCAGAACATGAGGACGGAGAGCTTCATTCTGTGGGTGACGGATCTGATCCAGGGAGACCGGATTCAGAGATTTCTAATTTTAAATTTAAGCTTGAGAACCTCCGTGTATTGCTAGGGGAGGTATTAGCGGCTCTGAATGATTGTAACACAGTTGCAATTCCAGAGAAAATATGTAGGTTGGATAGATACTTTGCGGTACCGGTGTGTACTGACGTTTTTCCTATACCTAAAAGGCTTACAGAAATTATTAGCAAGGAGTGGGATAGACCCGGTGTGCCCTTTTCCCCTCCTCCGATATTTAGAAAAATGTTCCCAATAGACGCCACCACACGAGACTTATGGCAGACGGTCCCTAAGGTGGAGGGAGCAGTTTCTACTTTAGCTAAACGTACCACTATCCCGGTGGAGGATAGTTGTGCTTTTTCGGATCCAATGGATAAAAAATTAGAAGGTTACCTTAAGAAAATGTTTGTTCAACAAGGTTTTATCTTACAGCCCCTTGCATGCATTGCGCCTGTCACTGCTGCTGCGGCATTCTGGTTTGAGTCTCTGGAAGAGGCCATTCGCACAGCTCCATTGGATGAGATTATGGCCAAGCTTAAAGCACTTAAGATAGCTAATGCATTTGTTTCTGATGCCGTTGTACATTTAACCAAACTAACGGCTAAGAACTCCGGATTCGCCATCCAGGCACGCAGAGCGCTATGGCTTAAATCCTGGTCAGCAGACGTGAGTTCTAAATCTAAATTGCTTAATATTCCTTTCAAAGGGCAGACCTTATTCGGGCCCGGCTTGAAAGAAATTATTGCTGACATTACTGGAGGTAAGGGTCATACTCTTCCTCAGGACAGGGCCAAATCAAAGGCCAAACAGTCTAATTTTCGTGCCTTTCGTAACTTCAAGGCAGGAGCAGCATCAACTTCCTCCGCTCCAAAACAGGAAGGACCTGTTGCTCGTTACAGACAGGGCTGGAAAGCTAACCAGCCCTGGAACAAGGGCAAGCAGGCCAGAAAGCCTACTTCTGCCCCTAAGACAGCATGAAGAGAGGGCCCCCTATCCGGAAATGGATCTAGTGGGGGGCAGACTATCTCTCTTCGCCCAGGCTTGGGCAAGAGATGTCCAGGATCCCTGGGCGTTGGAGATCATATCTCAGGGATATCTTCTGGACTTCAAAGCTTCTCCTCCACAAGGGAGATTTCATCTTTCAAGGTTATCAGCAAACCAAATAAAGAAAGAGGCATTTCTACGCTGTGTGCAAGACCTCTTAGTAATGGGGGTGATCCACCCAGTTCCGCGGACGGAACAAGGGCAAGGGTTTTACTCAAATCTGTTTGTGGTTCCCAAGAAAGAGGGAACCTTCAGACCAATCTTGGACCTAAAAATCTTAAACAAATTCCATCAGTTCCATCATTCAAAATGGAAACTATTCGAACCATCCTATCCATGATCCAAGAGGGTCAATACATGACCACAGTAGACTTAAAGGATGCCTACCTTCATATACCGATTCACAAAGATCATTATCGGTACCTAAGATTTGCCTTTCTAGACAGGCATTACCAGTTTGTAGCTCTTCCCTTCGGGTTGGCTACAGCCCCGAGAATCTTTACAAAGGTTCTGGGCTCACTTCTGGCGGTTCTAAGACCGCGAGGCATAGCGGTGGCTCCGTATATCTAGACGACATCCTGATACAGGCGTCAAGCTTTCAAATGGCCAAGTCTCATACAGAGATAGTTCTGGCATTTCTGAGGTCGCATGGGTGGAAAGTGAACGTGGAAAAGAGTTCTCTATCACCACTCACAAGAGTCTCCTTTCTAGGGACTCTTATAGATTCTGTAGAGATGAAAATTTACCTGACGGAGTCCAGGTTATCAAAACTTCTAAATGCTTGCCGTGTCCTTCATTCCATTCCACGCCCGTCAGTGGCTCAGTGCATGGAAGTAATCGGCTTAATGGTAGCGGCAATGGACATAGTGCCATTTGCGCGCCTGCATCTCAGACCGCTGCAATTATGCATGCTAAGTCAGTGGAATGGGGATTACTCAGATTTGTCCCCTCTGCTAAATCTGGACCAAGAGACCAGAGATTCTCTTCTCTGGTGGCTTTCTCGGGTCCATCTGTCCAAGGGTATGACCTTTCGCAGGCCAGATTGGACGATTGTAACAACAGATGCCAACCTTCTAGGTTGGGGGGCAGTCTGGAACTCCCTGAAGGCTCAGGGATTATGGACTCAGGAGGAGAAACTCCTGCCAATAAATATTCTGGAGTTGAGAGCAATATTCAATGCTCTTCTAGCTTGGCCTCAGTTAGCAACACTGAGGTTCATCAGATTTCAGTCGGACAACATCATGACTGTGGCTTACATCAACCATCAAGGGGGAACCAGGAGTTCCCTAGCGATGTTGGAAGTCTCAAAGATAATTCGCTGGGCAGAGTCTCACTCTTGCCACCTGTCAGCGATCTACATCCCAGGCGTGGAGAACTGGGAGGCGGATTTTCTAAGACTTTTCATCCGGGGGAGTGGGAACTTCATCCGGAGGTCTTCGCTCAACTGATTCATCGTTGGGGCAAACCAGATCTGGATCTCATGGCGTCTCGCCAGAACGCCAAGCTTCCTTGTTACGGATCCAGGTCCAGGGACCCGGGAGCGGCGCTGATAGATGCTCTGACAGCCCCTTGGGTCTTCAACATGGCTTATGTGTTTCCACCATTTCTGATGCTACCTCAACTGATTGCCAAGATCAAACAGGAGAGAGCATCGGTGATTCTGATAGCGCCTGCATGGCCACGCAGGACCTGGTATGCAGACCTAGTGGACATGTCGTCCTGTCCACCATGGTTTCTACCTCTGAGGCAGGACCTTCTAATACAAGGTCCTTTCAAACATCCAAATCTAATTTCTCTGAGGCTGACTGCATGGAGATTGAACGCTTGATTCTATCAAAGCGTGGCTTCTCGGAGTCAGTTATTGATACCTTAATACAGGCACGGAAGCCTGTTACCAGAAAAATTTACCATAAGATATGGCGTAAATATTTATATTGGTGCGAATCCAAGGGTTACTCATGGAGTAGGGTTAGGATTCCTAGGATATTGTCCTTTCTACAAGAGGGTTTAGAAAAGGGCTTATCTGCTAGTTCGTTAAAGGGACAGATTTCTGCTCTGTCTATTCTCTTACACAAACGTCTGGCAGAAGTTCCAGACGTCCAGGCTTTTTGTCAGACTTTGGCTAGGATTAAGCCTGTGTTTAAGACTGTTGCTCCTCCGTGGAGCTTAAACTTGGTTCTTAAAGTTCTTCAAGGGGTTCCGTTTGAACCCCTTCATTCCATTGATATTAAGCTTTTATCTTGGAAAGTTCTGTTTTTGATGGCTATTTCCTCGGCTCGAAGAGTCTCTGAGTTATCGGCCTTACATTGTGATTCTCCTTATCTGATTTTCCATTCAGACAAGGTAGTTCTGCGTACTAAACCTGGGTTTTTACCTAAGGTAGTTTCTAACAGGAATATCAATCAGGAGATTGTTGTTCCATCATTATGTCCTAATCCTTCTTCAAAGAAGGAACGACTTTTGCATAATCTGGACGTAGTCCGTGCCCTGTTTGTCGTGTACTCTGGTCAGAGGAGAGGTCAAAAAGCTTTGGCAACCTCTCTCTCCCTTTGGCTTCGTAGCATAATACGTTTAGCCTATGAGACTGCTGGACAACAGCCCCCTGAAAGAATTACAGCTCATTCCACTAGAGCTGTGGCTTCCACCTGGGCCTTTAAGAATGAGGCCTCTGTTGAACAGATTTGCAAGGCTGCAACTTGGTCTTCACTTCACACTTTTTCAAAATTTTACAAATTTGACACTTTTGCTTCTTTGGAGGCTGTTTTTGGGAGAAAGGTTCTACAGGCAGTGGTTCCTTCCTTTTAAGTTCCTGCCTTGTCCCTCCCATCATCCGTGTACTTTGGCTTTGGTATTGGTATCCCATAAGTAATGGATGACCCGTGGACTGAATACACTTAACAAGAGAAAACATAATTTATGCTAACCTGATAAATTTATTTCTCTTGTAGTGTATTCAGTCCACGGCCCGTCCTGTCTTTTAGGGCAGATCTAAATTTTAATTAAAACTCCAGTCACCACTGCACCCTATGGTTTCTCCTTTCTTGTCTTGTTTCGGTCGAATGACTGGATATGACGTGTGAGGGGAGGAGCTATATAGCAGCTCTGCTTGGGTGATCCTCTTGCAACTTCCTGTTGGGAAGGGAATATATCCCATAAGTAATGGATGACCCGTGGACTGAATACACTACAAGAGAAATAAATTTATCAGGTAAGCATAAATTATGTTTTTTTTGTCCCGCATAACAGTTAACCAAAGCTCTTAAGTTGCGCTATCCCGATGCACGTTAAATTAAATTGTGCCTGTTTACTTTCAACGTGTAATACGTTTCTTCCAGTGCATGCAGAGAGTTATAAGCTCCTTATTGCTTGCTTGCAACCGTTTGCGTGCCACTTGTAATCTAGCCCTTTATGTCGTATGCGCTTTAGAACTTGGCAGCCCACTCTATGAGTTTGTGTGGTCTACCATTTTGTGACTTAGCTTTTAGTACACCATAATAGCGCTTACAGTTAACTGTGCGGATCTAGTACAGCAACATTTTTAACAAACTAATTTGTGGCAAAGGTGGCATCCTATGACAGTGCCATGGTTAAAGTCACTGGGCTTTAGTATGACCCATTGTACTACTAGTGGTTGTCTATGTAGATTTCATGGCTATGTGCTGGAGTTATTCACCTGTCAGCAATAAGTTGTGGCTAAAACAACTAAATTAAATTATTAGTGGGACAGTCCACATACAGTTGCCATATAGTGTACATTCAAAAACGTTTTATTTCTTTACTTCTTGCGCTCAGAAGCATTCTTGCAAAAATTATGCCATACAGTCTTTCAGACGTGCACATTACCTAAATAGGTATTGTCTTAAGGATAGAATACCAAGTAAATTTAATAATGTAAATTGGAAACAGATTCTTTTAAACTGTATGCTCTATCTGAATCACGAAAGAAAATAAATTGGGTTGTACGTCCCTTTAATAAATATTATTTTAGCCCTAATTACACGCTATTGTGGTCTTACAATGATGGAACAGGTGCATTGATATATAAATTCCAGCAGGTGGTGCTATTATTTTAAAAATGCTAAAGTAGCTAAAGGGATCAAAACAAATATATCTGAACATTTAACATAAATTATTTATCTAAGTAGAATAGTCAGAAGCTTCTAATCTGCTTTTCTAAACTAGTAATTAACCATTATCACTATTTTAGGATGTAGATAAGACCAACATTAAAAAAGAAACAGATAAATAATATGCTCTAATTCACTAGAATACTTTAAAGAGACATAAAACTCACAATTGCAATGCACATGAAAGCCTTACATTTCAGGATTGCATTATTTATAATATACCTGCCTTTTGTTTCATTGCTTACAAATGTCATTGTGGGCTCTCTGAGCAGGTGCAATACTGCAGATGTATGAGGCATATGTACATATGCTCAGAGCATGGTAAAAGGTGATCACTAATATTAGAAGGGACAGAGAAAGTGATCCAGGCATGCTTCCTGGTGCTGTACAACTCTACAGGTTAGTGCTTTCATAAAAAAAAAATAACAGGTGCGTAGTTTTATGCTCTGGGTAAGTAAAAAAAAAAATTCCTTAAAGGGACATGAAAACCAACATTTTTCTTTCATGGTTTAGGTAGAACATACATTTGTATACAACTTTCCAATTTACTTCTATTATCAAATTTGTATCATTCTCTTAGTATCATTTGTTGAAGGAGCAGCAATGCACTACTGGTTTCTAACTGAACACATGGTGAACCAATGACAATCGGTATATATATGCAGCCACCAATCAGCAGACAGAACCTAGGTTCTTTGCTGATCCTGAGCTTACCTAGATAAACCTTTCATCAAAGGATAACAAGAGAAGGAAGCAAATTAAATAATAGAAGTAAATTGGAAAGTTGTTTAAAATTGTATGCTCTGTCTAAATCATTAATGTCTTATTATGACTTTACTGTCCCTTTAAAGTGATGGAAAACTTTCCCCTTTGTATAAAAAGATACGGAATGCAATATTTTAGATGTAGTTTAATCAGTTGTAATGAAGATGCGCTATAACTTACTTTTTAATGCTGCGCTGTAATTCAAATACCCACTTCGATTGGAGAATAGTTAAAACCGTTAGCTGCTCACAATAAAAAAAATGACATTTGAAGTGGGATAGTTTAACCCTGATAACAAAAGAATGGCTTTTTTCGTTCTGCCATGGAAGCATTATGCTTGCACAACATTGTAATTTTAGCAATATGAGATTAAAATGCAAGATTAAAGGGACACTGAACCCAAATTTTTTGTTTGTGTTTCAGATAGAGCATGCAATTTTAAGCAACTTTCTAATTTACTCCTATTATCAAATTTTCTTCATTCTCTTGGTATCTTTATATGAAAAAGGGGTTTATTGCAGCTCTTTGCACGCGGCGGAAGTACAGGTTGAAAGTAAACGTGTTAGCTTGAGAGCAATTCAATTTAACGTGCATTGGGATAATGCAACTTCAGAGCTCCTGTTAACTGTTACGCAAGACAAAACATTTTCACAAAACACAAGTTTTATATAACACTATCTGATAAAAATGATTGAAAACAATTGCAATAAAAACATAATTTATGCTTACCTGATAAATTTATTTCTCTTGTAGTGTGTTCAGTCCACGGGTCATCCATTACTTATGGGATATATTCTCCTTCCCAACAGGAAGTTGCAAGAGGATCACCCAAGCAGAGCTGCTATATAGCTCCTCCCCTCACATGTCATATCCAGTCATTCGACCGAAACAAGACGAGAAAGGAAAAACTATAGGGTGCAGTGGTGACTGGAGTTTTAATTAAAATTTAGAACTGACTCAAAAAAAAGACAGGGCGGGCCGTGGACTAAACACACTACAAGAGAAATAAATTTATCAGGTAAGCATAAATTATGTTTTCTCTTGTTAAGTGTGTTCAGTCCACGGGTCATCCATTACTTATGGGATACCAATACCAAAGCTAAAGTACACGGATGATGGGAGGGACAAGGCAGGAACATTAAACAGAAGGAACCACTGCCTGTAGAACCTTTCTCCCAAAAACAGCCTCCGAAGAAGAAAAAGTGTCAAATTTGTAAAATTTTGAAAAGGTATGAAGTGAAGACCAAGTTGCAGCCTTGCAAATCTGTTCAACAGAGGCCTCATTCTTAAAGGCCCAGGTGGAAGCCACAGCTCTAGTGGAATGAGCTGTAATTCTTTCAGGAGGCTGCTGTCCAGCAGTCTCATAGGCTAAACGTATTATGCTACGAAGCCAAAAAGAGAGAGAGGTGGCCGAAGCCTTTTGACCTCTCCTCTGACCAGAATAAACGACAAACAGAGAAGAAGTTTGCCGAAAATCTTTAGTTGCCTGTAAGTAGAACTCCAGGGCATGGACTACGTCCAGATTATGCAAAAGACGTTCCTTCTTTGAAGAAGGATTAGGACATAATGAAGGAACAACAATCTCTTGATTGATATTCCTGTTAGAAACAACCTTAGGTAAAAACCCAGGTTTAGTACGCAGAACTACCTTGTTTGAATGAAAAATCAGATAAGGAGAATCGCAATGTAAGGCAGATAACTCAAAGACTCTTCGAGCCGAGGAAATAGCCATCAAAAACAGAACTTTCCAAGATAAAAGCTTAATATCAATGGAATGAAGGGGTTCAAACGGAACACCCTGAAGAACTTTAAGAACCAAGTTTAAGCTCCACGGAGGAGCAACAGTTTTAAACACAGGCTTAATCCTAGCCAAAGCCTGACAAAAAGCCTGGACGTCTGGATTCTCTGCCAGACGTTTGTGTAAAAGAATAGACAGAGCAGAAATCTGTCCCTTTAACGAACTAGCGGATAAACCCTTTTCTAAACCTTCTTGTAGAAAAGCCAATATCCTAGGAATCCTAACCTTACTCCATGAGTAACTCTTGGATTCACACCAATATAAATATTTACACCATATCTTATGGTAAGTTTTTCTGGTAACAGGTTTCCGAGCCTGTATTAACGTATCAATAACCGACTCCGAAAAACCACGCTTTGAGAGAATCAAGCGTTCAATCTCCATGCAGTCAGCCTCAGAGAAATTAGGCTTGGATGGTTGAAAGGACCCTGCATTAGAAGGTCCTGCCTCAGAGGCAGAGACCATGGTGAACAGGACGACATGTCCACTAGGTCTGCATACCAGGTCCTGCGTGGCCACGCAGGCGCTATCAGAATCACCGATGCTCTCTCCTGTTTGATCCTGGCAATCAGTCGAGGTAGCAACGGAAATGGTGGAAACACATAAGCCATGTTGAAAACCCAAGGGGCTGCTAATGCATCTACCAGCACCGCTCCCGGGTCCCTGGACCTGGATCCGTAACAAGGAAGCTTGGCGTTCTGGCGAGATGCCATGAGATCCAGCTCCGGTTCGCCCCAACGAAGAATCAGTTGAGCAAACACCTCCGGGTGAAGTTCCCACTCCCCCGGATGAAAGGTCTGGCGACTTAGAAAATCCGCCTCCCAGTTCTCCACGCCTGGGATGTAGATCGCTGACAGATGACAAGAGTGAGACTCTGCCCAGCGAATTATCTTCGAGACTTCCAACATCGCTAGGGAACTCCAGGTTCCCCCTTGATGATTGATGTAAGCCACAGTCGTGATGTTGTCCGACTGAAATCTGATGAACCTCAGTGTTGCTAACTGAGGCCAAGCTAGAAGAGCATTGAATATTGCTCTTAATTCCAGAATGTTTATTGGGAGGAGTTTCTCCTCCTGAGTCCACGATCCCTGAACCTTCAGGGAGTTCCAGACTGCACCCCAGCCTAGTAGGCTGGCATCTGTTGTTACAATCGTCCAATCTGGTCTGCGAAAAGTCATTCCTTTGGACAGATGAACCCACGACAACCACCAGAGAAGAGAATCTCTGGCCTCCTGGTCCAGATTTAGTAAAGGGGACAGAATCCCCATTCCACTGACTTAGCATGCATAGTTGCAGCGGTCTGAGATGTAGGCGCGCAAATGGCACTATGTCCATTGCCGCGACCATTAAGCCGATTACTTCCATGCACTGAGCTACTGATGGGCTTGGAATGGAATGAAGGACACGGCAAGCATTTAGGATTTTTGATAACCTAGACTCCGTCAGGTAAATCTTCATCTCTACAGAATCTATAAGAGTCCCTAGAAAGGGAACCCTTGTGAGTGGGAACAGAGAACTCTTTTCCATGTTCACTTTCCACCCATGCGACCTCAGAAATGCTAGAACTATTTCTGTATGAGACTTTGCATTTTGAAAACTTGACGCTTGTATCAGAATGTCGTCTAGGTACGGAGCCACCGCTATGCCTCGCGGTCTTAGTACCGCCAGAAGCGAGCCCAGAACCTTTGTAAAAATTCTCTGGGCCGTAGCCAACCCGAAGGGAAGAGCTACAAACTGGTAATGCCTGTCTAGAAAGGCAAACCTTAGGTACCGATAATGATCTTTGTGAATCGGTATGTGAAGGTAGGCATCCTTTAAGTCCACTGTGGTCATATACTGACCCTCTTGGATCATGGGTAGGATGGTTCGAATAGTTTCCATTTTGAACGATGGAACCCTTAGGAATTTGTTTAAGATCTTCAGGTCCAAGATTGGTCTGAAGGTTCCCTCTTTTTTGGGAACCACAAACAGATTTGAGTAAAAACCTTGCCCTTGTTCCGTCCGCGGAACCGGGTGGATCACTCCCATTACTAAGAGGTCTTGTACACATCGTAGAAATGCCTCTTTCTTTATTAGGTTTGTTGATAACCTTGACAGATGAAATCTCCCTTGTGGAGGAGAAGTTTTGAAGTCCAGAAGGTATCCCTGAGATATGATCTCCAATGCCCAGGGATCCTGGACATCTCTTGCCCAGGCCTGGGCGAAGAGAGAAAGTCTGCCGCCTACTAGATCCGTTTCCGGATAGGGGGCCCTTTCTTCATGCTGTCTTAGGGGCAGAAGTAGGTTTTCTGGCCTGCTTGCCCTTGTTCCAGGACTGGTTGCCTTTCCAACCCTGTCTGTAACGAGTAGCAGTCCCTTCCTGTTTTGGAGCGGAGGAAGTTGATGCTGTTCCTGCCTTGAAATTACGAAAGGCACGAAAATTAGACTGTTTGGCCTTTGATTTGGCCCTGTCCTGAGGAAGGGTGTGACCCTTACCTCCAGTAATGTCAGCAATAATTTCTTTCAAGCCGGGCCCAAATAAGGTTTGCCCTTTGAAAGGAATATTAAGCAATTTAGATTTAGAAGTTACATCTGCTGGCCAGGATTTAAGCCATAGCGCTCTGCGCGCCTGGATGGCGAATCTGGAGTTCTTAGCCGTTATTTTGGTTAAATGCACAACGGCATCCGAAACAAATGCATTAGCTAGCTTAAGGGCTTTAAGCTTGTTCATAATCTCATCCAATGGTGCTGTGCGAATAGCCTCTTCCAGAGACTCAAACCAGAATGCCGCTGCAGCAGTGACGGGCGCAATGCATGCAAGGGGCTGTAATATAAAACCTTGTTGAACAAACATTTTCTTAAGGTAACCTTCTAATTTTTTATCCATTGGATCTGAGAAAGCACAACTATCCTCCACCGGGATAGTGGTACGCTTGGCTAAAGTAGAAACTGCTCCCTCCACCTTAGGGACCGTCTGCCATAAGTCTCGTGTGGTGGCGTCTATTGGGAACATTTTTCTAAATATCGGAGGAGGGGAAAAGGGCACACCGGGTCTATCCCACTCCTTGCTAATAATCTCTGTAAGCCTTTTAGGTATAGGAAAAACGTCACTACACACCGGTACCGCATAGTATTTATCCAGCCTACATAATTTCTCTGGGATTGCAACCGTGTCGCAATCATTCAGAGCCGCTAACACCTCCCCTAGCAATACACGGAGGTTCTCAAGCTTAAATTTAAAATTTGAAATTTCTGAATCCGGTCTCCCCGGATCAGATCCGTCACCCACAGAATGAAGCTCTCCGTCCTCATGTTCTGCAAATTTTGACGCAGTATCGGACATGGCTCTCGTGTCATCGGCGCGCTCTGTCCTAAACCCAGAGCTATCGCGCTTGCCTCTTAACTCAGGCAAATTAGATAATACTTCTTTCATAACATTAGCCATATCATGCAAAGTGATTTGTAAGGGCCTTGATGTACTTGGCGCCACAATCTCACGCACCTCCTGAGCGGGAGGCAAAGGTACTGACATGTGAGGAGAGTTAGTCGGCATAACTTCCCCCTCGTTGTCTGGTGATAATTTCTTTACCAGTAAAGACTGACTTTTATTTAAAGTAACATCAATACAATTGGTACACATATTTCTATTGGGCTCCACATTGGCTTTTAAACATAATGAACAAGTAGATTCATCTGTATCAGACATGTTTAAACAGACTAGCAATGAAGGCTAGCAAGCTTGGAAAAAATCTTTCAATAAATTTACAAGCAATAGAAAAAACGCTGCAGCGCTTTTAAAAACACAAAAAACTGTCACAGTTGAAATAACAATGAACTAATTCAGTTATAGCCAATAATTTTAACAGTAAATGTATGAATTTAGCAGAGGATTGCACCCACAAGCAAACGGATGATTAACCCCTCAATACCCAAAAACGGATAATCAATTTATGATTTAACGCTTTTATCACAGTCAAACACACTGTCACAGGTCTGCTGTGACTGATTACCTCCCTCAAAAATGAATTTTGAAGACCCCTGAGCTCTCTGGAGACGTCCTGGATCAAGGAGGAAGAAGCAGGAAGACTGTGCTAGAATTTTAACTGCGCAACAAGGCGCTAAAAAAGGCCCCTCCCACTCATATTACAACAGTGGGAGACCTGTTACAACGGTTTCTATGCAGAAATATACGTTAGCCATATGGAAAAAAATCATGCCCAAAAAGATTTATCACTAAAGTACCTCACAAAACGAATAACATGCCAGTAAACGTTTTAAAAACAACTTTCCAGTGTTATGCAAAGTTATCACTAAGCCTGCTACCAGTCGCTTCTACTGCAGTTAAGGCTCATACATTTATTTCAGTATTAACAGTATTTTCTCAGTCAAATTCTAGTCCCTAAAAAATAACTCAACTGCGCATAGATTTATCAGCCTGATACCAGTCGCTACTACTGCATTAAAGGCTGTACTTACATCATATGGGTAACAGCAGTGTTTTCTTAGTCAATTCCATTCCTAGAAAATATTACTGCACATACCTCATTTGCGGGAGACCCAGCATGCTATTCCCTTTTCTGAAGTTACCCCACTCCTCAGAATGTGCGAGAACAGCCAGTGGATCTTAGTTACGTCTGCTAAGATCATAGAAAACGCAGGCAGATTCTTCTTCTAAATACTGCCTGAGAGAAAAAACAGCACACTCCGGTGCCATTTTAAAATAATAAACTTTTGATTGAAGAATAATTAGGTAAAAAACTCCTATCTCCTCTCGCGACCTCCTTCTTTGTTGAGACTTGCAAGAGAATGACTGGGTATGACATGTGAGGGGAGGAGCTATATAGCAGCTCTGCTTGGGTGATCCTCTTGCAACTTCCTGTTGGGAAGGAGAATAGATCCCATAAGTAATGGATGACCCGTGGACTGAACACACTTAACAAGAGAAAAGGGCTCTAAGATTTAACACAGATACCTACATACACAAGTCTAAATTTGTATATGTATGTATATATAAGTGTACATATGTATTTATGTATATATATATATGTGTATATATGTATTTACAGAGATATTTACACATATAAAAACATATATAGACACATAACTGCATTGGAGCACTTTGCAGTCAAGTAGCTAAAAACATGTAAAATCATATTTATGGTAAAGCAAAGAATGCAGTGACCAGCGCCAA
The DNA here is from genome assembly GCF_027579735.1 of Bombina bombina. Classification (NCBI taxonomy): domain Eukaryota; kingdom Metazoa; phylum Chordata; class Amphibia; order Anura; family Bombinatoridae; genus Bombina; species Bombina bombina. The sequence continues at coordinate 1,083,501,907 of NC_069501.1, read as the reverse complement.
ATAAAAAATACTACACACTCCAACTAGAATATAGTAATCTCTCTACAAGCCTATAAAAATTCTACATAAATATACAAAATATACTAGGGAGCGCTCGCAAGAGCTTAAGAGTATATGAAAACAAATAACAATATCAATAGCGTGCAGAATATAAAATATTATATATTAACCTGTATCTCACAAGCGCAGAAAATAAACCACAAAAGAAGATACAAGTATGGTAAAATACTTCTATAATCCAACTGTAAAATGAAATAATAAAGAAGAATAATAAGTTGGTCAGTCCAACTTTAACGTACAATTGACTGTGGAATCTTGAATAATAAAGTAAACAGAAAATTTGTGAACAGTTTGCCTGTATAAGGAGCAGCTCCCGTGTTTAAAACCTACTTTAAAGGAACTTTAAAGGGAATTAACCCTGAAATTATAAGATACTTTTTGCCTTTTCTTTTTTTTGCTCTCAGTTACATTTGGAGACTTACTTCGAATCAAAAAGGACACTTTGTATATACGTTTGGATTGAACATTTAACGAATTGCTGCTGATTGTTTAGATAGAGGGTCTTTTAAAATTATAACCTGAGGAGTGTAATAATGCTTTAAATTGTTAGACGAATTTTTGATGTTTCATTGTAGTTTCCGATGAATGAGTGATATGAATGAGGTGTGTTGAATTGATTATTGTTATTAATATTTTTATTTATATTTATCGATTTTTTGGTGCTAAGACTGCAGAAACCTATTAAAATAGTATTTGTAATTCACTTTTAAGTGATTCTTTTTCAGCCAAATTATTGAAATATATTTGTACTTATACTCATACTTCTGTTGTATCTTGAAAATCATTCCCACAGTTTAAAGCGCCATCTACATATTCCATTTTTGAAAATTTGCTCATTTATAACTGTCAGGGAAGGAGGCAGTCATCGTAGATTGGCTAGGTGGGTCTAGCTTAGCGCTTCACACACACACCTACACTAAAATTGGATGACACACGCCACTATTTAAAAAAAAAAAAAAAAAAGTGTACGAAGAGGGGCAGGTGAAGAATCACAAGAAGGGTGCGAGTAAAAACAGTATGCAAATAACGACTTTTATAGCACTAACAGAAAATAAAAACGCTACTGTTAGTATTTTTGCTCACTAATTCTTTACGTTTACCATCACTTTAAGAGAAAACAGGTGTAGAATAGGTTTGTTAATACAAAGTACGTTTTTGCTGCCGTAGCATAATGTTTTTCCAAAAATGAATCACTTTAAAGGTGCAAAGATGCATTGCCAAAGTGTATGGGAATTAACATTTTTTTAAAGTTAAGAAAGACAAAGACAACTTTGACTTATGCACATCTGGTACATTAATTCATTTGTTGTACGCTTTGGTAAATACAAGGTTTGCAATAACAAGATCGTTCATCATTGATGAGTAGTGTCTTACTGTTTTTGTTAGATGATTTCATCCTTACTGAATCTCCAGGAAATCAAATGCAAAGAGACTCTATTTTTTGTTTTTGGCTTTGACTACTATGATATTAGGTCATTGCTGGCCTAATCGACTACATAATGACACAAAATGAAGGAAACATTACAAAGCTATATTTAATATAATAACTGTTATGTCGTTAGAAACATTAATGACAGAATTTTCATTAAAGGGGCATTTAAAATTATGAGTTAACTTTAATGCTACACCTCAGGGATGACTGCAGTACGGAAAGTGTTTAAAATATGCATGTTTCATTTATGCATATTATAAATTAAACTCTCTTTCCAAACTAACTTTATCTGTAATTTTTTTCACCCCCAAAAAAGCTGCAGGTGCTACAGCCAATCAGGGGCTACAGGCTGCCAGAGGTGCTGCTGGGGAATGGTTCAGATCTGATACAGGTATGTGGTTGACAGATGGGCTACTAAGCTGCGGTGTCTGATGTGACATTTGGGTATGGCTTATACTTTGCAAAAATCACTGAACTTAGAACAGTATTTGGAATTTTGCTTTTCAAGGCATATGTACCCTTGGTCACAAATCTATTTATGCTAATAAAATGCTATAGGATTATTGTAAAGGCAATACTTACCTAGATGTGCTAGTTGCCTATTTTTTGGATAGTGTTATCTTTTAGATTGATCTTCTATTTTCATTTCTGCTTCTCAAATAGAGTTGCAAGAACTAATCTCATTCGATTAGTTGGTCTGCGCACCAACTGCTTCACTCCAATGATTTGCTGCACATGGTATTGTCATTACCCTAAAGGACGTGTACAGACATTTACTTTTCGCTTTTTCAGGAAAGTATACATTTCTGTTGGCTTATGTGTATTAGATCACCTGTGCTACAAACACAGAAATAATAGGAGTCATCATTTAGATTGTTTATATTAAATCACAGACCTGCCAGCTCACACTGTCTGGCTGTGTGACACATGATTTGCTGTGTTTTCTTATGGTCACTCGGTGATCTACATCAATAACACAGTGACCTGGGAACCAGTGAGATTGGCTAGTTGTATGCAGCTGTTATTCCCTTCCTTGGTGCATATAACTTACAGATTGCTGCGCTGCCAAGAAGACAGAGCCCTCCCCTTACAGAACCAGATAGCAGCACGCTCCTGTTCTAGTCAGTGATGTTTTGTTGAAATACGAAGAGGGGGGCAGAGTCCCCACCCACCAGCTGAGGGCATCCCAAGATACATGATCAGCCGGCACAGACTACAGAGTACAGAGACCGGTGAGTCAGTGACTAAGGAGCCCACTTTAGTCTTTGTCCTTCTCCCTTATACACTACAGTACTACACTGATTGTATCTACTTGCTTTGTGGCACACAGTCAGTCTATCACTGGATTGATTTAATAGAACACTTGGAAACCATGTAAAATATATAGCAAAAAGGTTGGGAACCTCATCATTATATATGAACAAACTGGCTGCTGTGAAATTAATCATTTAAAGCAATTTAATTCTTTAAAACAAAATTTTAACTGTAGTCAATTAAAAAATATATTAAAATGGCACTGTATTCAATTCTACTTATAATAATGCATATTCACAATAGGAAACATATACAGGTAGCCCTCAGTTTACGCTGGGGTTAGGTTCCAGAAGGAATGGTTGTAAATCAAAACCGTTGTAAATTGAAACCCAGTTTATAATGTAAGTCAATGGGAAGTGAGAGAGTTAGGTTCCAGGCCCCTCTCAAAATTGTGACAAGTAACACCTAATACATTATTTTTAAAGCTTTGAAATGAAGACTTTAAATGCTAAACATCATTATAAACCTTATAAAATAATCACACAACACAGAATATATAATTAAACTAAGTTAAATGAACAAAAACATTTGCTAAACAGCATTATAAACCTAATAAAATAATCACACAACACAGACTTCACTTGCATTTTTCTGCAAACAGTTATTTCTATGCATTCCAATCTGGACTGATTTATAGACAGGAAGAACTTGTTCCTTTGAAATCTGCTCGATAGTTCAGGTCTGGTTAAACTGATTAATTTCAGCTTGCTTGGCTTTGCTGCAACACAAGTGGACAGCTCCACCTACTGGCTATTTTAATAAATGCACTGCTTCTCAATGCTTTTCAATAGCAGTCACATGACTGGAAAAAAAGGTTGTTATTCTGGAACGGTGTAAATTGAACAGTTGTAAACCGAGGGCCACCTGTATTGTAAAAACTTGTCCCATTGTTTACGATTAGAAATCTTCACAAGTGTAACTGCAGGTTATCAAATGTTAGGCAAAATTGCCACCTGCATTTTATTCACTAACAGTAAATATTGCTCCACTTCACTCAATGGTTTAATAAGAGAATATGTAAAATAATGCAGAGTAAAATGAATGTATATGGAAGAAAATGAGTGATATGAAACTGAATATAAATTTATCTAGCAACAGATCAAGTCTGTAGTTGAAGTCTCTGTCAATTTGTTGGGCTCTGCAAAGAGGTACTGATTCTGTAAATGGTGTGACTATTGTCAAGGCACATCTTAAAATAGTAATATTAGTAATGATTAGCGGATTTCAGAGGAGTCATCTGTCAATCAATTAACGGATATAGCAGGCGGCGGAACATCGCTTACCGTTCTGGCATTACAAGCTGAAAATATGAAAAGATAAGTATATCCTACACATTTCATGAATGAAAGTCTCATTCATTTTTTTAATTCTTTTCTATGACTTGAGCGACTATGCTCAAGTTTACAATTACTTTAAGCGATTTAGGGACATGGATACTTTTGTAATTATGTATATCATAACTGATTTAAGTATATTTTAAAGTGGTGCTACATTTGTGTGTGTATATATATATCTATATATATATACTGCATATGTGTGTGTGTGCCTTTGTATGTGTGTTTTTGTATGTGTTCACCATTACTGGTTTATACACGCTTCCTGTGACATCACTTCCTGTGACATTGTTGAATATGCAAATGAGTGCACACTATAAAACATTTTTCAAAGTTGGCAGGTCTGAAATCAGGTGATTTGTGACTATGCTTTGCATTATACAGTGTCAAGCTTATTATTTACATTTAGTCCTAGATTGATGAGAGGATTTAACTTTCAAACGACAATTTGTGTTTCTATGATTTTTATTAGGGATCACTCCATACTGACGAGAAACCTTGGATCATCTCGTCTGAGTGGAGAGCTTTAGATAATCGGGCCCATAGGGCCCCCTAATCTAAACTTCACCAGTCTTCTCACCAACCATTGTAAAAAGGGGCAGTCCTTGCAAGTGGCGAGATGTCTCCTATTGAAAGTAATGGAGCTTGCTGCACTTATGTGCACATATAAACATATGTAAATAAGCATATACATATATATTTATGGAGAAAACACAGTCCCCCATTGACTCCTATGTAAAGGCACTTTAGGTGCTGTTTTTTTCTAATACCCCACAACCACTCACAATAACCCCTTATAACTGCTTTGTGCCGTTATTTTTTTAAAAATCCAAATGTTTATATACTTATATTATGCTACTGCACTGTCCTCTTTATTTTGGGGGCAACTGGGGCAATTTTTTAATTTTTAACCAGGGATCTGACCTCTGGTTAAGTGTGCTTAGCGCAAAGTAAAAATGTGAGCTTGCAGTCACATTAAACAGACACTTGTAATGGCTGGTTATTTAACGTGCGCCCGTAAACGGGCAAATGTCCCTCTATACAGGCACACATTAAGATAGTGCCTCACTTGTAATGTAGCCCATCGCACGGAGGAACGGCGCAATGTTTTCCGTCTCTAAATGGTAAATATTTTAGAAATTAAGCGTCTTAAAAAAATGTAATCAGTGAAAGTGCCCCTGTTTTAAATAATAATTTTATATAATAGGCAGTAAATACTTAAAGTCTACAATCAGTTTAATATGATTATAGGGGGCAGAAAGTGATAAATAAAAAATCACTGAAGGACAAAGTTGGTTCCAAAAATCCCACAAAGGTGATAATTAAAGCTAAAAAGTAAAAAAAAAAATGTAATTGGTTAAAAGGACAGATAACAAAAACAGTGGTCAACACACTACTTGAACCCATTTGTGGACAGAAGAATTTGAAAACTGTCAAAAGAATATTTTAAGCATGGACAAAAAGCAAAGCAAAATTCTTTCCTTGCCAAGATAAATAGGATGTGAAAGTGAGTGAGGTCAACTATACGAAAGGCAACAAAAAGTGAAAAGGATTATAAGGGATAACGACCATGTTATTTAGTAGCAGCGAGGTCATTAGTTGTTTCACCAGGGCACCTTTACCAGAGAGAACAGGAAGCATACAGTTAAGATAGGCTCTTACACAATATACTAAAGTTACCAGTGCTGACTCTGGGAAGAAACAGAATTTGTTTAGGGGGAAAAAAAGGGAACAAAAAAAAATAATAATTATAAGTTTCTAACCTTGAATAAAAACAAATAAAAGCAAGAACAATTATTTTAGTATTTCACAAGTCATCTGTCAAATATGCGTTTAGACTAGGGTTTGTTGTACATACCGAAGACAAATAGCTGTAAATGATTTAATGACATTGTTAGCTGAAACTGATTTCTAATTTAAGCAATAGTGGCATCTTCACTTAGGGCCAGATTACAAGTCGTCCGGTAAATCTAAATTTACCGTTAGCAAAAACACCACTAGTGATATGGTTTTTGCAATTCTCAGGATCTGCTTGTATTACAAGTTGAAAAAAAATAATTTTTTTCGCTAGTGGTAGCCAGAGAATTGCAAACGTGACTAGGGGAGCTTTGGCGTGCGGGTGCATATCTTCTACCATAGAAATCAATGAAGAAGAAAAAAGTGAAAAAATACTACCATAAGCACCTAGTCTTATAAACCCTAAACCGCCATCCCTCCACATCGCAAACTATCTAAATAAACTATCTAAATAAACCGCCACCCCCACATCACAAACACTAAATATGAGTATTAACCCTAAACCGCAAATCCTTCCACAAAATATCTAAATAAATTATTAACCCCTAAACTGCCATCCCCCCACATCGCATAGTTATAAACTAATAACTAAACCCCCTAACTTAACCCCAATTAAAATACCCATAAATTAAATTAAAACTATCCAAACTACCTTAAAATAAATAAAAACTTTTCTATAAAATAAAATTTAAACTTAAGCTTACCCTAAAAAAAAAATAACATTACAAAAAATAAAAAGCTAACATTTACACACACAAAAATAAAAAACCTACCCTTTACAAAATAAAACAAACCTAACATTTACACAAAAACGAACAAGCCTACCATTACAAAAAAATAACAAAACCTACCCTTACAAAAAATAACAAACGAAATTACCAAAAATAATTCTATTCTAATACCCCCCCCAAAAAAACACCCCAAAATAAAAAACCTTATTCTACAAATAAACTACCAATAGGCATTGAAAGGGCCTTTTGTAGGGCATTTCCCTAAAGCTAACAGCTCCTTTGCATAAAATAAAACAATTGCCCCGTAACATTTACAACCCCCCACCCCCAACACCCCAAAATAAAAAAATCCTAATAAAAAAAACAATTAAACTACCCATTGCCCCGAAAAGGGCATTTGGGTGGGCATTGCCCTTAAAAGGTTTTCAGCTCTTTTTCTGACCCGAAACCCCCCCAAAAACCCGGGAAAAATAAATAACACTAAGACCAAAATTGGTACTCACCAATGATGATGGGCGGCACTCCATCTTCATCCATCGCGGGTCCATCTTCTTCCCGGCCGCGGTCCATCTGTTATCTTCATCCTGGGGGTGGCAGCATGGTCATCAGCGATGGAGGCGTAGTCCTCATCTTCAGCCAGGCGACATGGAGGTCCTCTTCATGCGGTCTCCATCCACATACTGAAAATTTAATGCAAGGTACCCTTTTTATATAGGGGTACCATTGCATTCCTATTGGCTGATTTGATTCTTCAAATTCAAATCAGCCAATAGGATGAAAGGAAAAGGATGGCTGTATATTTCTCTATTGAGGTCTCCTTACAATCTTTAACTCCAGTTTTTAGAAAAACTGCACTTGTAATCACTGTATTTATCCCCAGAGGAGCAGTGTATGGAGACAATTATGTAGATTCAATAAAATCTGTTTGTGAAACTAATATATTGCAGAAAAACCCATTGCAACTCGAAAATTAGGGAGTTCTTAAAGGGACATAAAAGTGCAAAAAGAAAAAGCTCAAATGTGTTAGAGCATTTTATTATTGCCTTATTGCTTGCTTATAACTATATGTTTAACCCTTGCCCATAGTTAAACTCAGCTCCAGAACAGAAATGCACTACTGGGAGCTAGCTGGACATATCTGGTGAGTCAATTAAAAGAGGCAATTTTTTTTAGCCACCAATCACAAGATAGCTCCCAGTCCCAGTAGTGCATTGCTGCTGATCACATGTACATATGCTTTTCAACCAAAGATACCAAGAGAAGAAAGTACATTTGAGAATAGAAGTACATTTTAAATTTAAAAGTGTCTTAAAATGACATGTTCTATCTTAATCATTTACATTTCATTTTGATTTTCATGTCCCTTAAAGGGATAGTAAAGTCAAAATCAAACTTTTTTCTACAGAGCATATAATTTTAAACAACTTTCCAATTTACTTATACTATCAAATGTGCTTTTTTTCTATTTGTATCCTTTGTTGAAGCATAAATCTAGGTAGGCTCATGGGAGCTCAGGAGTATGCACATTTACGGAAGCAGTTTGCAACAATGTTTGTAGCACTGTTATACATAGTTGCAAACTACTTTCATGGAGTGTTAAAATGTTAATATAAAATATCTAAGGAAGTGTAGTAAAACAACTTTGCATTATAATTTTATTATCTATTTTTCCATCGTTCATGAAATTTAAAGGGATGTTCTAGTGCAAAAAAAATGACTTTGGTGTGTTTATAATTAAAGGACCACTAAATATAGTAGAATTGCATAATTAACAAGTGCATAATAATAACTACTCTGAATTTCAAATAAGCATTAGATTTTTTTTCTGTCAAATTTATTTTTTCTCCCATTTTCCAGCCCCCTGTACCATGTGACAAACATCAGCCAATCACAGACTAGTATACATATATCCTGTGAGCTTGTGCACATGCTCAGTAGGAGCTTGTTCCCCAGAAAGTGTGCATATAAAAACATAATTTTTTTTTACAATGGAAGTAAATTGGAAAGTGTCTTAAAACTGCATGCTCTTTCTGAATCATAAAAGTTTATTTTGATGTGAGTGCCCCTTTACAGCATGCATGTCTGCACAAGAATGTCCCTTTAAGACTGAAAATTGAGAGTTTTCAGATTCTGATAACTGGAAGTGTGACAGACTTCACAATTGTAACCCTGTCACATATCTGCCAATTATCTGCTTCAGCAGAGATTATCAGATAAGGAACTGCAAAACAATGGGGATTTTGCTAACACAATTGTGGCCAGCTGGGACTTCTCCAATAACAGGTTCAGATTGGCTCACCCAAATAAGGCAAGTGGTGGTTGGATTTTGGCTGTTGAAGAACTACTGCAGCAAACAAGGTGTGTATGAATCAAAAACATTTTCAAAGTCACTCACTGTGTTAATTCATTGCAAGACTGCAAAACAATATTGTAATTAGCGCTGTGGAATCTGTTGGCGCTCTACAAATAACCGATAATAATAATAATTTCAATAATAATTACAAGGTGTTTAATTGTCCCTTTAGGTTTTGGAACTGCAGCTAAAATCTAAATCTCCTAAATGAACCCTTATTCCTACTATATAATAATCAATATAATAATCAATAAACAGTCAATAAACAGACTTCTTCAACCTCATTAAAGGGATAGGAAAGCCAAGAAGTTTATTTCATGATTTAGATAGAACATACAATTTTAAACAACTTTTCAATGTGCTTTCATGATCTAATTTGCTTTGTCCTCTGTGTATCCTTTGTTAAAAAGCATATATAGGTAGGCTCAGTTGCTGGAAAATAGCTGCTGATTGGTGGCTGCAGATATATTCCTCTTGTCATTGACTTAGTGATGTGTACATTGTTGATCTTTCAATAAAGGATACCATGAGAATGAAGCAAAATTGATAATAGAAGTAAATTGGAAAGTTGATTAAAATGGTATGTTTTATATAAACATAGAAACAAAGATTTAAATGGCACATAAGAACCATAGGCCCAACATTTCTGCCTAATATTGATTAAAAGTATAAACATATCTAGTTCTTAGAAGTCCCCACACATGAATCATTTAAGAAAATGTTGGGGTTTCATGTCCCTTTAAGGATCTCTGATATCAACATTGGAGTGCAAACTTTTTTTTTTTAACACCACAAATGGGTTAAATTGCCATAAAACAGGTTGAGATCTGTGCATATCCTAAAAGGGTTAATTAAGTAAAAATAGTTTGCATACAATTGTTTAAAAATTGCTGGCAAGTATTTTAAAATAATTTTCAAAAATAAGCAAAATTAGTTACAAAGCTATTCTGTCTTGAGTAGTCTAATCCACCTCTCCTTATCAGTGTTAAGCATCTCTTTAGCATCAGAAACACAGGCATTGTATTTCACAGCAGTTTATTTGCTTCTAGTAATGCTCCAGCATACAATGAGTGTTCACTTCTGCAGTCTACCAAATCAATGGTAGATATAGATACAGCCATAAAAGGAAATGTGTGGGGGGAATTAGAGCTGTACAATTCATAAACTTAAAAGAAAGGGTTAATGGCGAGGCACTGCAGTAAAAAAAATTGTAGGTAAAGTAATTAAGTACATATTATTATATTTTGTCTCTATCCCAACTTGTTTTATGTCGCTTTAAACACTCTTGGGAGCTTCAGAGAATTGCTGGTCCTGAGCAGGACACATCAGCAGTGGAAGTTGCACAATCAATTACAGGCTGTGCTTGTGCATTCCAAGAAAGACTACTCACAGGTTTAAGTCCTTTGTGGAAGTTACAGAGTTTTTGTGGGTAGTATAAAAAATATTTGTTTCTCTTTCTTTAATTTTTTTTTTATCAGAGAAATTAACACTTTTCTACTATACAGTGCACCTAACGCCCTTGTATTTGGTATAACTAAATACAGGCAGTAAAGGCAAAATTAAACTTCAATGGATTGGACACCTTTTAAGTAGGCTGACCATAATGCAGCTTTAAGAAGGGACACATATGAAAAATACATATGGCAGGGTTCTTATACAAAACATTTCTTTAAACATGTATGTATTTTTCATATGTGTCCCTTTTTAAAGCGGCAATATGGTCACCCTACTTTTAAGCAACGTTCCAATTTTTATATTATCAATTTTGCTTAGCTCTCCTTTGTTAAAGAGTAGTCCTAGGTGCATGTTTCTATAGTCATCTGACAGTGGTGTTTGCAACATTGTTTATATCAATCTTATACATAGATCCAAATACTGCTACTATAGACTGCTAAAGACTCGTGCACGCTCCTGAGCTCCTACCTAGCAATATTCTTCAATAAGGGATAGGAACAAAGCAAAGCAAATTTGATAATAGAAAAAAATGGGAAAGTCGTTTTTAATCACATGCTATTTCTGAAATATGAAAGTTTATCTTTGACTTTACGTCCATTTAAGACCAAGGTCAAATCTAATGTGTGGAATTGTCAGCCCTGATACGTCTTCCTTCCTACGTACATGACAAACTGCTTAATGGAAATAACAACTTTGCTCCATATGTACATTTGGATCCATCTTGCAAACATAATACCTACAGTGTGGATAAATATATCCACAGATTTTATTTTTTTAGGAAGAGGAAATCCTTGAAATACAGTTTTCACATCAGTGTATGAACAATTCATTTATCACCCTTCCCTTTAAAGGGCCATTATAGTGAAAAAAATTACATTATCTCATTTGCTAGAGCATGTCCTCTTATCACTATCAACCCTGCAGATTGATGTGTTTAACTCCTGCAATGGAATTAAATGCATAGTTAAAGAACCCCTTGGGGAGCTGTAGAGAACTGCTAGTCCCAAGCTGAAACTGTTGTTAACCTAATCAGCAGAACTAGTCACACAACCAAGCTATGCAACTAGTACTGCTAATTAGGTCAGTGGTAGTTTCCTTTTGGTACCAGAGGTTCTCTGCACCAAGATCCACAAGATAGATAGGCCTAGATTTAGAGTTCGGCGGTAGCCGTCAAAACCAGCGTTAGAGGCTCCTAACGCTGGTTTTGGGCGCCCGCTGGTATTTGGAGTCAGTGATTAAAGGGTCTAACGCTCACTTTTCAGCCGCGACTTTTCCATACCGCAGATCCCCCTACGCCATTTGCGTAGCCTATCTTTTCAATGGGATCTTTCTAACGCTGGTATTTAGAGTCGTTTCTGCAGTGAGCGTTAGAGCTCTAACGACAAGATTCCAGCCGCCTGAAAATAGCAGGAGTTAAGAGCTTTCTGGCTAACGCCGGTTTATAAAGCTCTTAACTACTGTACCCTAAAGTACACTAACACCCATAAACTACCTATGTACCCCTAAACCGAGGTCCCCCCACATCGCCGCCACTCGATTAAAATTTTTAACCCCTAATCTGCCGACCGCCACCTACGTTATACTTATGTACCCCTAATCTGCTGCCCCTAACACCGCCGACCCCTGTATTATATCTATTAACCCCTAACTTGCCCCCCACAACGTCGCCGCAAGCTACTTAAAATAATTAACCCCTAATCTTCCGACCGCAAATCGCCGCCACCTACGTTATCCCTATGTACCCCTAATCTGCTACCCCTAACATCGCCGACCCCTATGTTATATTTATTAACCCCTAATCTGCCCCCCACAACGTCGCCGACACCTACCTACACTTATTAACCCCTAATCTGCCGAGCGGACCTGAGCGCTACTATAATAAAGTTATTAACCCCTAATCCGCCTCACTAACCCTATCATAAATAGTATTAACCCCTAATCTGCCCTCCCTAACATCGCCGACACCTACCTTCAATTATTAACCCCTAATCTGCCGACCGGAGCTCACCGCTATTCTAATAAATGTATTAACCCCTAAAGCTAAGTCTAACCCTAACCCTAACACCCCCCTAAGTTAAATATAATTTTTATCTAACGAAATAAATTAACTCTTATTAAATAAATAATTCCTATTTAAAGCTAAATACTTACCTGTAAAATACATCCTAATATAGCTACAATATAAATTATAATTATATTATAGCTATTTTAGGATTAATATTTATTTTACAGGCAACTTTGTAATTATTTTAACCAGGTACAATAGCTATTAAATAGTTAAGAACTATTTAATAGTTACCTAGTTAAAATAATTACAAATTTACCTGTAAAATAAATCCTAACCTAAGATATAATTAAACCTAACACTACCCTATCAATAAAATAATTAAATAAACTACCTACAATTACCTACAATTAACCTAACACTACACTATCAATAAATTAATTAAACACAATTGCTACAAATAAATAAAATTAAATAAACTATCTAAAGTACAAAAAATAAAAAAGAACTAAGTTACAGAAAATAATAAAATATTTACAAACATAAGAAAAATATTACAACAATTTTAAACTAATTACACCTACTCTAAGCCCCCTAATAAAATAACAAAGCCCCCCAAAATAAAAAATTCCCTACCCTATTCTAAAATACAAATATTACAAGCTCTTTTACCTTACCAGCCCTGAACAGGGCCCTTTGCGGGGCATGCCCCAAGAATTTCAGCTCTTTTGCCTGTAAAAAAAAACATACAATACCCCCCCCCAACATTACAACCCACCACCCACATACCCCTAATCTAACCCAAACCCCCCTTAAATAAACCTAACACTACCCCCCTGATGATCTTCCTACCTTGTCTTCACCATGCCAGGTTCACCGATCCGTCCTGGCTCCAAGATCTTCATCCACCCCAAGCGGGGGCTAGACATCCACTGAAGAAGTCCAGAAGAGGGTCCAAAGTCTTCCTCCTATCCGGCAAGAAGAGGACATCCGGACCGGCAAACATCTTCTCCAAGCGGCATCTTCTATCTTCTTCCATCCGATGACGACCGGCTCCATCTTGAAGACCTCCAGCGCGGATCCATCCTCTTCTTCCGACGACTAGACGACGAATGACGGTTCCTTTAAGGGACGTCATCCAAGATGGCGTCCCTCGAATTCCGATTGGCTGATAGGATTCTATCAGCCAATCGGAATTAAGGTAGGAATTTTCTGATTGGCTGATGGAATCAGCCAATCAGAATATAGTTCAATCCGATTGGCTGATCCAATCAGCCAATCAGATTGAGCTCGCATTCTATTGGCTGTTCCGATCAGCCAATAGAATGCGAGCTCAATCTGATTGGCTGATTGGATCAGCCAATCGGATTGAACTATATTCTGATTGGCTGATTCCATCAGCCAATCAGAAAATTCCTACCTTAATTCCGATTGGCTGATAGAATCCTATCAGCCAATCGGAATTCGAGGGACGCCATCTTGGATGACGTCCCTTAAAGGAACCGTCATTCGTCGTCTAGTCGTCGGAAGAAGAGGATGGATCCGCGCTGGAGGTCTTCAAGATGGAGCCGGTCGTCATCGGATGGAAGAAGATAGAAGATGCCGCTTGGAGAAGATGTTTGCCGGTCCGGATGTCCTCTTCTTGCCGGATAGGAGGAAGACTTTGGACCCTCTTCTGGACTTCTTCAGTGGATGTCTAGCCCCCGCTTGGGGTGGATGAAGATCTTGGAGCCAGGACGGATCGGTGAACCTGGCATGGTGAAGACAAGGTAGGAAGATCATCAGGGGGGTAGTGTTAGGTTTATTTAAGGGGGGTTTGGGTTAGATTAGGGGTATGTGGGTGGTGGGTTGTAATGTTGGGGGGGGGGTATTGTATGTTTTTTTTTACAGGCAAAAGAGCTGAAATTCTTGGGGCATGCCCCGCAAAGGGCCCTGTTCAGGGCTGGTAAGGTAAAAGAGCTTGTAATATTTGTATTTTAGAATAGGGTAGGGAATTTTTTATTTTGGGGGGCTTTGTTATTTTATTAGGGGGCTTAGAGTAGGTGTAATTAGTTTAAAATTGTTGTAATATTTTTCTTATGTTTGTAAATATTTTATTATTTTCTGTAACTTAGTTCTTTTTTATTTTTTGTACTTTAGATAGTTTATTTAATTTTATTTATTTGTAGCAATTGTGTTTAATTAATTTATTGATAGTGTAGTGTTAGGTTAATTGTAGGTAATTGTAGGTAGTTTATTTAATTATTTTATTGATAGGGTAGTGTTAGGTTTAATTATATCTTAGGTTAGGATTTATTTTACAGGTAAATTTGTAATTATTTTAACTAGGTAACTATTAAATAGTTCTTAACTATTTAATAGCTATTGTACCTGGTTAAAATAATTACAAAGTTGCCTGTAAAATAAATATTAATCCTAAAATAGCTATAATATAATTATAATTTATATTGTAGCTATATTAGGATGTATTTTACAGGTAAGTATTTAGCTTTAAATAGGAATTATTTATTTAATAAGAGTTAATTTATTTTGTTAGATAAAAATTATATTTAACTTAGGGGGGTGTTAGTGTTAGGGTTAGACTTAGCTTTAGGGGTTAATACATTTATTAGAATAGCGGTGAGCTCCGGTCGGCAGATTAGGGGTTAATAATTGAAGGTAGGTGTCGGCGATGTTAGGGAGGGCAGATTAGGGGTTAATACTATTTATGATAGGGTTAGTGAGGCGGATTAGGGGTTAATAACTTTATTATAGTAGCGCTCAGGTCCGCTCGGCAGATTAGGGGTTAATAAGTGTAGGTAGGTGTCGGCGACGTTGTGGGGGGCAGATTAGGGGTTAATAAATATAACATAGGGGTCGGCGATGTTAGGGCAGCAGATTAGGGGTACATAGGGATAACGTAGGTGGCGGCGGTTTACGGAGCGGCAGATTAGGGGTTAAAAGTGTAATGCAGGGGTCAGCGATAGCGGGGGCGGCAGATTAGGGGTTAATAAGTGTAAGGTTAGGGGTGTTTAGACTCGGGGTACATGTTAGGGTGTTAGGTGCAGACGTAGGAAGTGTTTCCCCATAGGAAACAATGGGGCTGCGTTAGGAGCTGAACGCTGCTTTTTTGCAGGTGTTAGGTTTTTTTTCAGCTCAAACAGCCCCATTGTTTCCTATGGGAGAATCGTGCACGAGCACGTTTTTGATGCCGGCCGCGTCCGTAAGCAACTCTGGTATCGAGAGTTGCATTTGCGGTAAAAATGCTCTACGCTCCTTTTTTGGAGCCTAACGCAGCATTTGTTTGAACTCTCGATACCAGAGTTAAATTTATGGTGCGGCCAGAAAAAAACCCGCGGAGCGTTAACAGCCCTTTTACCGCCGAACTCTAAATCTAGGCCATAGTGATTAAATTACATGCTCTAACGAATGAGAGCATATATTTTTTTTCACTATTATGCCCCTTTAAGATTTTTATTCCTGAATAACGTTTAAATAACAAGGAAGAGGAGAGTGCATAACTTAGACAGGACAATAACTATTTAAATATAGGTCAAATATAGGATATATATTTATGTATTTATTTAAAATATATATCTATAGTTACATATCTGTATGAATATAAATAGATATATATTGTGTACATATAGATATATATTTAAAAATAAAAAAGCATTTTCTATTACTTTAAGAACAAAAGTATTTGAAGTATTTCTATTAAAAAAAAAAGGTTTGACTTGGAAGGACATAAGGTGTATATACAAATGTGTATATGTTTGTGTGTGTGTCTGTATATGTGTGTATATATGTGTTCAAATACTATACATATGTACACATAGAAAACATTATTAAACACATATACATACACACATACAAATAGACATACAGTATATATATATATATATACAAAACACGGAAGGGGACTGCACTCTCATACCGGACCGGGTACACATCCATGACCCTGCAACATGCTCAGCCCTGGGTGCTCACTGGAAGCTGTGCTGTCCCCAGAGTCACAGGCAATTAACCCCAGACAGGTCTGGGTGCAAGAACCATAGGGAAAATTACAAAACAAATAATTACAACACAGAGAAAGTCCAGCACTCACTTACAAGCTCTCAGCTAAGATTAAAAGCAAAAATGGAAGGGTTAGTTACCAGTTTGTTGGATTGAGAGCTTGCATTGTGTGGCTGTTTTAGGGTCCCAGGTTTTTGGAAGGGACCTTGTCGTGGTACCTGGGCTTGTCCCATTTGGCCAAATGCGGTAACTAACCCTTCCATTTTTGCTTTTAATCTTAGATTAGAGTTTGTACGTGAGTGCTGGACTTTCTCTGTGTGTTGTATATATTTTTATATATATATATATATATATATATATATATATATATATATACTGTATATATACACAGACACAACACACACACACACATATATATATATATATATATATATATATACACACACACACAAATGCACCTTTGAGTCCTTCCCAGTCAAACTCCTTGACATATATCTCTTTTTAACACTTTTTATACTTTTTTTTTTTTTTTTAAATAATAATAATAAACTTATATTTATAATGTATAAATATGAGTGTAATACTTTATTTAAATATGTTTCACATGTGTTTTGTTATACTTGTTTCTAGCCCTAACACTTTACTTCAGGTCTCAAGTCATGCTAACTTTATTAGCACTCACTTTATGTTTTGCACTCAACCTTCAAGTTGTAATAAAAGCAATGTTTAATGTGGCTGTGCTATCCATTGAACCACTAAAAGAATATGAGCTGTGCTAACCATTGGTTATTCAGTTTTACCATTGACTTATAATACCAGATTGCACGCTATAGAGCACACCCTGCTCTATTAATAGCGCTTCACTTGAAATCTAGGCCATTGTATTTATACATAATATGCTCAGGATATAACTTGAGACTGACAAATTCTTTACTTACCTGTAATAAAATTTTATTCCCATCATGATCTTCAGTTTGCCATCTACCTTCACTGATGGGGCTACATTGGTTGGGCAAGAGTGGGATGAGTTGTCCAAAGTCTTTCACTCTAAACTCCAGCAATGATGATTCCATGGGCACTGGTGTTTGCCCTTTAAGTAGTCTTTTTAGAGAAAATTCTATGTCAACGTCCATGTTTGAATAGATCGGAAAGACACAAAAATCTGCTTTTTTCTTCCAAACAGATTTTTTTAGTATTATTTCATACATTTTCATTATATCTACAAAGTTTTCGTAACTGCAGTAGATAGTGAATCGGATTATTTCTTTCCCATAGTGCACTTGTCTAATTGCCCACAGCGGTGTTCCATGTGCAAGAGTGAAGAAGTCTTGGTTGCACGGCATGTAAGGGAGAAATCTTCCATGCACCCGCTCTGTATGATGAAATTGCCAAGGTGGTTTCCGAAAACATTCATGAAGATGTAGGATCTGCTCTTCACCATATTCTTCTTGCAAAAACAGAATCACGGCGACAGCAGGTTGTGATGTCAATCCTTTAGGAATTTTTCTTTTTTTTGAAACCCTTCGCTCTGAGACACGGAATAGCTGAAGGTCAGGATGGATCCATGCAAGCAGCTTGTCAATGGCATCTTGTAGAGTTCTGGACTCACCAGGATCAGCAATAATATGGATACTGACTAGGAAAGGGTCCTGGAAATCTTCCACTGAGAGTTCACCTGTTGAAGAAAGAAGATTGTTCATAACTATTCCAGATTGTACTTTATTTATAGCTTCTGTCAATTACATTTCTAGTTTTGATGTCCTAAATTTTGAAGTGAACATTTATTCCAAAATAACCATTTTGCATTACAAATTTCAGAACTTGAGTATGTGATTGTAACAAGAAAACTAAATCATAACCAGTGTTATAATAGAGAATGTGGGACTGAAGCACATCAGTTCCATCAGATATGTAATTATTTTGAATGCAATAATAAAACAATCTCTCAAGCTCTAATTTAAAAAACTTTTGGATACCAAAAAGTTTTTTTTATCAGGTTTGCTAAAAGAACATAAATTGACTAAAACAACTATTTAAAGGAACAGAGCAAAAGTCAATTTTAAATTTCAGGATTTAGATATAACTTCTAATAAAACATTTTTTTTCCAATTTACTTTATTATCTTTTCACTCTGGTCTCCTTGGTTGAAACTTAGCCCCTCCTATGAGGGTCTATTGAAGCAAGCTCAGGAACGTGCATGTGTTCTGAGCACTATGTAGTAGCAGTGTGTGTAGCAACCTGCAGAAAAAGGCTGCAGTAAGTGGTGCTAAGTAACAGCCAGGAACACCAACAGCTTTCTCCTCACTTCTTCTCACTAGGGTTTCCAGGTGCCCAGTGTTTAACCAGACAGTCCAGTATTTTAGCAGGCTGTCCAGTAAAATCTTCAGAAAAATACTGGTCACTTAAAGGGTCATAAAACCCACATTTTTTTCTTTCATGATTTAGAAAGAGCATATAATTTTAAACAACTTTTTAATTTATTTCTATTATCCAATTTGCTTTATTCTCTTGATATCCTTTGCTGAAAAGCATATCTAGATAAGCTCAGTAGCTGCTGATTATTGGCTGCACACAGAAGCCTTGTGTGACTGGCTCACCCATGTGCATTACTATTTCTTTAAAAAAGGATATCTAAAGAATGAAACTAATTAGATAACATAATTAAATCGGAATATTGTTTAAAATTGTTTTCTCTATCTGAATCATGAAAGAAAAAATGTGGGTTTAGTGTCCCTTTAAATGTCCAGTTTCGTTATAGTCCCTGAGTATTAAATGTAAAAAGCCTCATATTCCTAAATACATTACAAATATGGAGCAGAAAAAAATGAGGGGCAGTCAAGAGGGGGTCAAATCTTTACAGTTTAGATGTGTTATTAGCAACTAGACTTGTGCATTCGGATCCTTTGTTGCTTGTGGCATTAAGCTCTATTTGAAGCCGGATTTATTCTTGTGAAAGTTCAACACACTAATATCTGGATTTGCACAGATCTTAGTGTGTTGAACTTTTACAAGAACAAATCTGACTCTGAAAAGAGCAGAATGCCACAAATGGAAACCTTCTTCCGTTTTCTGGCAACCAAAGAGGTTCAATTATTGATTTGTATATCACTGGCAGCCATGGGATATAATGACTGTTTTGTTGTGAAAAAGATACATGGTAAAATCAAGAGTGGATTAAGATAGAGCATTGGTGCTGTGGTCATTGTGTGACCCCAGAGGTTGTCCATTTTTAATGGAGATCAGCTGACAAGCATAATTCTCACACACAATGTTTAGATGTCTCCTGTCAAAAGACTGATGGACTCTCAGTTTAGGTGCTGTCCTCTTTATTAACCCCTTAAGGACCAAGGCCATTTTTCAATTTCTTTCCCTTAAAGACCAGGGCTATTTTTACATTTCTGCGGTGTTTGTGTTTAGCTGTAATTTTCCTCTTACTCATTTACTGTAGCCATACATATTATATACCGTTTTTCTCGCCACTAAATGGACTTTCTAAAGATACCATTATTTTCATCATATCTTATAATTTATTATTAAAAAAATTATAAAATATGAGGAAAAAATGGAAAAAAACACACTTTTTCTAACTTTGACCCCCAAAATCTGTTACATATCTACAACCACCAAAAAACACCCATGCTAAATAGTTTCTAAATTTTGTCCTGAGTTTAGAAATACCCAATGTTTACATGTTCTTTGCTTTTTTTGCAAGTTATAGGGCAATAAATACAAGTAGCACTTTGCTATTTCAAAGCCACTTTTTTTCAAAATGAGCGCTAGTTACATTGGAACCCTGATATCTGTCAGGAATCCCTGAATATCCCTTGACATGTATATATTTTTTTTTAGAAGACATTCCAAAGTATTGATCTAGGCCCATTTTGGTATATTTCATGCCACCATTTCACCGCCAATGCGATCAAATAAAAAAAATTGTTCAATTTTTCACAAATTTTTTCACAAACTTTAGGTTTCTCACAGAAATTATTTACAAACAACTTGTGCAATTATGGCATAAATGGTTGTAAATGCTTCTCTGGGATCCCCTTTGTTCAGAAATAGCAGACTTATATGGCTTTGGTGTTGCTTTTTGGTAATTAGAAGGCTGCTAAATGCCACTGCGCACCACACGTGTTTTATGCCCAGCAGTGAAGGGGTTAATTAGGGAGCATGTAGGGAGCTTGTAGAGTTAATTTTAGCTTTAGGGGCCTAGTTATCAAGCCGTCAACCTCAAATACGCTGCGTATTCCGCAGCGTATTTGTGGCGAGGCTGATTCGCCTTAGTTATCAAAGGCTCGAGACCGGCAAAAGTAGAATTTTGTGACGTAAACTTCGATCCGCCGGACTCAGTCCGACACAGATCGATTCTTACGTCACTCCAGATGTTCCGCACACAAGTGCGGCACAATCTCACTACTTTTGCTAGTTATCAAAAAACTAGCAGGTACGCTCGGCACTTTTTCAAAGCGCCAGCCTGGAGGCGGCGGATCCCATAGGAATCAATGGGAGTCTGACCATAGCGAAAGTACAAGTTCGCTGCTGCCAGACATCCCATTCATTCCTATGGGAGCTGTCTACACCTAACACCCTAACATGTACCCCGAGTCTAAACACCGCTAATCTGACCCCCCCTACACCGCCGCAACTACATAAAGTTATTACCCCCTAAACCGCCGCTCCCGGAGCCCACCGCAACTATAATAAATGTATTAACCCCTAAACCGCCGCTCCCTGAACCCGCCGCAACCTATATTAAATGTATTAACCCCTATCCTGCCCCCCTACACCGTCGCCACCTATAATAAATTTATTAACCCCTATCCTGCCCCCCACTACGCCGCCGCCACTGTAATAAAATGATTAACCCCTAAACCTAAGTCTAACACTAACCCTAACGCCCCCCTAACTTAAATATTAATTAAATAAATCTAAATAAATTAACTCTTATTAACTAAATGAATCCTATTTAAAACTAAATACTTACCTTTAAAATAAACCCTAATATAGCTACAATATAAATAATAATTATATTGTAGCTATCTTAGGATTTATTTTTATTTTACAGGTAACTTTCAATTTATTTTAACCAGGTACAATAGCTATTAAATAGTTATTAACTATTTAATAGCTTACCTAGCTAAAATAAAGAGAAATGTACCTGTGAAATAAATCCTAACCTAAGTTACAATTACACCTAACACTACACTATACTTTAATAAATTATTCCTATTTAAAAATAAATACTTACCTGTAAAATAAACCCTATGATAGTTACAATGTAATTAATAATTAAATTGTAGCTATCTTAGGATTTATATTTATTTTACAGGTAACTTTGTATTTATTTTACCTAGTTAGAATAGTTATTAAATAGTTATTAACTATTTAATAACTACCTAGCTAAAAGAAATACAAAATTACCTGTAAAATAAATCCTAACCTAAGTTACAATTAAACCTAATACTACACTATCATTAAATTAATTAAATAAACTACCTACAAATAACTACAATGAAATACAATTACATAAACTAACTAAAGTACAAAAAATAAAAAAAGCTAAGTTACAAAAAATAAAAAATTAAGTTACAAACATGTTAAAAATATTACAACAATTTTAAGCTACTTACACCTAATCTAAGCCCCCTAATAAAATAACAAACCCCCCCAAAATAAAAAAAATCCCTACCCTATTCTAAATTAAATAAATTTCAAAGCTCTTTTACCTTACCAGCCCTTAAAAGGGCCATTTGTGGGGGCATTCTATCAGCCAATCGGAATTAAGGTAGGAAAAATCTGATTGGCTGATGGAATCAGCCAATCAGATTGAGCTCGCATTCTATTGGCTGTTCCGACCAGCCAATAGAATGCGAGCTCAATCTGATTGGCTGATTGGATCAGCCAATCGGATTGAACTTGAATCTGATTGGCTGATTCCATCAGCCAATCAGATTTTCCTACCTTAATTCCGATTGGCTGATAGAATCCTATCAGCCAATCGGAATTGAGGGGACGCCATCTTGGATGACGTCCCTTAAAGGAGCCGTCATTCGTCGTAGTCCGTCGGTGAAGAAGGTGGTTCCGCGTCGGCGGAAGGAAGATTCAAGACCCGGCTTGGAAGATGACTTCGCCCGGATAGAAGACCTCTTCAGCGCCTCTTTGAAGATGACATCGGCCGGATCGAAGACTTCTTCAGCGCCGCATGGATGATGACTTCATCGGATGGAAGATTTCTTCAGCGCCGCTTGGAGGATTAACTTCTTCCGCTCCGGATGTCCTCTTCAGTTCCATCGGTGGCTCGGCTGAGTGAAGACGACTCAAGGTAGGATGATCTTCAGGGGATTAGTGTTAGGTTTTTGTAAGGGGGGTTTGGGTTAGATTAGGGGTATGTGGGTGGTGGGTTTTAATGTTGGGGGGGGGTTGTATTTTTATTTTACAGGCAAAAGAGCTGAACTTTTTGGGGCATGCCCCCACAAATGGCCCTTTTAAGGGCTGGTAAGGTAAAAGAGCTTTGAAATTTATTTAATTTAGAATAGGGTAAGGATTTTTTTTATTTTGGGGGGGTTTGTTATTTTATTAGGGGGCTTAGATTAGGTGTAAGTAGCTTAAAATTGTTGTAATATTTTTAACATGTTTGTAACTTAATTTTTTATTTTTTGTAACTTAGCTTTTTTTATTTTTTGTACTTTAGTTAGTTTATGTAATTGTATTTAATTGTAGTTATTTGTAGGTAGTTTATTTAATTAATTTAATGATAGTGTAGTATTAGGTTTAATTGTAACTTAGGTTAGGATTTATTTTACAGGTAATTTTGTATTTCTTTTAGCTAGGTAGTTATTAAATAGTTAATAACTATTTAATAACTATTCTAACTAGCTAAAATAAATACAAAGATACCTGTAAAATAAATATAAATCCTAAGATAGCTATAATATAATTATTAATTACATTGTAGCTATCTTAGGGTTTATTTTACAGGTAAGTATTTAGTTTTAAATAGGAATAATTTATTAAAGTATAGTGTAGTGTTAGGTGTAATTGTAACTTAGGTTAGGATTTATTTCACAGGTACATTTCTCTTTATTTTAGCTAGGTAAGCTATTAAATAGTTAATAACTATTTAATAGCTATTGTACCTGGTTAAAATAAATTGAAAGTTACCTGTAAAATAAATATAAATCCTAAGATAGCTACAATATAATTATTATTTATATTGTAGCTATATTAGGGTTTATTTTAAAGGTAAGTATTTAGTTTTAAATAGGATTCATTTAGTTAATAAGAGTTAATTTATTTAGATTTATTTAATTAATATTTAAGTTAGGGGGGCCTTAGGGTTAGGGTTAGACTTAGGTTTAGGGGTTAATCATTTTATTACAGTGGCGGCGGCGTAGTGGGGGGCAGGATAGGGGTTAATAAATTTATTATAGGTGGCGACGGTGTAGGGGGGGCAGATTAGGGGTTACTAGGTATAATGTAGGTGGCAGCGGTGTCCGGGAGCGGCGGTTTAGGGGTTAATACATTTATAAGAGTTGCGGCGGGGTCTAGGAGCGGCGGTTTAGGGGTTAATACATTTATAAGAGTTGCGGCAGGGTCTAGGAGCGGCGGTTTAGGGGTTAGTAACTTTATTTAGTTGCGGGGGGCTCCGGGGGCGCCGGTATAGGGGGTAGAGCAGTGTAGTTAGTGTGAGTGCTTAGTGACAGGCTAGCAATAAAGCTGGGAAAAAGCTGAAGGGCAGCGAGATCGGATGAGTGATAACTGTCACAGTCCGCTGCTCATCGCCCCGCGGCTTTTTGACAGCTTTATTTGATAACTTAGGCGTATTTTTTTCAGGTCCGCGGCGGCGAAGGTAGGCGAGCTTAGGCGGACGTATTGGGCCGGCGAAGCCAGAAAAGTAGACGGCTTGATAACTAGCCCCCTTAGTGTAGTGTAGTAGACAACCCAAAGTATTGATCTAGACCCATTTTGGTATATTTAATGCCACCATTTCACCGCCAAATGCGATCAAATTTTAAAAAACGTAAATTTTTTCGCAATTTTAGGTTTCTCACTGAAATTATTTACAAACAGCTTGTGCAATTATGGCACAAATGGTTGTTAATGCTTCTCTGGGATCCCCTTTGTTCAGAAATAGCAGACATATATGGTTTTGGCGATGCTTTTTGGTAATTAGAAGGCTGCTAAATGCCGCTGCACATCACACGTGTATTATGTCTAGCAGTGAAGGGGTTAATTAGGGATCTTGTAGGGAACTTGCAGGGTTAATGTTAGCTTTAGTGTAGAGATCAGCCTCCCACCTAACACAGCAGACCCCCTGATCCCTCCCAAACAGCTCTCTTCCCTCCCCCACCCCACAATTGTCCCCGCCATCTTAAGTACTGGCAGAAAGTCTGCCAGTACTAAAATAAAAGGTATCTTTTTTTTTTTTTAATTTTTTTTTATAGCATATTTACATATGCTGCTGTGTAGAATACCCCTTAGCCCCAAACCTCCCTGATCCCCCCCCAAACAGCTCTCTAACCCTCCCCTTCTACATTATTGGGAGCCATCTTGGGTACTGGCAGCTGTCTGCCAGTACCCAGTTTACAAAAAAATATTTTTATTTTTATTTTTTTCCCCACTTTTCTGTAGTGTAGCTTCCCCCCTCCAAAGAATAAAACCCCCACCCCCTCCCAGATCACTTCGATTGTTTAAAATAAATTTTTATTCCCCCTCTCTGCCTCTATATTTTAACAAACTGTTCCATAGTGTAATGGTTCCCACCCGCTCCCTCCCTGTGCACGCGCCCGCCCGCCTCCCTGCGTGCACGCGCGCGCGTCTGTGCGCGCCCCCAGCGAGCCCGCCCACGATCCCGCCCACCGCTGCATTACGACATGCACCGATGGCCGCCCACCCGCCTCCCACGTCGGCTCCCACCCACCAACGATTGCGGGCCATCGATGTCCGGTGCAGAGAGGGCCACAGAGTGGCTCTCTCTGCATCGGATGGGGTAAAATGTTATTGCAGTGATGCCTCGATATCGAGGCATCACTGCAATAACCGGAAAGCAGCTGGAAGCGATCAGGATCGCTTCCAGCCGCTTTCAACCCCAACGTCGTACAGGGTACGTCGCTGGTCTTTAAAGACCAGGTTGTGTGCGACGTACCCTGTACGACGCGTGTCGTTAAGGGGTTAAATAATGCTTCTAACTACACATACACTGCTGCCACATAGTGCTCAATACATATGCATGTTCCTAAGCCTACTTCAGTATGCCTTTGTGGAAATGGTCCAAGAAAAAGCAGCAATTTCTCTTTATTATTGTTAATCGTCATCATAATAAGAAGCATGTAACATTAGACTTAAAAGCGCATAATAACCCTTAAAGGGACATGAAACCCAAAATGCTTCTATCATGATTCAGACAGAACATACAATTTTTTATAAAAGTTTCTAATTTACTTATTAGCAAATTTGCTTCGTTGTCATGTTATTTTTTTGTTGAAGATATATCTAGATAGTTTGGGGCATATTTATCAATGTGCGAGCGGACATTATAAGAAGTGGCATATCATGTCCGCCGCACATCGATGAATGCCGACAACATACGCTGTCGGCATTTATCATTGCAGAAGCAGTTCATTTGAACTTCTGGTGCAATGCCGCCCCCTGTAGATTCGCGGCCAATCGGCTGCTAGCAGGGGGTGTCAATCAACCCTATCGTATTTGATCGGGTTGATTTCTGTCTGCGGCCTCAGAGCAGGCGGACAAGTTATGGAGCAGCGGTCTTTAGACCAGTGCTGCATAACTTCTGTTTCCGGCGAGCCTGTAGGCTTGTGCGGAAACAGGGGCATCAAGTTCCATACAGAGCTTGATAAATACGCCCCTAAGTGTGCACATTTCTAAAGCACTACATGACAGGAATAGTGCTGCCATCTGGTGCTCTTGCTATTGTATTACATTTTTGCAAAACTGCTACCATATAGTGCTGCAGACACGTGCACGCTCCTGAACTTATCTGCCTGCTTTTCAACAAAGGATAACAAAAACACAGAAAATATGATGAAAGAAACAATTTGGGTTTTATCTCCTTTTAAGGTTCATAAAAGTGACATTTGAAATGCAAAAGGACATCCAAATTTAAAATGTAATCTCCCATAGATTAATTAAAGAAAATAAAGCATTGTTACAGTATATACATTCTTTATTTATTTTGATTGCTTTTGCTGTAAAATACCCCTAACATTGTGCTTGTACTTCTCCGTCCAGAGAGCCTTGGGGGCCGAATGGCCTCTGATGTCCCTATTTCCGTGCGAGCCTTCAGGTTCGCCGGAAACAGCAGCTATGAAGCAGCGGTCTCGGCCTCTGAGGCTGCGGACATCAATTCGCCCGATCCTATACAATCGGGTTGATTGACACCCCTGCTAGCGGCTGATTGGCTGCAAATCTGCAGGGGGCGGCATTGCACAAGCAGTTCACTAGAACTGCTTGAACAATTTTAAATGCCAACAGCGTATGCTGTTGGCATTCAGCGATGTCTAGCGGACGCGATACGCTACAGTGTATCATGTCCGCCAGACATTGGTAAATCGGCCCCTTAGTGTTCCATAATTAAATAACCATTTTACTGAAATAAATCTCATTAGTTAGAGCATGTAATTGTATCACTATAGACCCTGCAATGTGTTTAATCCCCACAAAAGGGTTAAACACATATGTAAAGTTCCTCTCAGAAGCCGCAGAGAATTATTGGTCCTGAGCGGAAACTGTTGCTGACACAATCAGCAGTTTTTGTTCGTGATCAGCAGTTCTCTGCGGGTCCTGAGCAGTATTGGAGATTTGCAGGGTTGTTAGTAATAAAATGACAGTCATGCTCTAACGAATAATAGCGTGTAATTTTTTGCTCTAATGGCTTTTTACGTACTGTGAAATTGAACTCAACCTGCAATACCCTTAACTGTGACTGCTTAGACAAAAACATAAATTTTGATAGCAGATAAGAACCTAAACCCAACAAGTCTGCCCAATATTTTGTAAAAGTATTATCTTATCTAGTTCTTAGGATAGACTTATGTTTATCCCAGGTATTCTTGAAGCCCCCCACAGTGTTTATCATTCAAACCTGAAGCACATTTACAACTGCACATAATTGTCAATAGTGAACAACACTGGAAACGTAAATTCCACCGGCTTTTCCTGATGTGCTCTTCAGTTGCAAAGACTTGTAAATAGTGCTAACAAAATGACAGTATTAACCCCGTAACGACCAATGACGTTGTTAGTGTTTTCAAGGGGTGGATGTGAAGTGAATGTGAAGTGTACTACAATATGTGAATAAAGTAATAAGGTGGTAACATCCTTATTGAAGAAACCGGGTGCAAGTTATTTCTTTGGAATATATATATACACACATACACATGTTTACAGTACTGTTCAAAAGATTTGTTGTTTTAGCAATGGTATAATGATCATAAATAATTATTTCTTAGTCTATTTGTATGCAGTTTAAAAAACAAACAAACATTAGTGAAATCAGAAAAAAAATGATTTGACAAGGCTAAAGTGGTAAGTATTTAGTTTAACCTCGAAAAATATAAAAAGAATGAGAGAGTAGTATATACCACTTCTAAGCCTCACGGTGCCTCCCTCTTAGAAAATTATATATTATTATTGGAAAAGAGAGAAAATTTATTAGAGAATACAATAATCCTCTAAAAAAAAGAAAGGGAATAAAAACGGCACACATATGAGGTAAATTCAACCATTTATTGGACTCATATAGCATTTACAAAAGAAGTTAGCCCAAAAGAGCCCCACAGTCTCAAAATTGAGCAGGAACATATAACCACACAATTATATACAAATTAAATACTAAATACTTACCACTTTAGCCTTGTAAAATACATTATTTTATATATATATATATATATATATATACACACACACATACACCTGTATATATATATATATATATATATATATATATATATATATATCAAAATAACAAGAGTATTGCATTGAGCAATGATACTTTTTTATTGGACTAACTATACATTTATAAGTTGACAAGCTTTCGGAAGAGTTCCTTCCTTTATCAAGTCTAAAGCAATACTGACCAAGTAAGTATATTGGTCAGTATTGCTTTAGACTTGATAAAGGAAGGAACTCTTCAGAAAGCTTGTCAACTTATAAATGTATAGTTAGTCCAATAAAAAAGTATCATTGCTCAATGCAATACTCTTGTTATTTTGATATCTAAATCTCTGGACTAACACGGCTACTCCAATCAACGTGTTAGTCCACGTGTAAATAGGGGCGCTATCACAAAAATTGTGTCTAGAAGTCTATGATGAATAGACAATAGGACAAGGTATGATACTGTATACAAAATGTAAATGAAAAGCAATATATGTTTACAAACTGTATCAGATATACAAAATAGCCTGATGAAACAGTTTGGAGACTGAGAAATGCGTTGCTGAATGATATATGTGTTTATTAAACACTTGTTTTATGCAACCTGCTACTTTCCTGTAACTTTCTTGCAACATGTCCCACTAACACCTGCCAGTCTGGAGTGGTTTTGTGTGTCTTGGAGATTACACACACGCCAACACACTCAGAGGGATGAGGGATAGAGATCAGCTTTACATTCCTCAACTTGGGAGGAGAGTTTACCGGGCAACTCTGAGGATCTGGTCTGCTAAGCCAGCACTACGTTTTAGTGCTTTTCTAAAAGTGAGTGCTTATTATTCTACACAAAAAGAGTTATATACCAACAGAATTATGCTATGTGGTGCCTTCTCTACTCATATATATATATATATATATATATATATATATATATATATATATATATATATATATATATATATATGTATAAAAAAATTAATATCCCTTTAATAAAGCTACTGACAATAATACACATGTAAATTACATTATTTAATATAAAGATATTTGTGTCTTGCTTATAACCAATGCAACTGTGTGAAGTAGGATTAAGATATAAACGCACAATATGGGCTCTATGTTGGCAGAAAGGTATTCTCAGCTATTTCACTCTCTTGTTCCTCAGCATGATCCGTGAGTTAATGAATGCTCAGAGGGATGATATAAAAAAAAAGCTGGGCTTTGAGCAATCCATCAAAAGCATTAGCATTCAGTAGGATTCTCAGATTGTGTCATCGGAGTTAGATGGTAAAACAAATAGCTTTAGAAGACCACCAGAGAACTGTACAAAGCAGTCATTAGAAGCTCGAGTTACATGTAGAGCCGAGGAAATCTGCTTTTGTTGAGCTTGGCAAAACCGAATACTAAGCCAGAAATGAGCGTCATCACGAATCAGCTTGTTAAGTAGGGTACTGTCTACTGCAGAAAAATCACAAGCTTTATTGTTTTACTGTCTAACCTGCAATTAAGTGCCCTTCAGTCCTTTCTCTTTTTATACTGTTTGATGCGGTAGAAAGAATTGTCATTTCTCCTACTGTTTAGCTCACAATATCACAGAGGTGACATGGAACTCCTAAATCATCAAGCATACATTTAGGGCAAGATTACGAGAGGAGCGCTATCTTAACATGCGCCCATAAAGGGGCAAATTTGCCAGATACGGGCACATGTTAAATAACCAGCCATTACAAGTGGCTGGCTAAAGTGACCGCAAGCTCACGGTTTAATTTTGTGCTTAGCGCAATTAACCTCTGGTTAAAACATTTTAAAAAATGCCCCCAAAATAAAGAGTTTTCACGCCGCACCATTGCGAGGGACGTGGCGTCTTCCCCATGCTCGTTGCCTAGGGCTGTGTCGGCTCAGGATGCGTGCGGCGCTGACGTCATCGCCGCACGCTCCTGATGCCCGGACGGTCTCTGGGTGCCAATCTGCAGGTATTTTTACAGGCAGCAAACGACCTGTCACTGCCCAAGTATAGGTGCTACTTTGTGTGCTCCTGGGAGTGACAGATCGTTTCCTGGATTGATTCTTTGTTACTGAACCCTGCCTGTCTCACTACGCTAACTGGTTAACCCCTAAATTGCTGGACTGATTCTTTATTACTGAACCCTGCCTGTCTCACTACACTAACTGGTTAACCCCTAAATTGCTGGACTGATACATTGTTGCTGAACCCTGCCTGTCTCACTACGCTACCTGGTTAACCCCTAAATTGCATTACTGATTCTTTGGTACTGAACCCTGCCTGTCTTACTATGCTATCTGGTTAACCCCTAACTTGCTGGACTGATACAGTGTTGCTGAACCCTGCCTGTCTCACTACGCTCAGTGAATAGAAGATAGAACAGCGCCTAGATCTGTTTACTTGCTACACTATAAAGGGCGCCCTAATAAGGTCCTAGAGAATTTAGACGATACAAATTATTATAGGAGCGCCTAAAAGGCTGAGGTAAACCACAGGTTCCTTATAAAATGTTACGTTCCATAAACAATGTCATCAATATTTTAAGTGGGTAGAAAGACCAAATGAGATCCAAAAAAATGTAAAATATATCAAAATTCCTTTAATCGTATAGAACCAAATTATTTTATAAAACACAAAATACAATGTATCTCCAAATATAACTCGATGCTGGCAATGTTCCAGCAATAAGTTTAACACGGTAAACAAGATATGTCTATTTGTAGGGATTTAAAACACAATATCAGATCCAATACTCAATAAAAATGGAAGACGTGGGGATCAATAAGAACCCCAATTTTGTGGATGTGTATATGTTAAAATCAAACTAGTGTAAGTGATCTCCTGTGATTTCCACAAAAGGGACTGTATATGTGATAATATCACACTGTGTGACAACAACTCAGTTAATTACTAAATCGCAACAAACAGATATTTTCATAATTAACTCAAAAGGTTAAATAAAAATTAAATAAAAAGGTGGGTGTTGCCAGAGTACCGTGACAGTAAACTAAATTAAAGACATTCAGTACATATTCAAAAATCTAAACCTTATTACAAAAAGTAATTCAAATACAAAAACAAATGTGAAAAAAGTGTGAAAAAAAAAAAAGAGAGGCATAAACTTAGTACCTTGTGAAAAATAAGATCGATACCGGTATGATCTGTTAGAGATTTACCAATTAAGGTAAAATATGTGTTAACCAAAATGTGCCAAAAGATAGCTAATAAAGCTTTCCTTGGATAACCGGAGCTATCCCAGGTGGTATTGAGAATATGATATAGGTCTTAATACAAATCAATAAATGTCCTAAAATAATTTTTGGGTGTGTTAAACCTTATAAATAAAGGCACAGTAATTGTCTAGCAAGCAATAAAAACAAACTGAGAAAAAATAATGGTAATGGTAATAAACAACATAATAATAATAAACAAAGTCCAATGTCCAATAGGGAAAATAATCCAAATATGGGCCAATTTTTGAAAAAGGCCCCACTACAGGGCCGAAACGCGTAGACAATTGGAGAGATTTGTGAGGCTCATATACCACCAGGACCAAGGCTATTTGGGGTGAGTTGAGAACCAATTGACTCAGTTCCATTAAGCACTTTTTTTAGTGCACTTTATATTTTTCCACAGGATTTTCGAGGACCATTGGATCTAAAGACCGATTTCATCCACAAAAATTGGCCCATATTTGGATTATTTCCCTATTGGACATTGGACTTTGTTTATTATTATTATGTTGTTTATTACCATTACCATTATTTTTTCTCAGTTTGTTTTTATTGCTTGCTAGACAATTACTGTGCCTTTATTTATAAAAAATTTTTTATTTTAGGACATTTATTGATTTGTATTAAGACCTATATCATATTCTCAATACCACCTGGGATAGCTCCGGTTATCCAAGGAAAGCTTTATTAGCTATCTTTTAGCACATTTTTGTTAACACATATTTTACCTTAATTGGTAAATCTCTAACAGATCATACCGGTATCGATCTTATTTTTCACAAGGTACTAAGTTTATGCCTCTCTTTTTTTTTTTTTTTTTTTTTCACACTTTTTTCACATTTGTTTTTGTATTTGAATTACTTTTTGTAATAAGGTTTAGATTTTTGAATATGTACTGAATGTCTTTAATTTAGTTTACTGTCACGGTACTCTGGCAACACCCACCTTTTTATTTAATTTTATTTAACCTTTTGAGTTAATTATGAAAATATCTGTTTGTTGCGATTTAGTAATTAACTGAGTTGTTGTCACCCAGTGTGATATTATCACATATACAGTCCCTTTTGTGGAAATCACAGGAGATCACTTACACTAGTTTGATTTTAACATATACACATACACAAAATTGGGGTTCTTATTGATCCCCACGTCTTCCATTTTTATTGAGTATTGGATCTGATATTGTGTTTTAAATCCCTACAAATAGACATATCTTGTTTACCGTGTTAAACTTATTGCTGGAACATTGCCAGCATCGAGTTATATTTGGAGATACATTGTATTTTGTGTTTTATAAAATAATTTGGTTCTATACGATTAAAGGAATTTTTATATATTTTACATTTTTTTGGATCTCATTTGGTCTTTCTACCCACTTAAAATATTGATGACATTGTTTATGGAACGTAACATTTTATAAGGAACCTGTGGTTTACCTCAGCCTTTTAGGCGCTCCTATAATAATTTGTACTGTCTCACTATGCTACCTGGTTAACCCTTAAATTGCTGGACTGATTCTTTGGTACTGAACCCTGCCTGTCTTACTACGCTATCTGGTTAACCCCTAAATTGCTGGTCTGATACATTGTTGCTTAACCCTGTCAGTCTCACTACGTTTCTTGTTTAACCCTTGAACTGCTGAACTAATTTTCTGTTGCCGTACCCTGTCTGCCTGATTTGCCTTGTGCTGTCCTGCCTGTGGTGAGTGCTGTTCTCCTCATTTGCCTGATATTCTCTGTTCTGGGATATTCCCTATCTTTCCAGCTCGACGCCGGGATAACAAGACTACTGGTTGAGTTCGGTCTGATAGAGAAGTATCCCACGAGCCTTACAAGAGTACAGTACATTATCATTGAAAATAATTATTGCCTGCCTGTTATTATAATTAGCTCTTATGATACTCATAGCTGACTATATTTTTTAACTCAGAAGAATTACCCTTAGCTTTGTAATCTATTCTCTAGGTTAATGACAGCTCAATGTATATTGAACTTCTGCAATTTCAATTGGCTGGACTTATTAAGTTGTATCTTGTGCTTCTATTCTATTGCATCTATTATACATGCTATATGTATATACACTCTCCTTTCTAGTAAGCTTGGCAGTTACCATATTGGGGAATATATATAAGTTTGTGCCATTAGATTTCTTGCCAAATACTGATATATAATAAGTGTCACTAGTCGACCTAGTACTTAAATTTTCGTACTTGTTGATGAGTCTTAGCAGCCACTCTCTGACTTGTCTTAACCTGAGAGCAATTTTAATTTGTGTTCTACATCTGAGTACCGCCTTATATATAACATTTTAAAGGCTTCTCCATGTCCCGCACAAGCCTACCCTCCATACCAGATATAGACTAATTTAAGTGGCAATACCCATCTACCAAGCCAACATTGTCCAGCTCGAATCTAGTTACCATATGTACCTGCAAGTAACTTTAATAAACAAGCTGTACCCATATTATAACTTCATCAAGGTTAACTTGCCTAGCAGACATCAGAGCGTTCTATCAAACCCATACATTTCAGGTCCAAAAGTGACCGTTTATTCCATTAGAGTTCCTCCTCCGAGTTACTTAAGTTTATATGGGCCCATGAGTGGCCCCTGAAGTTTTGGAGGCACATTTATCTCTTAAAAAACGAGGTTTCATTCTTTTCTGATCTGTAGAACTACAGTTGTTAGTATTATCTTGATTTCTGGATAGTAATGTGTATTGTAATTTATAAATTTGTACTTATTGTTATATCTTCGAACAACCTCAATAAAAATTATTTTAAAAAAAATACAATATTTTAATTGGTGACTAAAAAAAGAAACAAAAACAAATGTAACCGTGAAACTCAAAATTAAACTTTCATGGTTTAGACACAGCATGCACTTTTAATAGACTTTTACGTTTACATCTATTATCAAATTGTATTTGTTCTCTTAATATCCTTTGTTGAAAAGCAAATTTAGGTAGGCTCAGAAACAGCAAGGTATACTGGCATATGCTTCTCTTTATTGGCTAACCAAAGATTAACAGGGGTTAAACACATAGTAGTGTAGGGCAGAGCTGGATTTATAATAAGACATAGTTGGCATGTGCCTAAAGGGAGGGATGGGCTAATGTTTGCCAACATTCGAAAAATGAAACAAATTTGAACACATTCAGTCGTTAGAATCGAGTTTTGAATGTTTGTACAACATTCTAATATTCGTTTAATGCAATAGTATTTCTAATGCTTTCTTTAAATGTAGCATTTCATTCTAATTTTTGTAATAATTCAATTCAAATTATGCAATATTCGAATTTGAAAAATGTGAATTTATATATTTGCAATAGTATTTCTAATGCTTTCTTTAAATGTAATATTCAAATTATGTAATATTCGAAATAGAAACATTCAAATTGATATTTGTAACTATTATAAATCAATTTACTATATTCCCTACCACATGAAATATTGAATAGTATTTGTTAAATTGAATGTTACATTTGAAATTTCGAATGTGGACATTCAATCTAATTATGAACATTTGAAATCGAAAGCGACATTCGAAAACTGTAAATAACATTCGATTACAGAATTTTTAAGAATATTCGTTCTTATCAACATTTGATTATGTAAAATTAATTTCTACAATAACATTCGCTCTAACATTTAACTAATAACCAATACGTTTAAAAACATAGGTCCAAATCTTCCAATATAGAAAAATACAAAATGTTTTTTTTTTTCATTATTGGATGATGTGACTTTTTGCTATACCTTGGAGACTTTACCATATTTGAGTGTCAGCGCCATCATTTATTGGTATTTTCAGAACTACAGGTTTTGTTTTTATTTTTTATGCACCATGTATGTTTAATTAAAAATCTGTAAATAGTGTGAGCACATATGATGTTTTAGCCTATTTTGTACACTACCTATTGGCTAGATTACGAGTTTTTGTCGGTAAGGCTTGCGGTGCTAACGAGCAGTTTATGCTCACCTACAAACAACGCTGGTATTACAGGTTTTTACAAACCCGGCCTCAGCCGCATAAAAGTGAGCGGAGAGCAAAATTTTGCTCCACATCTCACCTCAATACCAGCGCTGCTTACGGTAGCGGTGAGCTGGCAAAACGTGCTCGTGCACGATTTCCCCATAGGAATCAATGGGGCAGATTCGGCTGAAAAAAACCCAGCAAAAAAGCAGCGTTCAGCTCCTAACACAGCCCCATTGATTCCTATGGGGAAATACTTTTTATGTCTACACCTAACACCCTAACATGAACCCCGAGTCTAAACACCCCTAATCTTACACTTATTAACCCCTAATCTGCCGCCCCGACATCGCCGACACCTGCATACTATTATTAACCCCTAATCTGCCGCTCCAGACACCACCGCCACCTACATTATACTAACACTACACTACAATTAAATGAATTCCCTAAACTAACTACAATTAAATACAATTAAATACAATTATCTAAATTACGAAAAAAAACAAACACTAAATTACAGAAAATAATAAAATAATTTAAAAAAAATTAAACTAATTATACCTAATCTAATCCCCCTAATAAAATACAAAAGCCCCCCAAAATAATAAAAATCCCTACCCTATACTAAATTACAAATAGCCCTTAAAAGGGCTTTTTACGGGGCATTGCCCCAAAGTAATCAGCTCTTTTACCTGTAAAAAAAATACCCCCCCAACATTACAACCCACCACCCACACACCCAACCCTACTCTAAAACCCACCCAATCCCCCCTTAATAAAACCTAACACTAACCCCTTGAAGATCACCCTACCTTGAGACGTCTTCACCCAACCGGGCAGAAGTGGTCCTCCAGATGGGCAGAAGTCTTCATCCAAGCCGGGAAGAAGAGGGTCTCCAGATGGGCAGAAGTCTTCATCCAGGCGGCATCTTCTATCTTCATCCATCCGGAGCGGGTCCATCTTCAAGACATCCAACGCAGAGCATCCTTTTCTGTCTTGATCGGATGACTAAATGACGGTACCTTTAAGTGACATCATCCAAGATGGCGTCCCTTCAATTCCGATTGGCTGATAGAATTCAGCCAACTGGAATTAAGGTAGAAAAAATCCTATTGGCTGATGCAATCAGCCAATAGGATTGAAGTTCAATCCTATTGGCTGATCCAATCAGCCAATAGGATTGAGCTTGCATTCTATTGGCTGATTGGAACAGTCAATAGAATGCAAGCTCAATCCTATTGGCTGATTGGATCAGCCAATAGGATTTTTTCTACCTTAATTCTGATTGGCTGATAGAATTCTATCAGCCAATCGGAATTGAAGAGACGCCATCTTGGATGACGTCACTTAAAGGTACCGTCATTTAGTCGTCGGATGAAGACAGAAGAGGATACTCCGCGTTGGATGTCTTGAAGATGTACCCGCTCCGGATGGATGAAGATAGAAGATGCCACCTGGATGAAGACTTCTGCCCGTCTGGAGGACCTCTTCTTCCCGGCTTGGATGAAGACTTCTGCCCGTCTGGAGGACCACTTCTGCCCGGTTGGGTGGAGTAGGGTTGGGAGTGTGGGTGGTGGGTTGTAATGTTGGGGGGTATTGTATTTTTTTTACAGGTAAAAGAGCTGATTACTTTGCGGCAATACCCCACAAAAAGCCCTATTTAAGGGCTATTTGTAATTTAGTATAGGGTAGGGATTTTTATTATTTTGTTGGGCTTTTTATTTTATTAGGGGGATTAGATTAGGTGTAATTAGTTTAAAAGAATTGTAATTATTTTATTATTTTCTGTAATTTAGTGTGGGGGGGGGGTCCGTAATTTAGATAATTGTATTTAATTGTATTTAATTGTAGTTAGTTTAGGGAATTCATTTAATTATAGTGTAGTGTTAGGTGTAATTGTAACTTAGGTTTGGATTTATTTTACAGGTAAATTTGTCTTTATTTTAGCTAGGTAGTTATTAAATAGTTAATCGCTATTTAATAACTATAGTACCTAGGTAAAATAAATACAAAGTTGCCTGTAAAATAAAAATAAACCCTAAGCTAGCTACAATGTAACTATTAGTTATATTGAAGCTATCTTAGGGTTTATTTTATAGATATTTAGTTTTAAATAGGAATAATTTATTTAATTGTAGTAATTTTATTTAGATTTATTTAAATTATATTTAAGTTAGGGGGTGTTAGGGTTAGACTTAGATTTAGGGGTTAATACATTTAATATAGTTGTGGCGACGTTGGGGGCGGCAGATTAGGGGTACTTTTTAGCACTTTAGTTAAGAGTTTTATGTTATGGCGTTAGCCCATAAAACTCTTAACTACTGACTTTTAAATGCGGTACGAGTCTTGACAGGAGAGGCTGTACCGCTCACTTTTTTCAAGACTCGTAATACCGGCGTTAGGAAAATCCCATTGAAAATATGGGATACGCAATTGACGTAAGTGGATTTGCGGTATGTTTGAGTCGCGGAAAAAAAGTGAGCGGTACACCTGTACCTGCAAGACTTGTAATACCAGCGGGCGTTAAAAAGCAGCGTTGGGACCTCTCAACGCTGCTTTTTAACCCTAACGCAAGACTCGTAATCTAGCAGTATGTTTTTTAAACCATCTATTTTACTCCTTTTTTAGGGTAAAGGAGTTTTAGGTTAGGTTACATTGTGTAAGCATTTGGATAACAGGGTATATTCTGTGTACTTATTATTAATACTAGTCACCTGTGAAGGTTGCCGTGACTATAGCTCCACCCACTGCCTAGATTTGATTAGCTAGGTGTTTGGCGAAAATAAATATCACTCACTAGTCCATTCACCTCCCCATCTTGTGAGCATGGAAAGCTGCACCACCCATACGTTGCAGTCAATTCATTGGGATGGTCGTAGTTAGATTGAAAATGGACACGCTCATTTGGCACTGTCCTTGCAAAGCCGCAAGTCTCCTCATCGCTAACACCACAGAAGTATTCTGGTAGGAGGAGCTTTGCACGGGGGGGGGGGGGGGGCTGTGAGAGATGTAACAACAGCAACTGTAAAAAGCCTCACATGACTGAGCAGTCTATTTTGTATGGTGTGCTATGTTATACTGCAATGTGATTTTGCATTTTACGTACCACTAAAATGTATACAGCTTTTAATAAACATTTTCTTTAATGAATTTAGAATAAACATACCTGGTGCGTGTTCTAAAAGGTGAAGCAAATTAAGTTGAGTATAATACGCTTTGGGGTAGAGCAAACATACTTGTTATTTACAGACTGTAAATAATACTTTGTTTATTTACAGTCAGTTGTCATAGAGCTAGCGGATGAACACATGGGAATGAAACAAGTCAAATAGTTTTCTTTTGTAATTTCAACATTTTAATTGTGATATTTGAGGAATACTTAATGTTATGGTTTATATTTTATTCCGTTTAATGGCACATCTCTTTCAAATAGATTTTTTTTCCCAAAACCAAAAACCATCTATTTGGGTGTAGACCTTATAGAAATAAAGGTTTATTTTCTTTTGCATAATATTTAAACCTAAGCAAATTATATTCATTCTATAAAGATAATTAATTCATGGATATGTAATCAGGACCGGCCGGATTTATAATAAGGCAGAGTAGGCATGTGCCTACAGTCGCCCTTTATAGCGTATCATTTGTTTCTGCCTATTATTAATACCACTCAGCCAGTGACCTTGACTAAGGCCATCTTTTTTAAAGTCACCACAAGTATTATGCATGTGCAGCATCCATCTTCCCCTGCGCATGCGCAATACTAATACGACTGCCTTAACAAAGATGGCCACTGCACACACGCAGTGCTGTTATTTCACTCCTGACAAACATTTTAGTTAAGGCCGCCAGCACAGTGGGGGGGCTTCATATTTTGGTGCCTACAGGCACCTGGGCTATATTCTGGCTCTGGTGTAGGGTTGATAGCAGGGGTGTAACTATATGGATCACTGAGGTAGCCACTGCTACCAGGTCCATCCTTTTAGGGGACCCACAGCCACTGCTCCCTCTAAGCTGCGGCTGCTGCGCTGACAGCGAATTACAATAAATCCCACTACTAACTAGGGCGGAGGTAAAGTGTGATCTTCCATATTATAGAGGAAGCAATGTAGCCCTTCAATTCCGGAACTTCCAGCAGAAGTACAGATAGTTAGAAGATGTAAAACGAATTACAGCATGTATTTTTTGTAGTATTATAGCCCTTTAATGAGCTTCCATATAAATAGAAGATTCATAAAGTTTACAGACTGAAAACATGATTGTTGTACAATTGTATATTTTATAACAAAAACTCAAAAGTGTAGTTTGTATAACTTTTAAGCAGAATAATACATTTGCAAAATGAAAATGTTTATTTCAATTTGCACTGCTGGTTTTGACATTTCATCTGACAGTAACGTATAACAGAAGTTGTGCGACTTTTTGTTTTCCCCCTTTGCGGGAATTAACATTTTTTTTTTAAGAATAATAAGCCTTTAAATTATCACTATAAACAAGCAAACATTTGCACAAGCTCTAAATAAATAGAAATGTGATTAAGTTTTCAGTTACAGCTATATTTTTTCAACCAATACATATAGGCCTCTATTTATCAAGGTCTGTCGGACATGATCCGACAGTGCGGATCAGGTCCGACAGACCTCACTGAATACGGCGAGCAATACGCTCGCCGTATTCAGCATTACACCAGCAGCTCACAAGAGCTTCTGGTGCAACGCCGCCCCCTGCAGACTCGCGGCCAATAGCCAGCAGGGGGGTGTCAATCAACCTGATCGTACTCGATCGGGTTAATTTCCGGCGATGTTTGTCCGCCTGCTTAAAGCAGGCGGACAGGTTATGGAGCAGCGGTCGACAGAAACACAGGGCTTGTTAAATATGCCCCAGAGAGTCAGATTACGAGTGGAGCGCTATCATTTGAGTGCAAGTTAATTTGCGCTCTTATTATGAGTTGAAAGTAAATGCGATCACATGAGCACAATAGCGACTTTGGCTAATTACTGTGACCACATGAAAAATACATTATAAAGTACGGTTACACTCATAATAACACCATCTAATAAAAAATATGAAGAAAAAAAAAATATTGTACACAAACGTTATAAAGGCTCAAAGATATGAGATCTCAAGTGCTAGAATACATGCATGTATATATGTGTTCATATGTGTATATACAGTACTGTGCAAAAGTCTTAGGCCACCATTAGATTTGTTGTTTTAGCAAAGTTTTAATGACCATCCATATTTATTCTTCGGTCTCTTTATTAACATACAAACAGAAAATACAGGAAATATGTACACAAAATATAACCCCCCCAAACACACACACACACAATTATCAGAACAAAATTGCTTCTTCAGGCAAAAGTCAGTATTAACTGTTACCTCCCTTGGCACAAAGCACATCTTGAACTCTTTTGAGGAGACTGTCCTAAAGTTTTCTGAAGTAATCTTCTGGTATTATACCAGGCTTCTTTGAGCACTTTCTAGAGTTCTACTTTAGATTTATGTGGTCTTTTATTTCTTTTTCTGTCCAGTTGATCCCATACTGCCTCTATAATATTCAGGCCAGTCCATGACTGTCAGTGTTTTATCAGCTGTTTTCCTCTCCAAATATGATTTCACTGCATTAGCAGTGTGCTTGGGATCGTTATCATGCTGAAAAATAAAACTATTACCAATCAGGTGCTTACCAGAAGGAATGGCATGATGAATTAAACCTGTCTGTACTTTTAAGCATTCATGATACCATCAATTCGGACAATATCACCAACAGGCAGACGCTCCACCATGTTTCACTGAAGGCCGCAAACACTCATTCTTCCATCTTTCTTCACTTCTTCTTCACACATTTTGTCAATGATTGGACACAAAAATTTCAACCTTGGATTCGTCACTTCATAATACTCTTTCCATTGATCTTCATTCCAATATTTGTGCGCTTTAGCATATGTTAGCTTTTTCACCATGTTCCCCTTCCGAAAAAAGACCATTCCTGATCAAGCTTCTTAGGACTGTAGAAGGGTCAAATTGGCATCCTAATGAAGTTGCCAGATGCTGAGCCAGGTCCTTGCTGGACTTCTTTTGGTCTCTCAAAGAAGAAACTCTGAGAAACTTCTCATCAGATTTTAAAAAGTTTTACTGTCCATTTTTGTCCTTGGCCTCTCCTGATTCTTCAAATTTCTTTAGAACAGGTTGAATACCACATCTTGAGTATCAAGTTTGTTTGCTGATTTCCCTTTAAGAGTGGCCTTGCTGATGCAAAAGTATAATGTTATGTCTGTCAAATTCTGTTATCTTTGGCATTTTGAATGGAATAATGTGACTGAAAGTTGGTCTTATTAGCAAGCTTCCAATGAATTAAACTCATATCACATGTGTATGTAATGCTCAAGTATGTCTTTCACAAACCTGGTGTAATAGATTTTTTTTCACAGCAGTCATTTTGACATGAAATTTTAGGACAAATACAGGTGTTAGCAATGACATTAATAAGGGTTCCATCCCATTTAGGTTTACAAGAGCTAGGTTCCTTCTATTGCTCAAGTGTAAGGGGAGGTTGCACTAAATACTTGCC
This sequence comes from Bombina bombina, assembly GCF_027579735.1. NCBI lineage: Eukaryota > Metazoa > Chordata > Amphibia > Anura > Bombinatoridae > Bombina > Bombina bombina. Next base: position 1,083,459,758 of record NC_069501.1, on the reverse strand, counting down.
ACTTTAACCTACAGAAGAATTTTTTTAATTTTGTTCAGATTTGTTTCAGTTTTTTAATACTGCATACAAATATCCTGCATTTTGCACAAGAAACCCTGCAAACAGTTTTCTGAAGACAAGCAGACTAAGGACATGGATTACTGGAACCATGTCATGTGGTCCGATGAGACCAAGATAAACTTATTTGGTTCAGATGGTGTAAAGCGTGTGTGGCAGCGAACAGGTGAGGAGTACAAAGACAAGTGTGTCTTGCCTACAGTCAAGCATGGTGGTGGGAGTGTCATGGTATGGCCTGCATGAATGCTGCCGGCACTGGGGAGCTAAAGTTCATTGAGGGAACCATGAATGCCAAAATGTACTGTGACATACTGAAGCAGAGCATGATCCCCTCCCTCGGAGACTGGGCTGAAGGGCAGTATTCCAACATGATAACAACCCCAAACACACCTCCAAGATGACCACTGCCTTGCTAAAGAAGCTGAGGGTAAAGGTGATGGACTGGCCAATCATGTCTCCAGACCGAAACCCTATTGAGTATCTGTGGGGCATCCTCAAATGGAAGGTGGGGGGAGCGCAATGTCTCTAACATCCACCATCTCCGTGATGTCATCATGGAGGAGTGGAAAAGGACTCCAGTGGCAACCTGTGAAGCTCTGGTGAACTCCATGCCCAAGAGGGTTAAGGCAGTGCTGGAAAATAATGGTGGCCACACAAAATATTGACACTTTGGGCCCAATTTAGATATTTCCACTTAGGGGTGTACTCACCTTTGTTTCAAACGGTTTAGACATTAATGGCTGTGTGTTGAGTTATTTTGAGGGGACAGCAAATTTACACTGTTATACAGGCTGTACGCTCACTACTTTATATTGTAGCAAAGCGTTATTTCTTCAGTGTTGTCACATGAAAAGATATAATAAAAACATAATTTATGCTTACCTGATAAATTTATTTCTCTTGTAGTGTATCCAGTCCACGGATCATCCATTTCTTGTGGGATATTCTCCTTCCCAACAGGAAGTTGCAAGAGGATCACCCACAGCAGAGCTGCTATATAGCTCCTCCCCTCACTGCCATATCCAGTCATTCGACTGAAACAAGACGAGAAAGGAGAAACCATAGGGTGCAGTGGTGACTGTAGTTTAATTAAAATTTAGACCTGCCTTAAAAGGACAGGGCGGGCCGTGGACTGGATACACTACAAGAGAAATAAATTTATCAGGTAAGCATAAATTATGTTTTCTCTTGTTAAGTGTATCCAGTCCACGGATCATCCATTACTTGTGGGATACCAATACCAAAGCCAAAGTACATGGATGATGGGAGGGACAAGGCAGGAACTTAAACGGAAGGAACCACTGCCTGTAGAACCTTTCTCCCAAAAACAGCCTCCGAAGAAGCAAAAGTGTCAAATTTGTAAAATTTTGAAAAGGTGTGAAGCGAAGACCAAGTCGAAGCCTTGCAAATCTGTTCAACAGAGGCCTCATTTTTAAAGGCCCAGGTGGAAGCCACAGCTCTAGTAGAATGAGCTGTAATCCTTTCAGGGGGCTGCTGTCCAGCAGTCTCATAGGCTAAGCGTATTATGCTCCGAAGCCAAAAGGAGAGAGAGGTTGCCGAAGCTTTTTGACCTCTCCTCTGTCCAGAGTAAACGACAAACAGGGCAGATGTTTGACGAAAATCTTTAGTAGCCTGTAAGTAAAACTTCAAGGCACGGACTACGTCCAGATTATGCAGGAGGATTAGGACACAATGATGGAACAACAATCTCTTGATTGATATTCCTGTTAGAAACCACCTTAGGTAAAAACCCAGGTTTGGTACGCAGAACTACCTTGTCTGAATGAAAAATCAGATAAGGAGAATCACAATGTAAGGCAGATAACTCAGAGACTCTTGGAGCCGAGGAAATAGCCATCAAAAACAGAACTTTCCAAGATAAAAGTTTAATATCAATGGAATGAAGGGGTTCAAACGGAACTCCCTGAAGAACTTTAAGAACCAAGTTTAAGCTCCACGTGGGAGCAACAGTTTTAAACACAGGCTTAATCCTAACCAAAGCCTGACAAAATGCCTGGACGTCTGGAACTTCTGCCAGACGCTTGTGCAAAAGAATAGACAGAGCAGAGATCTGTCCTTTTAAAGAACTAGCTGATAAGCCTTTGTCCAAACCCTCTTGGAGAAAGGACAATATCCTAGGAATCCTAACCTTACTCAATGAGTAACTCTTGGATTCACACCAATAAAGATATTTACGCCATATCTTATGGTAGATTTTCCTGGTGACAGGCTTCCGAGCCTGTATTAAGGTATCAATGACTGACTCGGAGAAGCCACGCCTTGATAGAATCAAGCGTTCAATCTCCATGCAGTCAGTCTCAGAGAAAGTAGATTTGGATGATTGAAAGGACCTTGTATTAGAAGGTCCTGCCTCAGAGGCAGAGTCCATGGTGGAAGAGATGACATGTCCACTAGGTCTGCATACCAGGTCCTGCGTGGCCACGCAGGCGCTATAAGAATCACCGATGTTCTCTCCTGTTTGATTTTGGCAATCAGTCGAGGGAGCAGAGGAAATGGTGGAAACACATAGGCCAGGTTGAAGAACCAAGGAGCTGCTAGAGCATCTATCAGCGTTGCTCCCGGGTCCCTGGACCTGGATCCGTATCAAGGAAGCTTGGCGTTCTGGCGAGACGCCATGAGATCCAGTTCTGGTTTGCCCCAACGATGGACCAGTTGAGCAAACACCTCCGGATGGAGTTCCCACTCCCCCGGATGAAAAGTCTGACGACTTAGAAAATCTGCCTCCCAGTTCTCTACACCTGGGATGTGGATCGCTGACAGGTGGCAAGAGTGAGACTCTGCCCAGCGAATTATCTTTGAGACTTCTAACATCGCTAGGGAACTCCTGGTTCCCCCTTGATGGTTGATGTAAGCCACAGTCGTGATGTAGTCCGACTGAAATCTGATGAACCTCAGTGTTGCTAACTGAGGCCAAGCTAGAAGAGCATTGAATATTGCTCTTAACTCCAGAATATTTATTGGGAGGAGTTTCTCCTCCTGAGTCCACGATCCCTGAGCCTTCAGAGAGTTCCAGACTGCGCCCCAACCTAGAAGGCTGGCATCTGTTGTTACAATCATCCAATCTGGCCTGCGAAAGGTCATACCCTTGGACAGATGGACCTGAGAAAGCCACCAGAGAAGAGAATCTCTGGTCTCTTGATCCAGATTTAGTAGAGGGGACAAATCTGAGTAATCCCCATTCCACTGACTTAGCATGCATAATTGCAGCGGTCTGAGATGCAGGCGCGCAAATGGCACTATGTCCATTGCCGCTACCATTAAGCCGATTACTTCCATGCACTGAGCCACTGACGGGCGTGGAATGGAATGAAGGACACGGCAAGCATTTAGAAGTTTTGATAACCTGGACTCCGTCAGGTAAATTTTCATCTCTACAGAATCTATAAGAGTCCCTAGGAAGGAGACTCTTGTGAGTGGTGATAGAGAACTCTTTTCCACGTTCACTTTCCACCCATGCGACCTCAGAAATGCCAGTACTATCTCTGTATGAGACTTGGCAATTTGAAAGCTTGACGCCTGTATCAGGATGTCGTCTAGATACGGAGCCACCGCTATGCCTCGCGGTCTTAGAACCGCCAGAAGTGAGCCCAGAACCTTTGTAAAAATTCTCGGGGCAGTGGCCAACCAGAAGGGAAGAGCTACAAATTGGTAATGCCTGTCTAGAAAGGCAAACCTTAGGAACCGATGATGATCTTTGTGAATCGGTATGTGAAGGTAGGCATCCTTTAAGTCCACTGTGGTCATGTACTGACCCTCTTGGATCATGGGTAGGATGGTCCGAATAGTTTCCATTTTGAATGATGGAACTCTGAGGAATTTGTTTAAGATCTTTAGATCCAAGATTGGTCTGAAGGTTCCCTCTTTCTTGGGAACCACAAACAGATTTGAATAAAATCCCTGTCCTTGTTCCGTCCGCGGAACTGGATGGATCACTCCCATTACTAGGAGGTCTTGCACACAGCTTAGGAATGCCTCTTTCTTTATCTGGTTTGATGATAACCTTGAAAGATGAAATCTCCCTTGTGGAGGAGAAGCTTTGAAGTCCAGAAGATATCCCTGAGATATGATCTCCAACGCCCAGGGATCCTGAACATCTCTTGCCCACGCCTGGGCAAAGAGAGAAAGTCTGCCCCCCACTAGATCCGTTTCCAGATAGGGGGCCGTTCCTTCATGCTGTCATGCTGTCTTGGGGGCAGCAGCAGGCTTCCTGGCCTGCTTGCCCTTGTTCCAGGACTGGTTAGGTTTCCAGGCCTGTCTGGAATGAGCAACAGTTCCCTCTTGTTTTGAAGCGGAGGAAGTTGATGCTGCTCCTGCCTTGAAATTTCGAAAGGCACGAAAATTAGACTGTTTGGCCTTTGATTTGGCCCTGTCCTGAGGAAGGGTATGACCCTTGCCTCCAGTAATGTCAGCAATAATTTCCTTCAAGCCAGGCCCGAATAAGGTCTGCCCCTTTAGACTTTGAAGTCACGTCAGCTGACCAGGATTTAAGCCATAGCGCCCTACGCGCCTGGATGGCGAATCCGGAATTCTTAGCCGTTAGTTTAGTCAAATGAACAATGGCATCAGAAACAAATGAGTTAGCTAGCTTAAGCGTTCTAAGCTTGTTAATAATTTCATTCAATGGAGCTGTCTGGATGGCCTCTTCCAGGGCCTCAAACCAGAATGCCGCTGCAGCAGTGACAGGCGCAATGCATGCAAGGGGCTGTAAAATAAAACCTTGTTGAATAAACATTTTCTTAAGGTAACCCTCCAATTTTTTATCCATTGGATCTGAAAAAGCACAACTGTCCTCAACCGGGATAGTGGTACGCTTTGCTAAAGTAGAAACTGCTCCCTCCACCTTAGGGACCGTCTGCCATAAGTCCCGTGTAGTGGCGTCTATTGGAAACATTTTTCTAAATATAAGAGGTGGGGAAAAGGGCACACCGGGTCTATCCCACTCCTTGCTAATAATTTCTGTAAGCCTTTTAGGTATAGGAAAAACGTCAGTACACACTGGCACCGCATAGTATCTATCCAGCCTACACAATTTCTCTGGAATTGCAACTGTGTTACAGTCATTCAGAGCAGCTAATACCTCCCCAAGCAATACACGGAGGTTCTCAAGCTTAAATTTAAAATTAGAAATCTCTGAATCAGGTTTCCCCGAGTCAGAGATGTCACCCACAGACTGAAGCTCTCCGTCCTCATGTTCTGCATACTGTGACGCAGTATCAGACATGGCTCTAACAGCATTTGCGCGCTCTGTATCTCTCCTAACCCCAGAGCTATCGCGCTTGCCTCTTAATTCAGGCAATCTAGATAATACCTCTGACAGGGTATTATTCATGATTGCAGCCATGTCCTGCAAGGTAATCGCTATGGGCGTCCCTGATGTAATTGGCGCCATATTAGCATGCATCTCCTGAGCGGGAGGCGAAGGGTCTGACACGTGGGGAGAGTTAGTCGGCATAACTTCCCCCTCGACAGAACCCTCTGGTGATAATTCTTTTATAGATAAAGACTGATCTTTACTGTTTAAGGTGAAATCAATACATTTAGTACACATTCTCCTATGGGGCTCCACCATGGCTTTCAAACATAATGACCATCCTCTGTGTCAGACATGTTTAAGCAGACTAGCAATGAGACTAGCAAGCTTGGAAAACACTTTAAAACAAGTTTACAAGCAATATAAAAAACGTTACTGCGCCTTTAAGAAACACAAATTTTCCCAAATTTTGAAATAACAGTGAAAAAATGCAGTTACACTAACGAAATTTTTACAGTGTATGTAATAAGTTAGCAGAGCATTGCACCCACTTGCAAATGGATGATTAACCCCTTAATACCAAAAACGGAATAACAAATGACAAAAACGTTCTTTAAACAGTCACAACAACTGCCACAGCTCTACTGTGGCTTTTTACCTCCCTCAATACGACTTTTGAAGCCTTTTGAGCCCTTCAGAGAAGTCCTGGATCATGCAGGAAGAAGCTGGATGTCTGTGTCTGTAATTTTTGCTATGCAAAAAAACGCCAAAATAGGCCCCTCCCACTCATATTACAACAGTGGGAAGCCTCAGGGAACTGTTTCTAGGCAAAAATCAAGCCAGCCATGTGGAAAAAACTAGGCCCCTATAAGTTTTATCACCAAACATATGTAAAAAATGATTAAACATGCCAGCAAACGTTTTAAAATACACTTTTATAAGAGTATGTATCTCTATTAATAAGCCTGATACCAGTCCCTATCACTGCATTTAAGGCTTTACTTACATTACTTCGGTATCAGCAGCATTTTCTAGCAAATTCCATCCCTAGAAAAATATTTTAACTGCACATACCTTATTACAGGAAAACCTGCACGCTATTCCCCCTCTGAAGTTACCTCACTCCTCAGAATATGTGAGAACAGCAAAGGATTTTAGTTACTTCTGCTAAGATCATAGAAAACGCAGGCAGATTCTTCTTCTAAATACTGCCTGAGATAAACAGTACACTCCGGTACCATTTAAAAATAACAAACTTTTGATTGAAGAAATAAACTAAGTATAAAACACCACAGTCCTCTTACGACCTCCATCTTAGTTGAGAGTTGCAAGAGAATGACTGGATATGGCAGTGAGGGGAGGAGCTATATAGCAGCTCTGCTGTGGGTGATCCTCTTGCAACTTCCTGTTGGGAAGGAGAATATCCCACAAGTAATGGATGATCCGTGGACTGGATACACTTAACAAGAGAAATGTTTACAAAAATGTGAGGGGTGTAATCACTTTTGTGGGATACTGTATATATATATATATATATATATATATATATATACATACACACACATTTTAATGAAGTACTAGTTTTTATATTGTAATTCCCTGCTTACTCTGTGAATGCTATTGCCTTTGCATAGAACAATCTAAACACGCTATCTTCTCATTGTTGTGAGTATTACTGGTTTCAAGAGATCACGTTTTTCCAAATAGGGCTAGATGAAGGCAGGGCCTGGAGAAAACGGTGCATTACCACCCTCGTATTTCACAATGGGTGAGGGCGCCTTTTTTCTACAGATTTGTACTTATAAGGATACTAAGAGAACCAATCAAATTTGACAACAGGAGTAAATTTGAAAGATTTTTAAACTGCATGCTCTTTATAATCAAGTAATATTATTTTTTACTTCACAGCCCTTTAAAGCTAAATCTGAACTGAGCTGAACACTGTCTGAAAAGTGTGCTTTGACAACTCCTCCCAGATAGTTTGCAGTACTAATTACAGTTAAGCTGACCCTGCTACACAGTACTTACATACTTACAGTTTACTTTAGCGTGCAAGCATATCTTCAGCTAACCTATGATTTGCCATAGCAAATAAGACCAGGCAAACATCATCGAGGGACTTTTTAATCTCTTTATTTTTAATCGCTTTATTACCCATTTCCCCATTTTGCATAACCAACGCTGTTATATTAATATACCTCTGTGATTACCTTGTATCTAAGCCTCTGCAGACGGCCCCCTTTTATCTCAGTGCTTTTTACAAACTTGCAATTAGCCAACTAGTGCTAGTTCCTGCATAACTCCACTTGAGTGAGCACAATGTTACCTATATGCCACACATGAACTAGCACTATTTGGCTGTAAAAAGCTAATAAAATGCACTGAGATAAGAATGGGCCTGCAAGGGCTTAGAAACAGGCAGAGATTTAGAGGTTATAAAGTATATTAATATTACAATGTTCGTTGTGCAAAGCTGGGGAATAGGTAGTAAAGGGGTTGTCTATGTTTTTAAACAATAAAAAAAATCAAGTAGACTGTCTCTTTAAATTCATGTAAAAATACTTTTTTTTTGCAAATCAGTTTAAATGCATATAGAAAAAAATACTTAAAAGTCAATTTAAGCATTATCATGTTTCTGAGATAAACAGATCTTGCTAACTAAAGTTCAGAGACAATGGCGTAAGACTTGGAACCCATTAATTTAAAATTAATTAAAATGGTTTTGAAATGTAACCCTACCTTCAAACATTCTAACATGACCAGTAAACAAATGATTTAGCAGCTGGAAGCCATAATTAAAAGGTTTTGAATGTATCATTAGCACACAACAATAAGGTGTCCTAAACCTCACGTTAATATTTTTTCCATTGACATGAACAGTAATTAATGCTAAACTAGGCTGAATAACTTTAAGTGGACTATAGTTAATCTCCCCCTAGAGGGTCAGACTCATGAAAATGCAATAGGGCACATTCTGTAACTCATTGTTGAGAGTTCCTATCTAAGCAGGATCACATAAAACACTTAATTAATCTTCCCCGCATTTATTCACGCCAGGGCTTGACCAGCTGTCACATAACTTTCTCTAAAGAGTTTTTTTTAAAGGACCAGTCAACAGAGTAGATTTGCATAATCAACAAATGCAAGATAATAAGACAATGCAATAGCAGTTTGTCTGAACTTCAAATGAGTAGTGGATTTTTTTTCTGACAATTTTAAAAGTTATGTCTTTTTCCACTCCCCCTGTACCATGTGACAGCCATCATCCTATCACAAATGCATACACACTTATTCTTGCACATGCTCAGTAGGAGCTGGTGACTCAAAAAGTTTAAATATAAAAATACTGTGCACATTTTGTTAATGGAAGTAAATTGGAAAGTTGTTTAAAATTGCCTGCTCTATCTGAATAATCAAAGTTTAATTTTGATTGAGTGTCCCTTTAAATAAATAAATTCTGATTTATTTTCTACTTTTGAATATTGCATATAAAAACCACAGTGACTTGTCCCACCACTGAATACACGTCCCACCACTGAATACAATGTACACTCGACAGGCTTATTCTAGAAAATATCATCTATCATTACACCAGTGCCTATTTTTCAAATTTTTATTTGCAAATGGATCTTTTTATGGTGTCAACGCTAAATATGGGGCTTTATGTTGTTTTTCTAAAATTTTCTTAATGTGACAATGATGTGAAATGTGTTGACCTCTGGGTTTTGCTCATGTGACATGGTCTGAAGAAGAAAAAAAAAATAAAGATTTAGGGTGAAAATACCATTCTCTTAGCCTTAGCACAGGAACCAGCTTGTGCACTGCATATACAGCACACACTGACAGGTTGCAACGTAAAACTGTAATAGGACACATTTCTACTGTGCCACATCATATTAACTACACACATTATTCTATATAATGGTCACAATGCCAAAGCTTTCATTTTTTTTTTTTTTTATTCAAAAGAGTTTTTTATTAAGGTATTGAGCATAACAAGAGTGATATTAATTGTTACAAACTTATACAAAGTACATTAAGTCACTCTTACTTATACAACATTTATTACAGCATATACTATTAAACATGAGGGAAAATTATTCATCCCTGTAATTTCTTAGATATGTGATACCTTATTTTCTAATAGTCATATAATAGGCGATACTCCCTGTTGAATCATTTTGCCTAATAGAGTGATAATGGAAATGAAATTTTATGACGAGATTCAGATTGCTTAATTTGGGGACTGTATTTAAGTTGTATGTGTTAGCTTATGGATGTACTAGAAGTTTGACATTTTGTGATACTACTAATGTAAAAATGAAAACAGTTGGAGAGTAGTTATAACTAGGTATCTTAGCTACACAGCATATTAAGTTACCTTTCAGGAAATAGAAACAGCAAAGGTAAGGAAGGGAAGGAAACATGGGGGGGGGGGAGTGAAGGAAAGAGAGAGATAAAAAAAAAGGGCGGAAAGGATTTTAGTCTGTGAAAAATTCTGACCATTGTTGCCAGATGTCTTGGTATAGGTCAGGAGACCAAAGATATATATCTCCATTGTCTTGATATATTTCATAAGTTCTATAACTTTTTGGAGAGGTGGGGGAAGAGCTTGTTTCCACTCCCTGGCTATTGTCAATTTGGCTGCTGTGAAAAAGTATATGAGAAATACCTTCCTTGCTAAGAGCATCCTCAGAATCTGTAAATGGAGTAATCCCACCTCTGGAGTTCGTTGCAGATTTTAATTTAAAATCTCTCAAAAGCCCAAATAGGCCCTTCAAAAGGGTCTGATCCGAGGGCAATCCCACCACACAAGAATCCAAGTCCCCACCTGCCCACATTCTCTCCAACACAGAGGAGAAGAATTCTTGAAAATCTGATGTAGGCAGGCTGGAACCAAATACCATCTTACAATGATTTTGTAGTGTAATTCCCACAATGTGGTGCAATGTAAATATTTTTTAGCTAACAATTTTTCCCTGGGCCATATGTTTGTGTCCACCGTAAGATTAAGTCTCTCTCCCAAGCAATATGTGAACTATTTTTAGATACTTATGTGTTTTTGCTCGTTAGAAGGGAATAAACTAGGGATAATAAACATCTGGGTTTATGGCCCCTTTGCCAACAGCATTCCCATTTAGTTCTTTCTCTAATACCCTCTTTTAGAAATCCCCAGCTACGGGCAAAGCTGAAAAATCTTGAGATCTCAAAACGGAGTCTTAATGGAACTGAAAACTCCTCTATGAAATCAGGAGGGGTAAGCCATGTCCCGTTAACATGCTTACAACTAAATGCAATGGCGATGGATGTGGGGCTATATTTCGTGTGTGTCTCTGTTTGTCCCAAAAGGAAAGTGCATCTAATATGAAAGGGTGAGTGATACCTACTTTTTTTCTATAATAAGAGGGGATCCAGATTAGGTCTGTCAATTGGATATTTACTGGGATTAATGCTCTCTCTACCTCTTGCCATGTAAGAGGGTTATCTGTAGTACTCCATCCCATAATATGTGTAAGTCTGGCTGCACCATGATAAGATATAATGTTAGGGAGAGCCTTTCCCCCCCTGCTGAATTGTTTTTTCGAGTGTCTGTCTTGAAAACCCGTGGTCTATTACCTTTCCAAATATATGTGGTGACAATGCCTTGCAATTTGTTAAGAATGTGTCTAGGTATTCGTAGGGGATACAAGAAAATAAATATGTAATTTTTGGAAGGAACAACATTTTGTTTGCTGTGATCCTCCCAGACCACTGTAAATTCCCATGCGTTTAGAAGTGACTTGAATTCGGAAATCCTCTCTGAAAAGTTTTTAGAAATGACCATTGAAATATCTGGGCTCAGAAATACTCCCAAGTGTTTGTTATAGTCTTTTGACCATCTAAAATCAAACTTACTCTTCAGATAAGTTACCTTCAAGCTAGAAATGCCTATAGGGAGGGCCTCAGTCTTGGCTACATTTAGTTTATAGTAACTAATGTCTCCAAATTAAGATAACAAGTTTAAGACAACCGGTAGTGAAGATCGAGGGGAAGTCAGTAATGAGGTGATATTGTTGGCAAATAGTACTATTTTGTGGCTAGAACCCCCATTCTATTCCCTTAATTCTATCCTCCTGCCTAATAGTTTGTGCTAAGGACTCTGTCGCAAAAGCAAAAAGCAGAGGAGACAGAGGGCACCCTTGCCTTGTGCCATTTGTGATGCTGAAGTTTTCGGATTTGAAGCCCACACCCCTTACCGTAGCTGAAGGACACAAATATAATTATCTCACTGCTTTAATTAATTGTTTAGGGAGTTGGAATGTTCTCAAAGCTTCCCATAGATAATCCCACCTCACCCTGTCGGATGCCTTTTCCGCATCTAGTGACAGGGCAAAGAGGGGTTAGGCTTGTCTCTTAGCTTCACTAATTATATGGAGGATCATCCTTGTAATATCTGGCCCCTCCCTTCGGGGAATGAACCCTACTTGGTCTTTGTGTATGATAGAAGATATGACCTTAGCTAATCTGTTGGCTATGACTTTAGAGTAGATTTTTGTATCTATAGTAATTAAAGATATAGGTCTATAGCTACAGCACTCTTTGGGGTCTTTATCAGGTTTCAATAAAGTCACTCTGGATGCCTTCAAATATTCTGGGGTGAAGTTTCCTGTCTTTATGACCTCATTAAATAGTCTATGGAGGATGGGAAAGCTTTCATTTTTACTATGCAACCATTAAAGGGACATTACAACCAAAAATGAAATACATTACCAACAATATTTCTAATAAACACAATGTATGGGCTGGTACTAGAAGCTAAGGTTAATCTATCACACTATATACAAAATTCAATACTGAACTCTTAAAAAATTATATTTAAAAAATATATTTATTATATCAGCTTATCTATGTCACAATCTAAAAGGCAATTTTGCAAATCTTTATAAAATCAAGTTTATTTTCCACCCTCTAAAATATAAAGTTAGTTCTAGGGACGTCTCCCTTTTGAAGAAATAGACAGTAAATGCAAGTTTATTGAACAGGACACTGAAGGATCAGATACTAGAAGCAGGATATTTGAGCAGGTGTGCCCACTCCAGAGCTGGAGTCAGAGATAATGCCCACAATAGGGCCAGGAACAGGAGTGCCCACTCTAAGACTGCAAAGCCCACTTGAGGCTGAATACTGGAATGCCCACTTGAGGCCGAAGACTGGAACAGGATACAGTAGCTGGGTGGACACCCACTACAGAGTTTTAGTTCAATAGCTCGATACTGGTATGTGGCAGATACCCACTGCAGAAGTTAGAAGCAGAAACTGGAGACTGGCACTTGTCAGATAACCTCTGTAGTGCTAAGGTACATTAACTGGATACAGGAACTTGACAGACACCCTCTGCAGAGCTTGGGTGCAGTAGCTGGAGACTGGCACTTGGCAGATACCCTGTGTAGAGTTAGGGTACAGGAACTTGACAGACACCCTCTGCAGAGCTTGGGTGCAGGAACTTGACAAACACTCTCTGTAGAACTTGGGTGCAGTATTTGGAGACTAGCATTTGGCAGATACGCCCTGCAGAGCTTTAGTGCAGTAGCTGGAGACTGGCACTTGGCAGACACTCCCTGCAGAGCTTGGATGCAGTAGCTGGATACTGGCACTTGGCAAGCACTCTCTGCATGGCTAGGCACTGAAACAGCATACCAGTGCTTGGCAGGCGTCCCCTGCAGGACTTGGGTACAGGAGCAGGATATCAGAGAAGGCAGGATGGTGATACAGGATACCGGGTAGTAGTGACAGACTGGTGAAGAGAGAATAGCCAGGAGACAAGCAGAGAGTCAGATACTGAGAGCAGTCTTGACTAATCACCAAATAGAGAAAGAATGCATTAGAGTAGCCAAGAGACAACGCCAAGTTCAATTTACCAGAATAGCAGTCCGATCTTTCATCAAACAAAATAGAAAACCAAGAGAGTAGTCAGGAGGCAAGTTGAATTCAGGAACCAGAGAAGAAACCAAACAGGAACTCAGGCAAAGTCAGAGGCACTAACAGACTGGTAGAGCCACAATGTCAGGGCAGTGAGTGGTCTGTGAGGCTGTCTTTTATAGCAGTGCTGACAAGATAACTAACTGCAACTGGCAGGCAGGTGGAGCTAAAGAGCACAACAGGCAACAGGTCTCTCGAAGCATCAGCACAAGCTAAAGCCTTCTGGTGGTACAGAGACAGGGCTACAGGCTGTGAATCAAGAATACTAGGTTAAATCATAGGTAGGGCTGTGACACATACACAGTAACCACTACTATTGTAACAGTAATAGCTTTTACCAAAAATGATTTTATTAAAAATTTACACTTATATCAATTTTGCTAGAATGTCCATTTAAGAATATATGCTACATTTAGTAGACTAATCTCTGTATTAACACATTGACCACTGAATAAAAAAGAAAATTACAATCGCAAGCTAATGTAAAAATGCTTTAGTATTACTGGGTCAATGGAAGTACTTCCTTGTCTTGATTAAAGTTTTTCTGTAGAGATGGTAAACCGATTGGAATGACGGAACTCATAACAAACTTCAAAGTACTGTCCCACCCTCAGCCACTACAGGAAACATCCATCAATTGTCACATGCTTTAAGTGGATTTCAAACAATGAAGAATTTTCCTGAAGGTGATGATCAAAAGTAACACTTAAAGAAACAATATGTATGGTGCTATAAAATTGTGTTTTTACCATAATATTGCAGCTAAAATAATAATCATAAGCATGTGTCCTATACCTCTTGTTGTGCCAAATACTTCACTGGGGATTCGTTTCATGAAGCAATAGACGGATTTATCTGACACATGGAAATGGGATTTTTAAATTCTTTCTCACACTAAAGTATTTAGTATCAAAGTATCATGGTGATGACAATTCTAACAGGAAGATTGGCATCAGATATAAACATTTGCTCAAATACTTGCTCAAGGAATGAGGAAAGCATTTTTAGGGAATTAATAGTACTTTCTAGTGATGTGTTTATCTAATGTTTTTCACTGTAATATCAATATAGACATACACAGCACACATTACAATCTCTTTATCTGTTTCAAGCCAACTGTTTGCTCTCAATCATGACAAAGTATACAAAAATGGTTAGTTAATTTTTAGTTAATCTAATTAACGCCTATATTTAGAGTTTGGCGTTAGCCGTCAAAACCAGCCGGTTTTGGGCTACCGCTGGTATTTAGAGTCAGTCAGGAAAGGGTCTAACACTCACTTTGCAGCCGCAACTTTTCCATACCGCAGATCCCCATACGCCATTTGCGTAGCCTATCTTTTCAATGGGATCTTTCTAACGCTGGTATTTAGAGTCTTGGCTGAAGTGAGCGTTAGAAATCTAACGACAAAACTCCAGCCGCAGCAAAAAGTCAGGAGTTAAGAGCTTTCTGGGCTAACGCCGGTTCATAAAGCTCTTAACTACTATGCTCTAAAGTACACTAACACCCATAAACTACCTATCTACCCCTAAACCGAGGTCCCCCCACATCGCCGCCACTCTATTAAAAAATTTTAACCCCTAATCTGCCGACCGCACACCGCCGCCACCTACGTTATCCCTATGTACCCCAAATCTGCTGCCCCTAACACCGCCGACCCCTATATTATATTTATTAACCCCTAATCTGCCGCCCCCAACGTCCCCTCCACCTACCTACAATTATTAACCCCTAATCTGCCAACCGGACCTCACCGCTACTAAATGTATTAACCCCTAAAGCTAAGTCTAACCCTAACCCTAACACCCCCCTAAATTAAATATAATTTAAATCTAACAAAATAAATTAACTCTTATTAAATAAATTATTCCTATGTAAAGCTAAATACTTACCTCTAAAATAAATCCTAATATAGCTACAATATAAATTATAATTATATTGTAGCTATTTTAGGATTAATATTTATTTTACAGGCAACTTTGTATTTATTTTAACCAGGTACAATAGCTATTAAATAGTTAATAACTATTTAATAGTTACCTAGTTAAAATAATTACAAAATTACCTGTAAAATAAATCCTAACCTAAGTTACAATTAAACCTAACACTACACTATCAATAAATTAATGAAATACAATACCTACAAATAAATACAATTAAATAAACTAACTAAAGTACAAAAAATAAAAAAATATTTACAAACATTAGAAAAATATTACAACAATTTTAAGCTAATTACACCTACTCTAAGCCCCCTAATAAAATAACAAAGCCCCCCCAAAATAAAAAAAATGCCCTACCCTATTCTAAAATACAAATAGAAAAGCTCTTTTACCTTACCAGACCTTAAAAGGGCCTTTTGCGGGGCATGCCCCAAAGAATTTAGCTCTTTTGCCTGGAAAAAAAAAATACAATAACCCCCCCCAACATTACAACCCACCACCCACATACCCCTAATCTAACCCAAACCCCCCTTAAATAAACCTAACACTAAGCCCCTGAAGATCTTCCTACCTTATCTTCACCACGCCGGGTATCACCGATCGGTCCAGGCTCCGAAGCCCAAGCGGGGGCTGAAGACGTCCATCCTCCAGCTGAAGTCTTGATCCAAGCCCAAGCGGGGGCTGAAGACGTCCATCCTCCGGCTAAAGTCTTGATCCAAGCGGCAGCTGAAGAAGTCCATCATCGGGCAGAAGTCTTCATCCTATCCGGGCAGAAGAGGAGATCCGGACCGGTAGACATCTTCATCCAAGCGGCATCTTCTATCTTCTTCCATCCGACGATGAGCGGCTCCATCTTCAAGACCTCCGGCGCGGATCCATTCTCTTCTTCTGATGTCCTAACACAGAATGAAGGTTCCTTTAAGGGACGTCATCCAAGATGGCGTCCCTCAAATTGCAATTGGCTGATAGGATTCTATCAGCCAATCGGAATTAAGGTAGGAAAATTGCGATTGGCTGATGGAATCAGCCAATCAGATACAAGTTCAATCCGATTGGCTGATCCAATCAGCCAATCAGATTGAGCTTGCATTCTATTGGCTGTTCCGATCAACCAATAGAATGTGAGCTCAATCTGATTGGCTGATCCAATCAGCCAATCGGATTGAACTTGAATCTGATTGGCTGATTCAATCAGATTTTTTCTACCTTAATTCCGATTGGCTGATAGAATCCTATCAGCCAATCGGAATTCGAGGGACGCCACCTTGGATGACGTCCCTTAAAGGAACCTTCATTCTGTGTTAGGGCGTCAGAAGAAGAGGATGGATCCGCGCCGGAGGTCTTGAAGATGGAACTGCTCGTCGTCGGATGGAAGAAGATAGAAGATGCCGCTTGGATGAAGATGTCTACCGGTCCGGATCTTCTCTTCTGCCTGGATAGGATGAAGACTTCTGCCCGATGATGGACTTCTTCAGCCGCCGCTTGGATCAAGACTTCAGCCAGTGGATGGACGTCTTCAGCCCCCGCTTGGGCTTGGATCAAGACATCGGAGCCTGGACCGATCGGTGATACCCGGCGTGGTGAAGATAATGTAGGAAGATCTTCAGGGGCTTAGTGTTAGGTTTATTTAAGGGGGGTTTGGGTTAGATTAGGGGTATGTGGGTGGTGGGTTGTAATGTTGGGGGGGGTATTGTATGTTTTTTTTCCAGGCAAAAGAGCTGAATTCTTTGGGGCATGCCCCGCAAAAGGCCCTTTTAAGGGCTGGTAAGGTAAAAGAGCTTTTATATTTGTATTTTAGAATAGGGTAGGGCATTTTTTTATTTTGGGGGGCTTTGTATTTTTATTAGGGGGCGTAGAGTAGGTGTAATTAGCTTAAAATTGTTGTAATATTTTTCTAATGTTTGTAAATATTTTTTTATTTTTTGTAACTTAGTTCCTTTTATTTTTTGTACTTTAGTTAGTTTATTTAATTGTATTTATTTGTAGGTATTGTATTTAATTAATTTATTGATAGTGTAGTGTTAGGTTTAATTGTAGATAATAGTAGGTATTTTATTTAATTAATTTATTGATAGTGTACTGTTAGGTTTAATTGTAACTTAGGTTAGGATTTATTTTACAGGTAATTTTGTAATTATTTTAACCAGGTACTATTGTACCTGGTTAAAATAAATACAAAGTTGCCTGTAAAATAAATATTAATCCTAAAATAGCTACAATGTAATTATAATTTATATTGTAGCTATATTAGGATTTATTTTACAGGTAAGTATTTAGCTTTAAATAGGAATAATTTATTTAATAAGAGTTAATTTATTTCGTTAGATTTAAATTATATTTAACTTAGGGGGGTGTTAGGGTTAGGGTTAGACTTAGCTTTAGGGGTTAATACATTTATTAGAGTAGCGGCGAGGTCCGGTCGGCAGATTAAGGGTTAATAATTGTAGGTAGGTGGAGGCGACGTTGGGGGCGGCAGATATGGGGTTAATAAATATAATATAGGGGTCGGCAGTGTTAGGGGCAGCAGATTAGGGGTACATAGGAATAATGTAGGTTGCGGCTGTGTACGGAGCGGCAGATTAGGGGTTAAAAAAAATATGCAGGGGTCAGCGATAGCGGGGGCGGCAGATTAGGGGTTAATAAGTGTAAGGTTAGGGGTGTTTAGACTCGGGGTACATGTTATGGTGTTAGGTGCAGACTTAGGAAGTGTTTCCCCATAGGAAACAATGGGGCTGCGTTAGGAGCTGAACGCTGCTTTTTTGCAGGTGTTAGGTTTTTTTCAGCTCAAACTGCCCCATTGTTTCCTATGGGGGAATTGTGCACGAGCACGTTTTTGAAGCTGGCCGCGTCCGTAAGCGCCGCTGGTATTGAGAGTTGCAGTGGTGGTAAATTATGCTCTACGCTCCCTTTTTGGAGCCTAACGCAGCTCTTCTGTGAACTCTAAATACCAGCAGTATTTAAAAGGTGTGGGGGGAAAAAAGCCAGCGTTAGCTACGCGAGTCGTTACCAACAAAACTCTAAATCTAGCCGTAAGTTAATTTCAAATTGTATTAGAATGTTTTGCAAATGTATGTTTATGTTAAACTAAATGTTTTCTTTACAGAGTTATCTCCCTTTCTACCAATACCCTTATGGAAGTTTTTTGTATCAGACAACAAGCATTGGTACATAACTATTTTACTAAAAGGGATCTGAACCCCACATTTTTTTTCCTTTCATGATTCTGATAGAGCATGCAATTTTAAGCAGCTTTCTAATTTACTCCTATTATAAATTTTCTTCGTTCTCTTGGTTTCTTTATTTGAAAAAGCAGGAATGTAAGCGTAGGAGCCAGCACATTTTTGGTTCAGCACCCTGGTACATTTAGCCACCAATCAGCAAGCGCTATGCAGATGCTGAACCACAAAGCGGCTGGCTCCTAAGCTTACATTCCTGCCCTTTCAAATAAAAATACAAAGAGAACAAATAAAAATTGATAATATGAGTAAATTAGAAAGTTGTTTAAATTAGCATGATTTATCTGAATCATGAAAGAAAAAAAATTGGGTTTCATATCCCTTTAACAGCATTTATTCAAAGGGACACTCAAGTCAAAATTAAACTTTCATGATTCAGATGGAGCTTGTCATTTTAAACAACTTTCCAATTTACTTCCATTAACAAAATGTTCACAGTCTTTTTATATTTACACT
This sequence comes from Bombina bombina, assembly GCF_027579735.1. NCBI lineage: Eukaryota > Metazoa > Chordata > Amphibia > Anura > Bombinatoridae > Bombina > Bombina bombina. The sequence continues at coordinate 1,083,440,837 of NC_069501.1, read as the reverse complement.
TTTTGAGTCACCAGCTCCTACTGAGCATGTGCAAGAATTTACAGAATATATACATTTGTGATTGGCTGATGGCTGTCACATGATATATGTAAAAAGCTGAAGAGAAAATATGACATGATCATAGCTATGTAAAAAATGTAGATATTTTACCTTAAAGGGAAATGAAACCCCAAACTTATCTTTCATGATTCAGAGAGAGCATACATTCTTAAAGGGACACTGAACCTAATTTTTTTCTTTCGTGCTGTCCAGGGTGCTAATCCAAAAATTGGCTGTCTCCTTAGCTTAGATGCCTTCTTTTTCAAATAAAGATAGCAAGAGAACGAAGAAAAATTGATAATAAGAGTAAATTAGAAAGTTGCTTAAAATTGCATGCTCTATCTGAATCACGAAAGAAAAAATTTGGGTTCAGTGTCCCTTTAAACAACTTTGCAAATTACTTCTATTGTCAATTTTGCTTCATTCTCTTGGTATCCTAAAGGAGCAGCAATGCACTACTGGGAGCTAGCTGAACACATTGGTAAGCCAATGACAAGACGTTTATTTGCACAGCCACCCATCAGTAGCTAGCTCCCAGCTCCTAAGCCTCCCTATGTGTGCTTTTCAACAAAGGATACCAAAAGAACTAAGCTAATTAGATAATGTCCCTTTAATATTTCCCATTTAGAGTGCTTGGACTGTCACCTGCAAGGGAGTTTGCATCTGGCATGTGCAGACACAGTTACTTCTCAGATTAAGTTGGAAATCTTGTGAGATAGTAGTGAAATCCTACAAGATTATAATGAAATCCCACAAGTTCACAGTAAAGCAAACTTGGTACTCGTTCCTCCACCCACATCTCATACTTCATTTAGCTGTGCGATGATGAATCCGGCTTCATCCAATTGTTGCTTGCTCCACGAGCTGGACGTCATGTGGTGCAAGCAACAATTGGATGAAGTCGGATTCATCATCGCACAGCTAAATGAAGTATGAGATGTGGGCGGAGGAACAGCATGATAATTACCATCACTAAATGGTAAATATTCAGCAAGTTTACAATAACTTTAACCCCTTAATGACCACAGCACTTTTCCATTTTCTGTCCGTTTTGGGGCAAAGGCTATTTTTACATTTTTGCGGTGTTTGTGTTTAGCTGTAATTTTCCTCTTACTCATTTACTGTACCCACACATATTATATACCGTTTTTCTCGCCATTAAATGTGCTTTCTCAAGATATCATTATTTTCAGCATATCTTATAATTTACTATAAAAAAATGATAAAATATGAGGAAAAAATGGAAAAAACACACTTTTTCCAACTTTGACCCCCAAAATCTGTTACACATCTACAACCACCAAAAAACACCCATGCTAAATAGTTTCTAAATTTTGTCCTGAGTTTAGAAATACCCAATGTTTACATGTTATTTGCTTTTTTTGCAAGTTATAGGGCAATAAGTACAGGTAGCACTTTGCTATTTCCAAACCACTTTTTTTCAAAATTAGCACTAGTTACATTGGGACACTGATATCTTTCAAGAATCCCTGAATATCCATTGACATGTATATATTTTTTTTTAGAAGACATCCCAAAGTATTGATCTAGGCCTATTTTGGTATATTTCATGCCACCATTTCACTGCCAAATGAGATCAAATAAAAAAAATTGTTCACTTTTTCACAATTTGTTTCACAAACTTTAGGTTTCTCACTGAAATTATTTGCAAACAACTTGTGCAATTGTGGCACAAATGGTTGTAAATGCTTCTCTAGGATCCCCTTTGTTCATAAATAGCAGACATATATGGCTTTGGCCTTTTTTTTGTTAATTAGAAGGCCGCTAAATGCCACTGCGCACCACACGTGTATTATTCCGAGCAGTGGAGGGGTTAATTAGGGAACATGTAGGGAGCTTCTAGGGTTAATTTTAGCTTTAGTTTTGTGTAGTAGACAACCCCAAGAACTGATCTAGGCCCATCTTGGTATATTTCATGCCACAATTTCACCGCCAAATGCGATCAAATAAAAAAAAAATTGTTCACTTTTTCACAATTTTAGGTTTCTCACTGAAATTATTTACAAACAGCCTGTGCAATTATGGCACAAATAGTTGTAAAAGCTTCTCTGGGATCCCCTTTGCTCAGAAATAGCATACATATATGGCTTTTACGTTGCATTTTGGTAATTAGAAGGCCACGAAAAGCCACTGCGCACAACACGTGTATTATGCCCAGCAGTGAAGGGGTTAATTAGGGAGCTTGTAGGGTTAAGTTTAGCTTTAGTGTAGTGTAGTAGACAACCCAAAGTATTGATCTAGGCCCATTTTGGTATATTTCATGCCACCATTTCCCCGCCAAATGCGATCAAATAATTTTTTTTTTTCCCTTTTTCACAATTTTAGGTTTTTCACTGAAATTATTAACAAACAGCTTGTGCAATTATGGCACAAATGGTTGTAAATGCTTCTCTGGGATCCCCTTTGTTCAGAAATAGCAGACATATATGGCTTTGGCATTGCTTTTTGGTAATTAGAAGGCCACGAAATGCCACTGTGCATCACACGTGTATTATTTCTAGACATTGGGGGCGGCAGATTAGGGGTTAATAAATATAATATAGGTGTCAGCGATGTTGGGGGCAGCAGATTAGGGGTTGATAAGTATAATGTAGGTGTCCAGAGCGGCAGATTAGGGGTTAATAAGAATAATGTAGGTGGCGGTGATGTCGGGGGCGGCAGATTAGGGGTGTTTAGACTCGGGTTCATGTTAGGGTGTTAGGTTGCGTTACTGAGATTTACGCTGCTTTTTGGCAGGTGTTAAGACTTTTTTTCAGCCAGGTCTTCCCATTGATGTCTATGGGGAAATCGTGCACGAGCACGTACGACCAACTCACCGCTGACTTAAGCAGCGCTGGTATTGAAGTGTGGTATGGAGCTCAATTTTGCTCTACGCTCACTTCTTGTCTTTTAACGCTGGGTTTGCAAAAACCCCTAATACCAGCGCTGTAGGTAAGTGAGCGGTGAGAAAAAAACTGCTCGTTAGCACCGCATAGCTCCTAACGCAAAACTCGTCCATAATGCTGGTCCATAACTGATCCACTGCCTCTGAGGCTGCGGTCTTCAATCCGCCTGATCCTATACTGTGAACTGCTTGTTCAATGATAAATGCCGACAGCGTATGCTGTTGGCATTCAGCGATGTCTGTCGGACATGATATGCTACAGCGCATCATGTCGGACAGACATTGATAAATTGGCCCCCATAGCTCTTGTGAACGATCTTGTCTCGCTATTTCATATATTTTCTTTTTCTAAGCTTCATTTGTACACGTATTAATGTTGTTTGTTTTATAGAAGATATTTGTTCCCGTTTTTGTTTGTTTTGTAAAGTTATAAAGGCCTTTTGTTATGCTGGTATCTTTCACAGAGGAACCGAGAAGTGAACATGGCACTATTGATTATAATGGAGCTGAACTCGCAATTTGTGGCTGTGATGAGGGACCAGTAAAATCTTTTTTGAATTCCATGTGATGATGTAGCGAGTTTAAGATATTAGTTTCACTCACAAATGGGTTTTATTGAAACTAGTCCTTTGTAATAAATGCTTTTATTCATATAAAGCAATATAAATAAAGAATACATTTTTTATACAGTTGATAGAAAAGTATTAAAGGGACATTCATCTCAATACTGAATTCCCTAAATCATGTTTAGATATTGCACAGTAGAATTATTTTTTTTCACTGCGCCTGACCTTGCTGCACAATACCCAGCGATTGTTTGATGAGTGCAGGGGTTCATTTATATCTAAACAAAGGGGATACGTTAAACATACTTTAAGAAGTATGTTCCTGGACTGCAACACAATGCAAAATTTCAATTCAATATTTAATTGCAGCTACATTGAAAACTGCCTCTTAGCTCAGAGCATTTTGAAAGTTTTTCACAGTTAGACAGTGTTAGTTCATGTGTGTCATATAGATAACATTGTGCTCACTCCCATGAAGTTATTTAGGAGTCTTCACTTATTGACTACACTGCATGTCTTTCAAAAGAACTTAGATAAGGAGGCTGTCTGCAGAGGCTTAGATACAAGGTAATCACAGACGTAAAAAGTATATTAATATAACTGTGTTAGTTATGCAAAAACAGTGAATGGGTAATAAAGGGATTATCTATCTTTTTAAATAAGATTTTAAAAAGATAGATAATAAAATTTTGGTGTAGACTGTCCCTTTAATGATCATTTAAACCATTAGAATACAGCTATGGAGAACAGAAAACTTGTATTCTAATTCTGTGGGAAAATGTCTAATTTCTAGACATAGTGGAACCCAATTCCTCTTTCTAACGCTGCAAGGCAATAAAACTAGTATTTAGAAATAAATCATTCATGGGCAGCTGTACCCTTTGGCACCGAAACTGCACCCTTTTGAGACAACATAATGGAAAATGCCAAGTACAAATGGCAGATAGCACAATTTTCACATTAAAAAGTATACAAAAAGACCATTATTTTCTTCTTCTCTGATGTGTACGATGTGTTCACTGCTTGGAAGAGTACAATTCCTTACTTTAAAGTAATGTAAGACTCTGAACAATTACGGATTTCATTTTTATTCATAAAGTTGCTTCTGTGCAAATTGCATGGCTTATTAAGCAACAGAATGAATGAATGACAAGCTGTTGGCTATTTGCAAACACAGGACTAGCTCCTCCTAGCACATTTAATACAATCATCACATATATTTCATCAACACGTATCACTTTCATTTATGATTAATTTGACAGCAGATGCAAAGGAGGAAATGCATACCAGGGTATTGAAAACACATTAAAGGGGTGTGGCATGGCAACCAGGGCAAAAAATGCAGAGGAGGAAATGCATACCTGTAGAGAGATGAGATGACGAATAGTTAGAACAATGCTTCATGTTGTTAGTAGAGCATTCTGGATGATAGCATTATGGATTAAACTCCAGTTCTTAACTCGGCCACTTATAATTCAGAGCCTCTTTGAAGCTCAGAGCCAGTGCTCAGCTCTATATAGCAGTGAAATCAGAGATTCTGCTATTGTAACTAGAGAAAACGTATAGAAACTTTGAAAGAGGAATATGATTGAAATAATAATAATAATAATATGTAGAGTGCCAACAGATTCTGCAGCGCTATAAACATAGGTATGATATGGAAGGTAGCATTAATAGGGGCCCAGCCAAGAGTTGTGTGGTTGTGATCTACAAAACAGATGGGCTCGCAGGCTTACATGCTAAAGGGATTCAGCGGATGAAAAAATAATTTGTATAATAATTTTTTTAAGTGCTACAAAACTGGTCCCATATTTTCCCCATATACTTACAGCGTGTGCCTATTCTCTCTACAGAAGGTAGCGCTACAACTTCTAATTGGCTATAGGTCTCTGTTTCTATAATGGAGGAAACAGCGCTAAACAGGCGCTGAGGAGGATGATTAAGGTAAATAAGGTTATAAGCTGTTTAATTAAGCAGATTTCTTGTTTAAAAGCATGGCTTGGTAGGCTCAGCACCTGGGTGCTATTTGCTGATTGATGGCTGCACATATAAAATGCAGCAGAAATGGAGACTTTAACCCCTTAATGACCGGACCATTTTTCAGTTTTCTTACCCTTAATGACAATGTCTATTTTTACATTTCTGCAGTGTTAGTGTTTAGCTGTAATTTCCTCTTACTCATTTACTGTACCCACACATATTATATATATTTTTCTCGCCATTAAATGGACTTTCTAAAGATACCATTTTTTTCATCATATCTTATAATTTAATATAAAAAAAATATAAAATATGAGGAAAAAATGGAAAAAAACACACTTTTTCTAACTTTGACCTCCAAAATCTGTTACACATCTACAATCACCAAAAAACACCCATGCTAAATAGTTTCTAAATTTTGTCCTGAGTTTAGAAATACCCAATGGTTACATGTTGTTTGCTTTTTTTGCAAGTTATAGGGCAATAAGTACAAGTAGAACTTTGCTATTTCCAAACCACTTTTTTTCAAAATTAGCGCTAGTTACATTGGAACACTGATATCTGTCCGGAATCTCTGAATATCCCTTGACATGTATATATTTTTTTTTAGAAGACAACCCAAAGTATTGATTTATGCCCATTTTGGTATATTTCATGCCACCATTTCACTGCCAAATGCGAGCAAATAAAAAAAATCGTTCACTTTTTCACAAATTTTGTCACAAACTTTAGGTTTCTCACTGAAATTATTTACAAACAGTTTGTGCAATTATGGCACAAATGGTTGTAAATGCTTCTCTGGGATCCCCTTTGTTCAGAAATAGCAGACATATATGGCTTTGGCATTGTTTTTTTGTAATTAGAAGGCCACTAAATGCCGCTGTGCACCACACATGTATTATGCCCAGCAGTGAAGGGGTTAATTAGGGATCTTGTAGGGACCTTGAAGGGTTAATTTTAGCTTTAGTGTAGTGTAGTAGACAACCCAAAGTATTGATCTAGGCCCATTTTGGTATATTTCATGCCACCATTTCACCGCCAAATGCGAGCAAATAAAAAAAAAAGTGACATTTTTCACAATTTTAGGTTTCTCACTTAAATTATTTACAAACAGCTTGTGCAATTATGGCACAAATGGTTGTAAATGCTTCTCTGGGATCTCCTTTGTTCAGAAATAGCAGACATATATGGCTTTGGCGTTGCTTTTTGGCAATTAGGAGGCCGCTAAATGCTGCTGCGCACCACACTTGTATTATGCCCAGCAGTGAAGGGGTTAATTAGGTAGCTTGTAGAGAGCTTGCAGGGTTAATTTTAGCTTTAGTGTAGAGATTAGCCTCCCACCTGACACATCCCACCCCCTGATCCCTCCCAGACAGCTCTCTTCCCTCCCCCACCCCACAATTGTCCCCGCCATCTTAAGTACTGGCAGAAAGTCTGCCAGTACTAAAATAAAAGGTGTTTTTTTTTTTTTTTAATTATTCAGCTGTGATGGACCCCTGCCTTAACCCCCAACCTCCCTGATCCCCCCCAAACACCTCTCTAACCCTCCCCACCTACCTATTTGCCACCATCTTGGGTACTGGCAGCTGTCTGCCAGTACCCAGTTTTCCCCAAAAAATAAAGTGTTTTTTTTATTTATTTTTAGTCGTTTTTTCGTTTTTTCTGTAGTGTAGCTGCCCCCCCCCCAGTATCCCCACCCCCCTAACCCTACCAGATCCTATTTTTTTTTTTTTTTTTTTAAAGTTTGCTGCCCCCCCTCCCTCTTAACAGAACTCATTGGTGGCAGTGTTTGCTGCGCGCGCGCACACACACGCACGCGCGCACACGCAGGCCCTCCCTCCGCATGCTCCCAGCATCCGGCGTGCACAATGCACTTGTAGGAACCGGATGCCGGGTAGCGATGGGCCGCCCACCCTCCTCCCTTGTAAGCTCCCACCCACCAACGAACGGCCCCATCGCTACCGGTGCAGAGAGGGCCACAGAGTGGCTCTCTCTGCATCGGATGCTTTTTAAAGGGTATTGCAGGATGCCTCAATATCGAGGCATCACTGCAATACCCTGAGAGCTGCTGGAAGCGATTGCGATCGCTTCCAGCACTCTCTTAGACAACTGACGTACCAGGTACATCCATTGTCACTAACTGAAAGTTTTTGCAGGACGTACCTGGTACGTCAGTTGTCATTAAGGGGTTAAGGAACAAAATGTATAACAATTGTTAATATTTAAAGGGAAATTAAAAAACCCAATTTGTTTTCATATAATTTTAAATAACTTTCTAATTTACTTCTATTACCAAATTTTTTTAATTCTCTTGGTATCTTTTGTTGAAAAGCATGTACGAAAGCTCAGGAGCGTGCAGGTGTCTGAGACACTATATGACAGCAGTTTTGCAAGAATATTATCCTTTTGCAAAGAGCACTAGAAGGAAGCACTAATACCTGCAATGCAGTGCATCAGACAACCACCTAGGTATCTCTTCAAAAAAGAATACCATGGCAACACAGCACATTTTATAATAGAAGTTAATTGGAAACTTTTTAAAAATGTTATGCTCAGTCTGAATCACAAAAGAGAATGTTTGGGTTTCATATTCCTTTAAACTTAAATGTGTTTTTATTTGGCCAAATATTTCAGGATTGTTGAGATTGAGATTAAGCAACTGTATAATGTTTGGCATCACTTGACCCTTTTCCTGAGCAGTGCTGTTGATTTGCTTAGTCTATCTTTCTATTGGGTACTTATAGAGCGCAAACTAATCATCCGTGAGGGTCTCAAGGCACTAAGGGAAAGGGGATAGGGGATAGGAGAAAGGGGGGGAGGGGAGGAGATGGGCATTCAGTTGAAGAGCCAGGTTTTGAGGTCCTTTCTGAACTTTGTAAGGGAGGTGGATTGTCTGAGGTGAAGCGGGAGGCTGTTCCATGTCTTAGCCGCCATGTGGGAGAAGGATCTTCCACCCGCTGTGGATTTGCTGATGCAGGGGATGAATGCGAGTGCTTGGTCGGCCGATCGGAGTTGTCTGGCGGGGGTGTAGAAATTTACACGGTAGTGTAGTTAGCTGCATCAATTTGTATCTTCCGTAATTCTTTTGTTTCTTGTCGTCAGTACTTTGTTGAAATAGTAGAGCCCTTTAGTTCTGACTAATGGTTCAGTGTGGAAATCCGAACATAATCCCCAGTGTATTAAATATACTGGTCAGCAAGACAACGAGGTCACTGAATGGTGCTTGTCAGCTGAAAAGTCAAGTCACTTAATCATTCCTATTGGTGCTTAACAGGGCACAAACTAAAGAGAAGCATTTTACTGATACTGGAGTCTGTAACTGTTAAAGCCACATAACTCTCAGAACTTGCTGCTTAACTACAGAATGTATAAAAGGAGGAATTCCCATCCTTAGAAAGTACTTGTGCAAGTCTCTAATGTTTCATTACATTTTTAGACAATTTTTCTGCTAACCCTTTTAATGAAAGCTACAGATTGCCTTTCTAGCACCAAAAATATCTACAAACATACAGATCAATAAGTAGGGTAATAAATATGGAGTCTCTTGCTCTTTGCCTTTAGTATTTATCATTTTAAAGGGGCATGGAAGTAAAAAAAATTACTTTATTGATGCAATTAAAGATTTTTTTAAATTGAATTCTATTATAAAATTCCCCTGCCGTTTAGTATTAGGGTTGCCACCTTTTCTGGAAAAAAATACTGGACATTCTCATTGACATAAATAATTATACAGCATAAATCAGAAACTAAAGCTGCTTTAACTGCTATTAGATTATATTTTGACTAGTCCTAAAGCCCGTTCACACGGGCCATTTTTTTGCAGGGTACAGCGGTCCCACCCCTTGCGCTCTCTCCCTCCCCCTTTCTTTTTGCTCTCTCACCCCTCTCTTTTGCGCTTTCTCTCCCCCTCTCTTTTGAGCTCTCTCTCTCCCCCTCTCTTTTGCGCGCTCTCTCCCCCTCTCTTTTGCACTCTCTCTCTCCCCCTCTCTTTTGCTCTCTCTCCCCCTCTCTTTTGCGCTTTCTTTCCCCTTCTCTTTTGAGCTCTCTCTCTCCACCTCTCTTTTGAGCTCTCTCTCTCCCCCTCACTTTTGAGCTCTCTCTCTCCCCGTCTCTTTTGCGCTCTCTCTCCCCCCTCTTTTGCGCTCTCTCTCTCTACCCTCTTTTGTGCTCTCTCTCTCCCCCCCTTTTGCGCTCTCTCTCCCCCCCCTCTTTTGCGCTCTCTCTCTCCCCCCCTCTTTTGTGCTCTCTCTCCCCCCTCTTTTGCGCTCTCTCTCCCCCCCTCTTTTGCGCTCTCTCCCCACCTCTTTTGCACTCTCTCTCCCCCCCTCTTTTGCGCTCTCTCTGTCTCCCCTCCTCTTTTGCGCTCTCTCCCTCCCCCCCTCTTTGGCGCTCTCTCTCCCCCTCTCTTTTGCGCTCTCTCTCCCCCTCTCTTTTGCGCTCTCTCTCCCCCTCTCTTTTGCGCTCTCTCTCCCCCTCTCTTTTGCGCTCTCTCTCTCACCCCTCTCTTTTACGCTCTCTCTCTCACCCCTCTATTTTGCGCTCTCTCTCCCCTCTCTCTCTCCCCTCTCTCCCCCCCTCTCTCTCCCCCCCTTTTGCGCTCTCTCTCTCCCCCCCTCTTTTGCACTCTCTCTCTCCCCCCCCTCTTTTGTGCTCTCTCTCTCCCCCCCTCTTTTGCGCTCTCTCTCTCCCCCCTCTTTTGCGCTCTCTCCTCCCTCTTTTGCTCTCTCTCTCTCCCTCTTTTGCGCTCTCTCTCCCCCCTCTTTTGCACTCTCTCCCTCCCCCCCTCTTTTGCGCTCTCTCTCTCTCCCCCTCTCTTTTGCGCTCTCTCTCACCCCTCTCTTTTGCGGTCTCTCTCACCCCTCTCTTTTGCGCTCTCTCTACCCCTCTCTTTTGCGCTCTCTCTCTCACCCCTCTCTTTTACACTCTCTCTCTCACCCCTCTATTTTGCGCTCGCTTTCCCCCCCTCTCTTTTGCGCTCTCTCTCCCCTCTCTCTCCCCTCTATCTCTCTCCCCCCCCTCTCTCTCCCCTCTCTCTCTCTCTCCCTTCTATCTCTCTCCCCTCTATCTCTCTCTCTCCCCCTCTCCCCTCTCTCTCTCTTCCCCCCCTCTCTTTCTCTCCCCCCTCTCTTTCTCTCCCCCCCTCGGACAAACACACTTGGCCTTTTATAGTATAGGATTATAATTTGATTACAATACACTTAGAAGAAGTTTGACCATAATGGCATCATTATTTGTATATTTAATCTTTATTTTCATCTTTGATCTGAACCTTAAAAATACGGGCAATGGGCTAGATTATATGATGTTGGTAAAAATGGGTTTGCTACAGGAAAAAGTAGCTTTATTGTTTCATTAACCCCTTAATGACCACAGCACTTTTCCATTTTCTGTCCGTTTGGGACCAAGGCTATTTTTACATTTTTGCGGTGTTTGTGTTTAGCTGTAATTTTCCTCTTACTCATTTACTGTACCCACACATATTATATACCGTTTTTCTCACCATTAAATGGACTTTCTAAAGATACTGTTATTTTCATCATATCTTATAATATACTATAAATTTGTTTATAAAATATGAGGAAAAATGGAAAAAACACACTTTTTCTAACTTTGAGTCCCAAAATCTGTTACACATCTACAACCACCAAAAAACACCCATGCTAAATAGTTTCTAAATCTTGTCCTGAGTTTAGAAATACCCAATATTTACATGTTCTTTGTTTTTTTTGTAAGTTATAGGGCCATAAATACAAGTAGCACTTTGCTATTTCCAAACCATTTTTTTTTTCAAAATTAGCGCTAGTTACATTAGAACACTAATATCTTTCAGGAATCCCTGAATATCCATTGACATGTACATATATATTTTTAGAAGACATCCCAAAGTATTGATCTAGGCCCATTTTGGTATATTTCATGCCACCATTTCACCGCCAAATGCGATCAAATAAAAAAAAAAGTTAAATTTTTCACAATTTTAGGTTTCTCACTGAAATCATTTACAAACAGCTTGTGCAATTATGGCAAAAATGGTTGTAAATGCTTCTCTGGGATCCCCTTTGTTCAGAAATAGCAGACATATATGGCTTTGACATTGCTTTTTGGTAATTAGAAGGCCGCTAAATGCCGCTGCGCACCACACGTGTATTATGCCCAGCAGTGCAGGGGTTAATTAGGGAGCTTGTAGGGTTAATTTTAGCTTTAGTGTAGTAGACAACCCAAAGTATTGATCTAGGCCCATTTTGGTATATTTCATGCCACCATTTCACCACCAAATGCGATCAAATAAAAAAAAAAAAAACGTTCCCTTTTTCACAAACTTTATCACAAACTTTAGTTTTCTCACTGAAATGATTTAGAAACAGCTTGTGCAATTATGGCACAAATAGTTTAAATGCTTTTCTGGGATCCCCTTTGTTCAGAAATAGCAGACATATATGGCTTTGGCGTTGCTTTTTGGTAATTAGAAGGCCGCTAAATGCCGCTGCGCATCACACGTGTATTATGGCTAGCAATGAAGGGGTTAATTAGGTAGCTTGTAGGGAGCTTGCAGGGTTAATTTTAGCTTTAGTGTAGAGATTAGCCTCCCACCTGCAACATCAGACCCTCTGATCCCTCCCAAACAGCTCTCTTCCCTCCCCCACCCCGCAATTGTCCCCGCCATCTTAAGTACTCTGCCAGTACTAAAATAAAAGCTATATTTGGGCTTTTTGTGTGTTTTTTTTTTATAAGTATAAGTATATTTGCATATGCTGCTGTGTAGGATCCCCCCTTAGCCCCCAACCTCACTGATCCCCCACCAAACAGCTCTCTAACCCTCCCCCTCTGCCTTAATGGGCGCCATCTTAGAAAAAAATGATGCTTTTATTTATTTATTTTTTTGCCCTTTTCTGTAGTGTATCTTCCCCCCCAAAGACCAACCCCCCACCCCTCCCAGATCCCTTAGATTGTTTTATAATCATAAATCCCCCCCTTTTCTACCACTTATGTACATTAAATGTTTCTGTAGTGTAGCGGTTCCCACCCGCTCCCGCCCCGTGCACGTACCCGCCCGCCTCCCCCGTGCACGTGCCCATCGATGGCCGGCCACCCGCCTCCCAAGTCGGCTCCTACCCACCAACGATACCGGCCATCGATGTCCGGTGCAGAGAGGGCCACAGAGTGGCTCTCTCTGCATCGGATGGCCATGCAGGGTTATTGCAGGATGCCTCGATACCGAGGCATCACTGCAATAACCAGAAAGCGTCTGGAAGCGAGCAGGATCGCTTCCAGCTGCTTTCCAGACCAAGGACATGCAGGGTACGTCCTTGGTTGTTAACTGTATCTTTTTATAGGACGTACCCTGCACGTCCTCGGTCATTAAGGGGTTAAAGGGACACTGAACCCAAATGTTTTTCTTTAGTGCTTCAGATAGAGCATGCAATTTTAAGCAACTTTCTAATTTACTTCTATTATCAATTTTTCTTCATTCTCTTGCTATCTTTATTTGAAAAAGAAGGCATCTATGCTAAGGAGCCAGCAATTTTTTGGTTCAGCACCATAGACAGCACTTGTTTATTGGTGCTGTCCAATCAGCAAGGACAACCCAGGTTGTTCACCAAAAATGGGCCGGCATCTAAACTTACATTCTTGCTTTTCAAATAAACATACCAAGAGAATGAAGAACATTGGATAATAGGAGTTAATTGGAAAATTGCTTAAAATTGCATGCTCTATCTGAATCACGAAAGAAAAAATTTGGGTTCAGTGTCCCTTTAAGTAGCGAGTCAATTGTCACTTACGTATTACACGACAGTTGTAGGTAACATGCTCTTGCTACGTTCATGTGGTTATAGGTAGCGACCACTTGTTACATAATACAAAGTTGTAGGGATTTGCAGTTTTTGCCCTTTACTAATATTGGTATCCTTGATAAATATGAGCAAAGAAGGCTATGAAAAAAATCGCTTTATTGTTTTACCTTTTGTTAAAAAAAATACACAACAAATATTTTGCTCTCATGGATATTAAACAATTGCAAACACAACACAAGTTTATATAAAAAAAAAATCTTTGTTAAATATATGTGTGGCACAATTATTGTCACCGTTTTAGGCAATACTTTGTGCTATCTCCCTTTGCCAACATAACAGCTTTAAATCTTCTCCTGTAATGCCTGATGAGAATGGAGAATACCTGCAAGGGATCTGAGACCATTCCTGTATACAAAATATCTCCAGATCCTTCAAATTTCGAGGTCAACGCTTGTGGTCTCTCCTCTTCAGTTTATCCCCAGATTTTCTATGGGGTTCAAGTCAGCGGACTGGGATGGCGATGGCAGGACCTTGCTTTTGTGGTCAGTAAACCATTTTTGTGTTGATTTCGATGTATGTTTTGGATCATTGTCCTGCTGGAAGATCCAACCATGGCCCATTTTAAGCTTTCTGACAGAGGCAGTTAGGTGCTAATTTAAAGGGCCAGTATACACTCATTTTCATATAACTGCATGTAATAGACACTACTATAAAGAATACGATGCACAGATACCGATATAAAAATCCAGTATAAAACGGTTTAAAAACGTACTTAGAATCTTTCAGTTTAGCTCTGTTGAAAAGGCAGCTGGAAAGCCCACTGCAAGTGGGAAATAAGACACCCCCCCTTCTTTTGCATATGAAAAGACCCTTTACACAAACAGGAGCAAGCTGGAGAAGGTAGCTGACAGTATTCACATAAAACTTTGGGGCTTGGTTAGGAGTCTGAAAATCAGAGCAATGTTATTTAAAAATAAGCAAAACTATACATTTAAAAAAAAAAACTTTATGGGCTTTATAAATAGATCATCTACAAAACATTTATGCAAAGAAAAAATGAGTGTATAATGGCCCTTTAAGGACCAGCAACGTACCTCTTAAAAACCAGGGACGTACCCTGCACGACACTGGTCTTTTAATGGGGTTTACATTAAAAATAGCGTGTTCTCACCAAGAGTGGGTATAATAGTGTGGCCCCGCAACTTGCTGCGTGGCCCTCGCAATAGAAACTCTTAACTGGCAACATACATAGTACGTCATGGTCGTTAAAGGGTTAATATCTGTTGATATTTGATAAAGTCCATGATGCCATGTATCCTAACAAAATGTCCAGGTCCTCTGGCAGAAATACAGCCCCAAAACATTAAAGGGATACTGAACCCAATTTTTTTCTTTTGTGATTCAGATAGAGCATGCAATTTTAAGCAACTTTCTAATTTACTCCTATTATCAAAATTTCTTTGTTCTTTGGTATCTTTATTTGAAAAAGCAGGAATGTAAGTTTACAAGACAGCCTTTATTTGGTTCAGCACCTGGGTAGTGCTTGCTGAATGGTGGCTAAATGTAGCAAACAATCAGCAAGCGCTATCTAGGGTGCTGAACCAAAAATGCAGAAGAAGGTGGCCACTCATGGCATTCTGCTTTTTTCAGAGCCAGATTTATTCTTGTGAAAGTTTAACACACACACATACGGTCTGGAATTGCAACTGATTAAAGCTACAGTCCCAGTTCACAGTCTTTTATTGAGGTGCAACATTTATAAGCTACAGTATTGTACTATTATATAATGAGTCTGGGCTCCGAATCATTAAGATTAGGAAATATAGCCCCCCTTTTCACAATAATAAGAGTATATACTATAGATTTTTTTTTTTTTTAACAGTGTAACCGGCTTTAAGTATTCATATTTACCTGGTCAGATTAATATCCTATGTTTTCATCTACTATAAGCTCACAATATATAATATATATATATAAATAAATATATATACATGTATATATGTATATTTATATATATATATATATATATATATAGATAGATATATAGATATATGTGTGTATATATATATATATATATATATATATACACATACACACACACACACACACACACACTATAAAACATCACCATTTGTTTTAACCTTTGCTATTGACCATGTGGATATGCGTTGATATCCTGTGGGTAAATCAGCTAGGAAAAATAACAGGGGAGAGGGTAAAAAAGAGACATTAAAGTTTTGAAAATGTCACAAAAGTTTACTTACTGCTTGTAGAGGACATGCGACTGTAGTCTGACCTGTAATGCAAACATACAATCCATGAGAATGGCAGGTATAATGTCATAAATAAGTGACCAAGGTGAGCTGATATGGAGATTTCATTGTAAGTTATTAAAGGGACATAAAAGTAAAAAGAAAAAGAAATGTGCTATGCATTAGGACATTTATTAATGCTTTGTTGCTCGGATATAATTATGTGTTTAACACCTGCAAAGGAATTAAAGTCAGTTCCTAGCTGAACACATCTGGTCCAGGTCCTCTGGCAGAAAAACAGCCCTAAAACATTGAGTCAGTGACAAGAGGCATATGTGTGTAACAGCCAATCACCAGCTAGCATAGTGTTGCCCCTGTGCATACCTAGGTATGCTTTTCAGTAACAGACACCAGGAGAACAAAGTGAATATAACATTAGTAAATTGAAAAGTCTCTTTAAAATGACACGCTCTATCTGAACCATGAAAGTTTAATTTGACTTTTGTTTCCCTTAAATTATAGGGTTGACTTGGGATATAGTTACAAAACAAAACCTATTATATGATAGTAAGATTAAACAAAGCACACTTCCCGTTCAACTACAATCAATTATGCTCTAACCAAACATATAATACTAACCTGTGTAATATTATTGTGCTGACATTATATGCAAACAAAGATTATTACTAAAATAATCCTTACTTCCTTTCAAATTTTAGTTTACCATAATTTAACATAAGTTAAAGGGACATTCTGCAATTCACTTTATTGTGCTTTGCAGAGATTGCTCTTTTTACAAATTGAAGGTTTGTGGCAACCCTGTGTTGAGCAAGTCTATCTGCGATATTTTTCCAACATATATACACATATAAACACAAAAATACACATATATACACGTAATAACACATATATACACCTATATACACATTTAAACACAAAAATACACATATATACACGTAATAACACATATATACACCTATATACACATTTAAACACAAAAATACACATATATACACACGTATAAACATAAATACACATATAAACACATAATGACACATATATACACACACCACCAGCAAAAAGATTATGACTCACTAATGGCTCAGATGATGGTTAGCATTTTTTTTGCAAAAAAATATTTTTCTAATTAAGGTATGTACATTGTTTTATTTAGACATAATGCTACATAATGCTACTGCACACTTTATAGACTACAGTATAGTGTAAATATTACTTTTATATGCACTTGAGAAAAAAAAAATGAGTGTGACTCACTTTATTGCAATATTCAATTTCTTGTGGTGGTCTGGAACCAAACCCCCAATATCTCCGAGGTACGCCTATTGTGCTAGGGCATTTTTGTAAATCTGAGTATATTGTTTACTGAATTTTGCTTCTGTAATTGTCAGCACATCTTGAGTTATTAGAAGTTAATAGTTAAAGTTATTAAAGGGACAGTGTACTTGATTATTTTTATTGTTTAAAAAGATATATAACGCCTTTACTACCCCAGCTTTGCACAAAAACATTGTTATATTAATATACTTTATAATCTTTAAACCTCTACATTGCTTATTGTTTCTAATCCTCTACGGGCCACCTCTTACCTCAATGCATTTCATCAGCATTTTTTTCACAGCCAGACAGTGCTAGTTTATGTGTGACATACAGATCAAAAACAGCACTAATTGGCTAAAATGCAAGTTTGTAAATAGAACTGATATAAGAGGGCAGTCTGCGGAGGTTTAGATACAAGGTAATCACAGATGTAAAAATATATTAATATAACTGTTGGTTATGCAAATCTGGGGAATAGGTAATAAATGGATTATCTATATTTTTAAACAATAAAATATTTTGAGTCGACTGTCCCTTTAAGAAGAATTTGATTTAAGATTTAATTTAAGAATTTTTTTAAATAAAAAGGACAGTAAACACCAACATTGTTATTGTTTAAAAAGATAGATTACGCCTTTACTACCCATTCCCCAGCTTTGCACAACCAACATTGTTATATTAATATACTTTATAACCTTTAAACCTCTAAATTTCTGCCTGTTTCTAAGCCACTACAGACAGCCTCTTATCACATGCTTTTTTATTTGCTTTTCACAACAGCAGATTGCTAGGTTATGTGGGCTATATAGATAACATTGTGCTCATGCCCATGGAGTTTTTTTAAGAGTCAGAACAACACAGCACTAATTGACTAAAATGCAAGTCAATAGATAATAAATAAAAAGTCATGTGATCAGGAGACTGTCAGAAGATGCTTATATGTAAGGTTATCACAGAGGTAAAAAGTATATTAATATAACTGTGTTGGTTATCCGAAACTGGGGAATAGGTAAAAAAAGGGATTATCTATCTTTTAAAACAAAAAAAAATTCTGGTGTAGACTGTCCCTTTAATGGAACATTAAATAAATTTTGTATAAATAAAAATGTGTCACAATGTGAAAAAATATACAAATAACACAATACTGTGATAAAGTGAAAATAAAAATGTGTTAAAAGATTACAAAAAATAATAATCCATTACCGACCATTATTATTATTTTATTATCAGGTATTTGTAGAGCGCCAACAGATTCTGCAGCGCTATAAATATAGGGTATACAAGATAACATTTACAGGGATCAAATGGGTAAAGGGCCCAGGTGAGAGTTGTGTAGTTGTAGTTGGTTCCTATAAAGGTGAACTACAAACAGCTGGGCTCATAGGCTTACAGGCTAAGGGGTTCAAGCAGTGGAGATAGGAAGGTGAATGTAGGTTGTATGCATCCCTGAATAGTAGAGTCTTTAGGGAGCGCTTGAAGCTTTCAAAACTAGGGGAGAGTCTTGTAGAGCGAGGCAGAGAGTTCCATAACATGGGAGCCAATCTGGAGAAGTCTTGTAAATGGGAATGTGAGGAGGTAACAAGAGTGGAGGAGAGTAGGAGATCATACGTGGAGCGAAGGGGATGGGAGGGAGAGTATCTGGAGACAAGGGGGCCGAATTATTGTCTGGCTGACAAGATACGCTGTATGCTGCTGTCGGCTTTTAACATTACACAAGTAGTTCTAGTGAACTGCTTGTGCAATACCACCCCCTGCAGATTCGCGGCCAATCGGCCACTAGCAGGGTGTGTCAATCAGCCAGATCGAATAGGATCAGGCGGATTGATGTCCGCAGCCTCAGAGGTAGCGGACCAGTTAAGGAGCAGCGGTCTTAAGACCGCTGCTTCATAACTGCTGTTTCCGTCGAGACAGGCCCATCAGAGGCCGTTCGGCCCTTGATAAATAGGCCCCTATGTCTGAGATGTAGGGGGGAGCAGTGAAGTTGAGGGCTTTGTATGTCAGAGTGAGAATTTTGTGTTTAATCCTGGAGGCAAGAGGAAGCCAGTGGAGGGATTGGCAGAGAGGTGCAGCAGATGAAGAGCGACGTGTAAGGAAGATGAGCCTGGCAGAGGCATTCATTATGGATTGTAAAGGAGCAAGATCATAAATCAAATACCAAATATCAACCGTTCTTTGATGTAAAGTGAGACAGTCTTTATTTTCAAAAGATCCTCAACAGTAGTACTCAAAGGAAAGAGAAAATAACCAAAGCGTAAATCTGTTTACAATGCTATACAATTCCACACCTGAGTCGATCCTACTCACGTGTCTGGGAGCTTAAACTAGCTCTAGTGTAAGTGCTCAAAATATACACATGTCCCGGATAGCAGAATTAAATTTATTAAAAGCATAAAAACAGACATATCACTAAGGGTTTAACAGCAGAGGCAAAAACACACACTTTGGGCTCCATGGACAAAGCAGTGAAAGCTGCTCCGGAGCCCTTTGACCACTGCTTCTTACACCCAACGCCACCTCTGAGGTGGCGAGATAAAATCACAGAGCGCTCGCTTGCTCTCTCTGATTGGCAGCCCCTTCAGTCGCACAAATGAAGGGGCGGGCATTACACACTCCGATTAGTGTGTAAAGATACATACGGGCCAGCAGATCAACAGATACGCTGCCCGTGTGTAGCGAAGGCGGGCGGACAGCTTGGCGTGTTGAGAAGCTGTCCGCCCGCCTGATAGTACATGGAGCTGTATGTGTATACTGGTCCTTTCAAACTGAACCAAACAATAAAACACAGTGGATTAGTAACCATTACCGTTATCAGTTTATACCCTTCCTTGTGACCAGTCTGTAGCAGCTCTCCACCCCTCAATATCTGACTTTACCCGCAACATTATATATATATATATATATATATATATATATATATATATATATATATATATATATATATATATATATATAGGTAAAAATATAGTACTTAAAGGACCAGTCAATACAGTAGATTTGCATAATCAACAAATGCATGATAAGAAGACAATGCAATAGCACTTAGTCTGAATTTCAACTGAGAAGTAGATTTCTTTTTAAATAAATTGCAAAGTTATGTCTATTTCCACTCCCCCTGTGATCATGTGATACGTATATGCTGTGAATTCTTGCACATGCTCAGTAGGAGCTGGTGACTCAAAAAGTGTAAATATAAAAAGACTGCACATTGTGTTAATGGAAGTAAATTAGAAAGTTTTTTTTAAAATTGCATGCTCTATCTAAATCATGAAGTTTCATTTTGACTCGAGTGTCCCTTTAAGTACTACTAAGAGTATAGCTTAGGCCCTGCTAGTATGTTTTTTGTCTTTGTTTTGTAATTACAATTGTGATATAAAGATCCAAATAGTAAGCAAAGAGCGGAAATTTACAAACAGCTTTAGTCATTTTTATTTCTTGTTTGAAACTAGTTTTATGCCGTATGTGTTCCTTGTCAGCCCTTTCAAATGACTTCACAATATATTTTAACATATGTCAAGTTCTTAACACACTATTGCCACAGATGTAAAGCAGACCTTCCAACTGCAGAATCTAAATAGATTACATTAACGCAGAATTTAAATCAGACGTAGCACTGGAACACAAATAGACTTAATTTCTTAACAGGAAGGAGAACGATATAAACAGCTCTTGACTGGGCTTGTAAACAAAGGTAGTTGGAGAATGAGATGTTTGATTATTGGAAAATAAACTGACATTTCATTTCCCAGTAGGTGGATGTAGCTTTCAGGCTAAATTTCCACAACTTTTTAAAAATATTCTCTACACGCTAAGTTCTGTTAGTGGCCAGTGTCACTTGTCAATACTGCAGTTCTGTTAGTGGCCAGTGTCACTTATCAATACTGCAGTTCTGTTAGTGGCCAGTGTCACTTGTCAATACTGCAGTTCTGTTAGTGGCCAGTGTCACTTGTCAATACTGCAGTTCTGTTAGTGGCCAGTGTCACTTGTCAATACTGCAGTTCTGTTAGTGGCCAGTGTCACTTGTCAATACTGCAGTTCTGTTAGTGGCCAGTGTCACTTGTCAATACTGCAGTTCTGTTAGTGGCCAGTGTCACTTGTCAATACTGCAGTTCTGTTAGTGGCCAGTGTCACTTGTCAATACTGCAGTTCTGTTAGTGGCCAGTGTCACTTGTCAATACTGCAGTTCTGTTGGGCTTTAGATTGTCTATAAAACGCTCATGTGCAGCAGCAATCTACTGTCTCCAATGTTATTTACACATTGTCCTTATTTCTACATATTAGTAATTATTTTGGAGATCAACTATCACCAGGACATTGACTGTAAAAGGGGCATGAAATGCATTCTTTTCATTATTTAGAAAAGGTGTAAAAAACAAAACAAACAAAAAACCCACTTTCCAATTTATTTCTCTCATCAAATTTACTTTGTTTTCTTGATATTGTTTGTTGAAAAGCCGACAAGTAGGTTAAGAAGCATGCACGTGTCTGGAGCAATATATAATAGCAGTGTTTGCTGCCGTACAGTGCTCCAGATGTGCATGACACCTACCAATGTATCTTCTTCAACAAAGAATAACTAAAGAACACAGCAAATTTGGTAATAGAAGTAAATTGGAAACATGTTTAAAAATATAGACAATTAGAATTATAATCATGAATTGATGATGATATAACAACTATCGGCCAGATTACAAGTTTTGCGTTAGGAGCTATGCGGTGCTAACGAGCAATTTTCTCTCACTGCTCACTTACCTACAGCGCTGGTATTACGGGTTTTTACAAACCCGGCGTTAAAAGGCAAGAAGTGAGCGTAGAGCAAAATTGAGCTCCTTGCCGCATTTCAATACCAGCGCTGCTTAAGTCAGCGGTGAGCTGGTCGTACGTGCTCGTGCACGATTTCCCCATAGACATCAATGGGGAGAGCCGGCTGAGAAAAAGTCTAACACCTGCAAAAAGGCAGTGGAAACTCAGTAACGCAGCCCCATTGATTCCTATGGGGAAACACATTTTATGTTTACACCTAACACCCTAACATGAACCCTGAGTCAAAACACCCCTAACCTTACACTTATTAACCACTAATCTGCCGCCCCCAACATAGCTGACACCTGCATTATATTTATTAACCCCTAATCTGCCGCTCCAGACACCACCGCCACCTACATTATACTTATTAACCCCTAATCTGCTGCCCCCAACATCACCGTCACCTACATTATATTTATTAACCCCTAATCTCCCGCCCCCAATGTCGCCGCAACCTACCTACACTTATTAACCCCTAATCTGCCGCCCCAACGTCGCCACCACTATATTAAATGTATTAATCCCTAACTCTAAGTCTAAGTCTAACCCTAACACCCCCTAACTTAAATATAATTTAAATCTAAATAAAATTACTATCATTAACTAAATTATTCCTATTTAAAACTAAATACTTACCTGTAAAATAAACCCTAAGCTAGCTACAATATAACTAATAGTTACATTGTATCTAGCTTAGGGTTTATTTTTATTTTACAGGCAAGTTTGTATTTATTTTAACTAGGTAGAATAGTTATTAAATAGTTATTAACTATTTATTAACTACCTAGCTAAAATAAATAGAAATTTACCTGTAAAATAACCTAAGTTACAATAACACCTAACACTACACTATAATTAAATCAATTCCCTAAATTAAATACAATTAAATAAATTAAATTAAATTAGCTAAATCACAAAAAAAACAAACACTAAATTACAGAAAATAAAAAACAAATTACAGATCTTTAAACTAATTACACCTAATTTAATAGCCCTATCAAAATAAAAAAATCCCCCCCCCCCACAAAAAAAACAAACCTAGCCTAAACTAAACTACCAATAGCCCTTAAAAGGGCCTTTTGCGGGGCATTGCCCCAAAGAAATCAGCTCTTTTACCTGTAAAAAAAAAATACAAACACCCCCCCAACAGTAAAACCCTCCACCCACACAACCAACCCCCCAAATAAAATACTAACTAAAAAATCTAAGCTCCCCATTGCCCTGAAAAGGGCATTTGGATGGGCATTGCCCTTAAAAGGGCATTTAGCTCTATTGCGGCCCAAAGTCCCTAATCTAAAAAATAAACCCACCCAATACACCCTTAAAAAAATCCTAACACTAACCCCCGAAGATTCACTTACCGGGAGAAGTCTTAATCCAAGTGGCAAGATGTCCTCAACGAAGCCGGCAGAAGTGGTCTTCCAGATGGGCAGAAGTGGTCCTCCAGATGGGCAGAAGTCTTCATCCAGACGGCATCTTCTATCTTCATCCTTCCGGCGCCGAGCGAGTCCATCTTCAAGACATCCAACGCAGAGCATCCTCTTCAAACGACATCTTCTTCATAATGAATATCACTTTAAGTGCCGTTATCCAAGATGGCGTCCCTTAGATTCCGATTGGCTGATATAATTCTCCCTGTAAGTGAATCTTCGGGGGTTAGTGTTAGGATTTTTTTAAGGGTGTATTGGGTGGGGGTTTTTTTTAGATTAGGGACTTTGGGCCGCAATAGAGCTAAATGTCCTTTTAAGGGCAATGCCCATCAAAATGCCCTTTTCATCCTAAGCAGGTCTTTAGATCAGTCACAAAGGGGCAGGTTGTGAGGCTGAGGAGAAACTGTAGTATACAACAACATTATGAGACACATGCTAATCAATTGACTGAATGTCTAAAAGGCAGGGGCTATAAACCACAAGAGATTCAAGAGATAAGAAAGAAGGTGGCCAAAACCAAGAGACAAGATTTATTGACCAAATCAATTGAAAGTAGACAAAAACAACAGCTGAGAAAAAGTCTAACACCTGCAAAAAGGCAGTGGAAACTCAGTAACGCAGCCCCATTGATTCCTATGGGGAAACACATTTTATGTTTACACCTAACACCCTAACATGAACCCTGAGTCAAAACACCCCTAACCTTACACTTATTAACCACTAATCTGCCGCCCCCAACATAGCTGACACCTGCATTATATTTATTAACCCCTAATCTGCCGCTCCAGACACCACCGCCACCTACATTATACTTATTAACCCCTAATCTGCTGCCCCCAACATCACCGTCACCTACATTATATTTATTAACCCCTAATCTCCCGCCCCCAATGTCGCTGCAACCTACCTACACTTATTAACCCCTAATCTGCCGCCCCAACGTCGCCACCACTATATTAAATGTATTAATCCCTAACTCTAAGTCTAAGTCTAACCCTAACACCCCCTAACTTAAATATAATTTAAATCTAAATAAAATTACTATCATTAACTAAATTATTCCTATTTAAAACTAAATACTTACCTGTAAAATAAACCCTAAGCTAGCTACAATATAACTAATAGTTACATTGTATCTAGCTTAGGGTTTATTTTTATTTTACAGGCAAGTTTGTATTTATTTTAACTAGGTAGAATAGTTATTTAATAGTTATTAACTATTTATTAACTACCTAGCTAAAATAAATAGAAATTTACCTGTAAAATAACCTAAGTTACAATAACACCTAACACTACACTATAATTAAATCAATTCCCTAAATTAAATACAATTAAATAAATTAAATTAAATTAGCTAAATCACAAAAAAAACAAACACTAAATTACAGAAAATAAAAAACAAATTACAGATCTTTAAACTAATTACACCTAATTTAATAGCCCTATCAAAATAAAAAAATCCCCCCCCCACAAAAAAAACAAACCTAGCCTAAACTAAACTACCAATAGCCCTTAAAAGGGCCTTTTGCGGGGCATTGCCCCAAAGAAATCAGCTCTTTTACCTGTAAAAAAAAAATACAAACACCCCCCCCAACAGTAAAACCCTCCACCCACACAACCAACCCCCCAAATAAAATACTAACTAAAAAACCTAAGCTCCCCATTGCCCTGAAAAGGGCATTTGGATGGGCATTGCCCTTAAAAGGGCATTTAGCTCTATTGCGGCCCAAAGTCCCTAATCTAAAAAATAAACCCACCCAATACACCCTTAAAAAAATCCTAACACTAACCCCCGAAGATTCACTTACCGGGAGAAGTCTTCATCCAAGTGGCAAGATGTCCTCAACGAAGCCGGCAGAAGTGGTCTTCCAGATGGGCAGAAGTGGTCCTCCAGATGGGCAGAAGTCTTCATCCAGACGGCATCTTCTATCTTCATCCTTCCGGCGCCGAGCGAGTCCATCTTCAAGACATCCAACGCAGAGCATCCTCTTCAAACGACATCTTCTTCATAATGAATATCACTTTAAGTGCCGTTATCCAAGATGGCGTCCCTTAGATTCCGATTGGCTGATAGAATTCTCCCTGTAAGTGAATCTTCGGGGGTTAGTGTTAGGATTTTTTTAAGGGTGTATTGGGTGGGGTTTTTTTTTAGATTAGGGACTTTGGGCCGCAATAGAGCTAAATGTCCTTTTAAGGGCAATGCCCATCAAAATGCCCTTTTCAGGGCAATGGGGAGCTTAGGTTTTTTTAGTTAGTATTTTATTTTAAAAATATTGGGCAAGATTACAAGTGGAGCACTAATTTATTGCGCACCTGTAACGGGCTATATTTACTGTATGTATTAATATGTGTATATACACATATAAACACATAAATATATGTTTGTATATATTCATATACATATATTTTAAATTTGTTGCCCATGATGGCATCAGAACGAGTCTCCTATTGGAGCCTATGGAAGCGTGCTCTCATGAGAGCAAAGCTTCTATGCAATGCGAATGTGAGATTGCGTTCGCATTGTGGGTCACCTAATATCTAATACCACTACATAATTGCTTGCGCTGGTATTACGAGTGGAGCGCAAATATCGGGCTTGTGAAAGCGCAATTTTGCACTCCACTCGTAATCTCGTAAACATCAGCTTCATCTGTGATGAGTTCACACTTTGCTTTACTCTGATCTGTTAAACCAAATGTGCCAATCTCCTCTTTCAGAAAAATGCCATCTTTATTTCTTATAACCATCCCTCAAATGTTATCATGTTTTAATATATACAAACAAGCTAGCTAGCCTCTTGTATAGATAGAAAAATTAGCAAGGTTAATTATTAGAAGCAGTGGAGAAAGTAATTAAATTAGAGCCAAGCATAATATCCTGTATTACTATATACATGAGTGATATCAAAAAAGGAAGTTTCGGAGATGCAGCATCTAAGTAAAAACAGTTTTTTATTTGCTTCATTAAAACATGAACAAAAACAAAACAGTGCCCTTTAGCATGTACTAATGCTTACGCGTTTCGGCAAAACCTCCATACTCATAGCTCTCTAGGTTTACCTTCCGCATACGGGCTTAAAAAGAGGGTAAAACCATTTCATTCGCTAATGGGCAGGAAGTTAGTAGCTCCTAATTAGAGGCTCACCTTTAAAGGTATACTGCCTCAATTAAGCACCATAATAATTATTAAGTAGCTTAAACTTAACTCTGTTCATGTAGTGCATACTTCGTTTATAACTTTTACAACTGTCACAATATTTATAAGATTATGAATAGTGCTTACATTTAGCATATTATATACCTATTCTAAATCAAAGGACTTAAATGCCCATAGTAATATTACTTATAAAACAGGTAACCTGACACAGTCTGTGCTAGATGGCTTAATGTATACGCTTTAAATTACAACTGCCTATCTGTAAGTCACTAAATATCATGGACAAAAATAAGTCATGCTATAACACATTCAATTCACATATATTATCCTATTGTACTGTTTGAATTTATTACATTGGGATACAACACCTTATTTAAACTTATTTTACACTTTCCATAGTACATTAATATTTTGCATTTAATCTATGTGCAATTTATCGAATGACATACAGTTAAAAAAATAATAACAACAATAATAATTCTCCCACAGGGTTATTGCCCGTGAAACGCCAACAATACACCCTAAGATATAAAAATTAAACTTATGTCATCTTTGTGTTGTATGACTAAAACTCTTGGCTCATATTAATTCCAAAAATTAATTAGGTCATATTGTGAATTGAGGCCATTAGGAAATCTTGTCTGTAACTGAAAAATCCAATAAACCTATCTTTTTGCCAAGGCATGGTCCCTGTCCCCTCTTCTCCTCCCCACATTTACTGTTTCAATAATGGTCCATTTGAAATTTGTATCATCTTTATTGTGGACCCTATTAAAATGTTGGACTAGGGGGGTGGTCAGGGTACCCACCTTGATATTAGAGAGGTGTTCCCTAATATGTGAGTGCACCTCCCTAGTCGTCATACCCACGTATTGCAAGTGACAACAGCTGCAACTGGCCAAATACACTGAATACACATTCCTGCAATTCATGCACCTATTATGATAGTATGATTTGTTAGTGACTTCACTCTTAAAGCCTTCCTCTACTATTAAATGTTCACATGCCTTGCAGGTAAAATTACTGCATTTGTATACACCCTTAAATCTCAACCAAGAGCTTGAATCATCTCTTTGTGTAGATTTTAATTGTGTAGGTGCCAAGATGTTACCCAAAGATAATCCTCTTCTAAAGGCATATTTACAACCCTTGTGTATCGTGTCTGCCAAGGCATCATCTGCCGCCAGTAGTCTATAATGTTTTTGTACAATACTACAGATCTTATGGTACTATTCACTGTAGTCAGTGACAAAAAATGTCCCTGTATTTTCATCTTTACGTTGTTTTTGTCTACTTTCAATTGATTTGGTCAATAAATCTTGTCTCTTGGTTTTGGCCACCTTCTTTCTTATCTCTTGAATCTCTTGTGGTTTATAGCCCCTGCCTTTTAGACATTCAGTCAATTGATTAGCATGTGTCTCATAATGTTGTTGTATACTACAGTTTCTCCTCAGCCTCACAACCTGCCCCTTTGTGACTGATCTAAAGACCTGCTTAGGATGGCTGCTCCTGGCATAGAGAAGAGTGTTGCCGGTGATGGGTTTTCTGTAAACCTCAGTTTCGACACCATCCCCTGGTATACCTTTTAGGGTTAAATCTAGGTAATTAATTGTATGATGATTGAGCACAAAAAAGAACTCCAATCCTATATCATTATTGTTTAACCAATTCATAAATTCAATAGCTCTCTCTTCCGTCCCGCTCCACACCAGGGGCAGATCATCGATGTAGCATTTGTACATCCGTATATTTTGTCTGAAAGGGTTTACCCTCTTTTTAAACCTGTATGCGGAAGGTAAATCTAGAGAGCTCTGAGTACGGCGCTTTTGCCGAAACGTGTAAGCTTTAGTACATGCTAAAGGGCACTGTTATTTTTGTTTTTGTTCATGTTTTAAAGAAGAAAATAAAGAACTGCATCTCCGGAATTTCCTTTTTTGAAATCATTCATTGGCCTTGATGGAGTGAGCAGCACTGATCCCAGAACGCTGAATGCACTTTGGATTGAGTACCCAAAAGATTATCGCTCAGACAAGGCTTTGGTTCAAGAGTGTAACACCACCGGAGCTAAATGGGAATCGAGTAACCAACTTACAACCAGTAAGTCAGCCGCGACCAGTGACGTCAACATTTGGAGCAGAGGCTTGTGGTGTTACGGCGGAGGTCAAGTCGCGACGGAACTGTATGTGTATAATAGCTTGTAGAGCGAAGCAGCTCCAAGCACACAACAACACAAGAGCACCTCGCTGATAACAGAGCCGAGGAGAGGGGTCTCCCAAAGGGCTGCATCTTACAAAGCATGGGCCGTGAAGCGGGGGTAAGTGGCGGTTTTCCACTACATACTAGC
The DNA here is from genome assembly GCF_027579735.1 of Bombina bombina. NCBI lineage: Eukaryota > Metazoa > Chordata > Amphibia > Anura > Bombinatoridae > Bombina > Bombina bombina. Next base: position 1,083,412,231 of record NC_069501.1, on the reverse strand, counting down.
ATGGGCTAGTATTGTCCAAGGGGACACTTTGAGCGACTTTAAATTGGGGAAATACGTACGAAGTTAATGCTGCAGGTGCACTAGGGGTCTCCTCTAAACGGGGAATTGTAACTTTACTGTTTGAGTATATACATGAGTGTCAAGCACTGAATAATATACTGCAAAAACAAAGTTATTTTACCTCAAATTTTCTTCACCAGTAGCTGCTCTGTGTGCAGAGCTAATCTTTTTACTGTAACCTTAAAGTGAATGTAAATTTTGATGCTAAAGTGCCCGGTTTTTAAAAATTCGATTTAAAACAGGGACACTTTAATTCATCAAAATTTACATTTCACTTGTGTTGAGAAAAAATATTTACCTTTTAAACTTGACAGCAGCTCCAGCTTACCCCGGTCGTCGCAAGCCATTTCTGAAATCAGTCATCCTCCAATCACGGCTTCCCCCCCGGGGAATCAGTGTCTGATTCAACGCTGTGATTGGAGGACCCAGGAAGAGGCTTTGTGACGAGCGGAGGAAGCTGGAGCGGCTGTCAAGATTAAAAGGTAAGTATTTTTACACAACACAAGTGAAATGTAAATTTTGATTAATTAAAGTGCCCCTGTTTTTAATCGAATTTTTAAAAACCGGGCACTTTAGCATCAAAATTTACATTCACTTTAAAGCGAATGTAAAGTCAACAGTATCACTTATCCTCATATTATCAAGGGCAATAAATCAGGAGGACTTTAATTCATAATTTTTTTCTATTTTCATTCAGAATCCAAATATATACTTTTTTACCTAATTTTCGGAGCCGCAATTCCTCCGCCCGCCATTTTGTCACTCATTTTCTACTTGATTGACAATTGTTTATTCCAATCCTCTGCCCTACCCCGTGGCGTTCAACCCCTTTTGTAAAACGTCATAAGCTGCTTCTGCGCATGCATAAGTACAAGAGGGATTCTGAAGCATAGTGCGTCCACGACACACGCATGCGCGCGTCCACGACACACGCATGCGCTAAACGACCAAATACAAATGTTTGCATTTGGAATCGGGAATGCATGCGCAGATTAACACACCAAGTTCTGCACGCATGCGCAAATTAAGTACTCCGTGGGGACGCGCTTCAGAGGTACGTAATAGAGCGGGTGGGACCGCTCTATACTAATCTAGGTGGGGGTGGGGAGCGCTCAAAGGAGCTGTGAGTTGGACTGTGACTGTGAATTGTATATATTTACTCTATTTCATAAATGATTCAAAGTGTTCCCATAAAATTATTTTCAATGGATGATATGCATATGCATATTATTATGAATGCATAAAAAATGCTGTAAAAGATGCTTTAAAAATACTAAATGCGTGAAACGCTTATACACATTACTTTCTTCGTGTTAAATAAACTAGTAAGAAAAAGATTTATAGTGATATGTTCTCTTGGTGGCAACAATAAGATTATCTAGTTGCAATATAATTGGAGTGGAGTGGATGCAACAATTTAGTTTTTTTGTTGCAGTGAAAAAGTGTGAAATAAAGTGAGCGTGTACATATGTAAGTTTTAATCCATTCGCACAATTGCTAATTTAGTATTGCTAATTTCAGGTTGTCTTATTTTATATAGGCTTTTGCGTGCATAAAATATTTACTGCAATAGGTGATGAATTAGAAGCGTGATATCTACGGTATTTCGACAGTTATATAAAATATACTTTGCACAAGACTAAGCGAAATAAAAAGGTAGACGATTATATGGATTATTTTTTACTAAAAAACTTGGTTAAAAACTGGATTCTGATGTTATAAGCATATATAGAATTATGTCATATACTGTGGATTTTTGCATAAGCATACATATTAGAGCACGGTGTAAAGTCCAGATATTATATATCCATCTATGATGTATATCTGATATGAATGTTCTTAAGTTGTGGCCACAACTTTAATATCACAAATGTCCATTAATGATTAAAATCCCCAAGTGTGAAAAAATGGTAGTTGGACTCCCCCTAACCGGACCTCCGATATTCCTTACCTCCGTGGTGTGAGCCTCCTTGTAGCTCCGTGGGTTCTGGGAAGAGTGCCTCTGTTTAGCAAACTAAGTTGGCTGTTTCTCCAGTTGGCGGGTTGCCGTTTGAAATCCTCCGCAGCTACTTTCTACCCAGGAGTGTGTGGTGTCCGTCTGACGTGGTACATGGAGGACCTATCGGGTAACCGGATCATGGGGGGAGTGTTTCCTGTAGTTCCTCGGCTGGAGCCAATAGTATCCACACTCAATGTCGATATTCTACGCGTTTCAGCGCTGCATAAGGCGCCTTTATCAAGACTGTGTCATTTTCTACTTGATTGACAATTGTTTATTCCAATCCTCTCCCCTACCCCGTGGCGTTCAACCCCTTTTGTAAAACGTCATGCGCTGCTTCTGCGCATGCATAAGTACAAGGGGGATTCCGAAGCATAGCGCATCCACGACACACGCATGTGCTAAACGACCAAATACAAATGTTTGCATTTGGAATTGGGAATGCATGCGCAGATTAACACACCAAGTTCTGCACGCATGCGCAAATTAAGTACTCCGCGGGGACGCGCTTCAGAGCTACGTAATAGAGCGGGTGGGACCGCTCTATACGTCACAGGCTGCAAATCAAGGAAGTGCCAGATGGGAGGAGTTGATCAACAAAACGGAGCTAAGTTTGGTGTAAAAAATATATTATTAATAATTTAAATTTTATTAAAAAAATATCGTGGTCAGCATGTGTTATGGAGGTATTAGGGACCTTCAATTGTTGGAAAATTTACATTCACTTTAAGGTTAAAATAACAAACAAAAAAGCATCAGCTTTATCAGTGCTGAGTTCACACTTTGCTTTACTCTGATGGGATTTCACTGACATTTTGTAAGATTTCTTAGTACACTTCCTTAAAGGGACAGTCTACTCCAGAATGTTTATTGTTTAAAAAGATAGATAATCCCATAACCAACACAGTTATAGTAATATACATTTTACCTCTGTGATTACCGTGTATCTAAGCCTCTGCAGACTGCACCCTTATTTCAATTATTTTGACAGACCTGCATTTTAGCCAATCAGTGCTGACTCCTAGGTAACTTTACGGGAGTGAGCACAATCTTATCAATATGGCACACATGAACTAATGTTGTCTAGCTGTAAAAACTGTCAAATGCACTGAGATAAGAGGTGGCCTTCAAGTGCTTAGAAATTAGAATATGAGCCTACCTAAGTTTAGCTTTCAACAAAGAATACCAAGAAAACAAAGCAAATTTGATAATAAAAGTAAATTGGAAAGTTGTTTAAAATTGCATGACCTATCTGAATCATGAAAGTTTAATTTTTACTAGACTGTCCCTTTAAACTGAGGAGCAGGGTGGATAAAAAATCAATGTTTTTAAAAATCAGATTTTTTTTTAATTTAAATAATAGGAGTTTATAAAATAAAATGCTTGTCAAAGAAGAATCAATCTAAAGATAGTGTTCTGTTTAAGATACATTATAATCCAAAGGTTATTCATCCTGAAATAGGGATTCGTTCTTTAGTTATGTAGCATGAGGCTGTATACTTATGGCTGTAATGTTTCTTGTTTTTTTGTTTTTTATGGTAAATTCTTTTTCTTATAGGATTCAGATAGAGCATACAAATTTAAACAACTTTCGAGTTTACTTCTAATATCAAATTTGTTCGTTCGTTTGGTATCCTTTGTTGAAGGAGCAGCATTGCACTACTGGGAGCTAGGTGAACACATTGGGTAAGCCAGTGACAAGATGTGCAGATATCAATCAGCAGCTAGCTCACAGTAGTTCATTGCTACTCCTGAGCCTACGTAGGTATGCTTTTCAACAAATGGTAACAAGAGAATGAAACAATTACTGACCCTTTAATCCCACTGTCCCTTTGCAATTCTATGTACACTGAATCAACCCAAGCAGTAAAATAATAATGGTATTATTTTGGTTTCAATAAACAATTTAATTGTGATCATTAGTGTAATAATAAAACTATTTTAACCGATATTATTAAGGTAATGATTATTTATCTCCTTCCAATAAAAGTACAGCTGAAAAGTTGATCAAATATGAATGATTAACCTAATAAACTGGAGATAGTTCACCTCCTAATAATTTCATAATTACCTATATATTTCTAAATAAATCAGCCATTATCTGATAAAACTGGAAAAATAATCTGAAAAAAGTTGTTATTCTACAAATGAAACCATTATGTAGAAAACCATGATTTAAGCTGAGGCTTACTGACTAGTGATTTAATGTGTAAATAAAATCAATTTGATTTTTGCCAAATCCACCCTGCTGAGGAGGGAAATATAAAAGGTCTGTGTCTGCACATGCCATATGCACACACCCTTGCAAGTCCCAGGACTAACTTCCTGTTTGGCTGCTTAAAGTACCTTTACAGTGAGATGTAGCTACTGATAAAATGTTGAGATAAAATATCTCCCTTTTTTACATAGACATGGTCATGTGATATTTTCTAGTCAGCTTTTTACAGATATACTGCAAGTGATTCAATATTTGAGTATCATGTCCCTTTAACTGTAAACACCATATAGTTTCACAAGCTGGCTAAGTGCCCATGCTGAAATTGTAATAAGCTATGACATTTCTACTGAAAACAGTCCTATTTAGCAGTCAGTTCCTCCTCTGATGATGGATTCTACACTTTGTATTTCACCTAAGTAACTTTGCCTTCCTTGACATAGTTTTCATCATGGATATATTCTTTTTCTTTCTATAAATAGCTCCTATTTTGAGAACTATCTTTCTCTCTGTTTAACCAAATGTGCCAATCTCCACTTTCAGAAAGATGCCATCTTTATTTTTTACAACCATCCCTCAAATGTTATCATTTTTAATATATACAAACAAGCTAGTTGACCTCTTGCCCTTTATATGGTCGACTCCCAGAATGTATAAATACAAAATTTAGCAAAGTAAATTATTATTAGCAGTGGAGAAAGTAATGACATTAGAGCCAAGCATAATATCCTGTATTCCTACACACAAGAGGAAGGGAGAACAATAGTGTCAGGCACTGAATTATATACTGCAATATAATTATTTTCCTTCACATAAAATGTGACTGGCATAATGTATTTGCCCAGTATATGTTGCAATTAAAAGGGACATCAAAGGGCAATAAGAAAATACTCTGATGCGTTAAATCATTTTATTATTGAATTAATGTTTGCCTGAGAGTATGGGGCCTATTTATCAAAGGTCTTGCGGACCTGATACATTGCACCAGCAGGTCACAAGAGATGCTGGTGCAACGCCGCCCCCTGCTGACTCGCGGCCAATCGAGGTGTCAATCAACCCAATCGTACTCGATCGGGTTGATTTCCGGCGATTCCTGTCCGCCTCATCAGAGCAGGCGGACAGGGTTATGGAGCAGCGGTCTTTAGACCGCTGCTTCGTAACTGGTGTTTCTGGCGAGTCTGAAGACTCGCCAGAAACACTGGCCCACAAGCTCTGTTCGGAGCTTGATAAATGGGCCCCTATGAGTTCAATTTTCACAAAGGAGCATAGCTACTGAGGCAATCAGTGCATTACCTCTTCGGAGTGGACTTTAACTATGGGTTAAAACTCTTTTTAGGGCTTAAACACAGTGCTCTACCATTAATAGTGCAATAATAGGTCCCTTTAACCCATTCCCGCTGTTAGTACGTTCCATGCCTTCCTAGCTGAGCTGGGCTATAGAGCCGTTACGACGGCATGGAATGCCTTAGCCGTTTGGCTGTCCTGAAGCTATAGCCGCTTCGTAAATGGGATTGTGGGCTGGAGGGCTTGCCTAGCAGCATAGGTACTCCCCCTGACCCGATCCAATCATTTAAATCACACAATCGCATGAACTATCTTATGATTTCAATTTTTATTTATTTGTTTACAGTTCCAACGTAAAAGCTAGTAAAAGCTACAGCTGTTTGAAGAGTGTACTTAAAGGGACAGTCTAGCCAAAATTAAACTTTCATGATTCAATTAGGTCATGCAATTTTAAACAACTTTCCAATTTACTTCTATGATCTAATTTGCTCAATTCTTTAGATATCCTTTGTTGAAGAAATAGCAATGCACATATGTGAGCCAATCACACAAGGCCTCTAGGTGCAGCAACCAATCAGCAGCTACTGAGCATATCTAAATATGCTTTTCAGCAAGTGATATCAAGAGAATGAAGCAAATTAGATAATAGAAGTAAATTAGAAAGTTGTTTAAAATGGCATGCTCTTTCTAAATCACAAAAGAAAAAAATTGGCTTTCATGTCCCTTTAAGTGTACTCCGTGCACCAGCATTTTAAACACAACACTTATCTGGTAATGACTCAATTTGCATCATTGCTGATATAATACAAGTGCCACTGGCTTTCTGAGCAACTGCACTGCAGTACTTAAAATATTGGTGCACTGAGAATGTGCAACTTTTAATATAAGCATTTTTAGTAATATATGTATAATGTTAAGAAAACTACATTTAAGTAAATGTAAAAATCTCTTAAAATTGCATTCTCTCTCTATCCGATTTTAATAAGATAAACTAACATTTGCCTGAGGTTTTATTGATTATCTTATCTCATATTTTAAAATTATACCATAAAAGAGAAAATATTAATAAATATTGAATTCTGTGTTTTAACAACCATAACTGTGCTGATTATGTCTCCTTACAGCACTCAGTTTAACCCCTTTGCTGCTAGGCCATTTCAAACCAATAAAGCTGGTTATCGCTGTTCGCATCGATAAATTTAAACTTTTTGTCATTCTCATTCAAATATGTAGAAGTTATACTTTTTCTGTTCTTGTCACATCCTGAATCTTTACAGTTTATTCCCCACCACACAACAATTTTAAATATAGAACAAGAGAAGACAGCGCCTCATAGTGCAAATAAGTTTCAAAAAAGAAAGAGGTGTGCAATCACATCAGAGGACGTCAAATGTAGATATACTCACAAGAGCATTGGCACCCTTATAGAAAAAGGTGCAAATGTGCAGGCTGACGTTTATTCAGCAGTCAGTACGCTGTATAGTGGACAAACAGATCTCCGCCGATGCAGCCGTGGACTCTCCCCCACGATCTGAGGCTGAGTTCTATGGATCCGTGCTGTGTGGGAGAAGACAAACAAATCTCCCCTGCCTGTGGAACACTCGGCACCCGGGTCGGTGTTGGAAATAAAATAATTCACAATGAAAATAATCTGTCCGTGACAGTAAAGCTTGGCATGTGAATGAAAGAGCCACAACAAGTCAGGCTGTGGTATAAAAATATATTAAAAATATTTATTGTTTGAGCTATAGACGCGTTTCTCGGCCACAAGCTCCTGGCCGTTTCATCAAGTACAAAGTATTTACACATGTGGTAGTAAAACAAGTTTAAAAGACATGCCAAGAGATTTCATTGGTCAAAAAACAGGCCAATTCAAATGTAGGATACATTGTGAATGAATACAAAATGTAACAGTGTTTGGGACAGTTTGTTTCAAATGGATAATAGAGAATAAAAATATCATGTTATTCAATTTAAAAACAAACAATAGATCTTCATAGACGCAGCAATTTTGCGTATATGACAGATCCCAGTTGCGTTCGATCTGAGAGATGACATAAAATAAAATTAAATAAGAAATCGCCTAAGTGTGTGACTACTTTGCACAGTGAATAGTAGATCAGATGCTGGTGTTATTAATACATATTTGTAGGCGATATAAATGTGGACTTGAAATGTTGTTGGAATTATGTATGAATTGTAAAATGAATTTGTTGTTATTACAATTACAATTGGTAATCCCTAAATGGCAAGCGTGGGTGATTGTCACATACAAAAAGGTAAGGTGTAAAAAACTGTAAAAAAGAAATAAGTTATACTAGATGTGGAAATATTGATCTAGCATGGTCCTGACAGTTGGAAGTGGTCTCCTTTGGGGATCGATAGTAATAGTAATAGTAATTTTAAATATAGTATAGAGGACTTTTATTATAAATAAAATGAATGAAAATGCAATATGTTTTTGTTTAAAAAACCTCCTTTTATTCTTATATAAGTGCCTTCTGCAGACCCTTTGTGTCAATCTTAGAGCTACAAATAAATTTCGTTTTGAGGCATCCAAACATCACTATATCAAAAAATATTTCAAAACAGATTATTTTTTTTCACAGTATCTACAAAAGGATACAAAAATAAAAAGTTAAATGACAGGGTTTTTTTGGGGTTTTTTTAATGAATACACCCTATTTGAATCATGAAAGCTTAATTTTTACTTATTTAAAGCTTAATCCCATATCCCATACAGTAAACAGTTTTCAAATCTATTAGATAAAAAGTATTGAATGCATAAATGCTTCTCTTGTAATTGTCACCACAATCTGTTGTGCACATCAACAATATACAAGGTATAGGCCAAGTCAGCAAGACCAGGTTCAGTATGTTTTGTGGGCAGAGTGATAACATTAGGGGCAGGGCCAAAGGTGTTTATGTGATTAATATTTAGAATAAACTAAAAAGAGGCAAAGGCAATCTGAGTTTGCTAGAAGAAGTCACATCCTTAATTTATGCAATTAAAAATGCTCTTTTTTCAGATTTAGCACAGTTCTTTGTGAGCTCTAACAGATGATTATTAAAACATACAATACATTTAAAGGTCTACAGAAGGACTTCAAAAACCCAGAATGTTGGCAACACAAGTAATTTACTCTATATGCTGCACATCAGAAAGCCTTTGGATTTTTGTAGCTCATCTCCCTTTCAGTTTGTGTCTGGGAATTTAAAAACTTTTTTTGGTCCATTTAAGACCCAGGTGAGATGAGTTCACAAATAATCTTTCACCCACGTAAATTTGTGGGTAAAATCTGCTAATTGTAACATATATCTAGAATCAATATTTAATCCAACAACTATTTGTAGTGGAATTCCAAAATAACTATTATTAATAACTGCTTAATTTTATATACATTCAAAGTTGTTTCCTACATTTATAAATTGCAATTTTTCATCACACATATCTTCTTTATTGTCTGAAATGGTGTTTAACAGCAGCATTTTAAATGTATTGGCAACTTGTTTTCTTACAAATTCAACATTATCATTTCATATAAACATTATTAAGATACTGTAAAGTTAAAATGCTTATGTGTAAATATAATAAATATTAAAAATAAATATATTAAAGCGTCACTATGTACTTACTTTTATGTTCTTCAATTTTTAAGACATTTTAAAACCTATTACACTGACTTCATATTAAATTGTTAATAAAATGGAATCAAATGAAAAAATTCTGTTCTCGGAAAAGAAGGCAGATTCTACAACAGAATGAGATCATTACTTCGCAGATAATACATTTACCATGTGCAGTCCTGGAACCTGCAGTTGCAAAGCTGAAAGATGTCAACTAATTGGCTTATTTGTACTTCTTTATAGGTTCTTTCTTATCGGATTCACTTATTATTCTGACACTATTTTGGTCCTATAATCTGCCAGCCTCGAAATCTAAAAGGACATGAGCTAGTATGAGAATGTTTTACCAATGAATACGCAAAGACGGATTTCAAATTTAAATGAATCATTGTTGCAGAATAATGGTTTGTCTGAAATCACTGTTTACAAGAACTGAATTGTGTAGTGTTTAAGAGACGGAAAAAGTAAAACAGCAAACACTGACTGATTTTATTCTTTAATTAAAGGGATTCTGACAATTTATGGAAACCAAGCCTGTAAAAAATTAATATGCATGTTCTATCGAGATTAGTTATCAATTTGTCTAATATATGACACATCTTAATGAATAAAAATCCTAAAAAAAATAAGTGAAAACATTACAAGTACAGTAAATAATATTAATTTAAAACTTTAACTTTACAAATCTATTTAATTTATGTGGTAAGTACATCTATTATTTTATACGCTGAATGATTCAGCATATAAAATAATAGATGTACTTACCACATAAATTAAATAGATTTGTAAAGCCAAGTTTCAACCTGAATCAGTATTTTTATGACTAATGATTTAAAATGATGTTGGCTCAACAAAGATCAGACTGCCACCTGCATTTTGCACCTGGTTTCTGAAGCTTCCCCATAGAGGTTAAGATGTAGGGAAATATTTATTAACACACATATGATTGACAGCAGGAACAGACTATTTTTAGTGTTGGATAGCATCTAATATTTGTTTTTAATTCCTTAGTAAAAAATATCTTATAAACAATCAATTACAGCAAGAAGTAAAATAATTAACTTATGGAATCTGTATCCAACTGAAAAAATCTCACTCTTAGGGCTAGATATTTATCAAGCAAGGGCGGACAGGGGCGTACATATGCACCTCTGCCCACCCCCAGCTCACCTCTCTTTTGCACTTATGTGCAATCCGACCCCCTGCCCGTGCACAGCCAATCAGGCGCGGGCAGGAGCTGTCAATCTCTCCAGTCGGACTAGACCGGGGAGATTGAAATTCTCCCCCTAAGAGGTCTGATGACCACTGCTTGATAAATCCTGACTGCAGGTTCTCTTGTGAGAACCTGCAGTCGTAGGGGAGGAGAAGGCTTGATAAATCGAGCCCTTACAGTGTCTGCCAATTTAAAGTTTTACATATTTAGTTTTATGTTTAATCCCTTGTAGATTGTGTTGATAAAACATAAAACAGTTTATTAGTATCTTTACAGTTCCTTGTGAACACATATGTTTTGTCTATAGAAAAGGCAATATTGAGTAATCAATCAAGAAAAAAGAAAATATATATGAATTTTGCTATTAAAAAGGACACAAGAGGACAATGTAATCAGGCAAACAGCTGATAAGAGTTCATGGTGAGACCCGTTCAAATGGGCTGGGCTCTCTTTATCCAATTTCCCACTCAGAGAATGATTTCTGCAGTTGCCTCTTGTTTACTTAGCTTTTTAATGCAGTACTGAAACTTTCTGTATCGGTGTTGGCTTTAACAGGCAAAAGCAGCTATTACAAATGACAAAAAAGGTAAATTACATATTTTTAAACAATTTACTACACTCCAGCAGGTAAAATGTATCAATGGTAGAAATGAGAGGGCAGAAAATGTTAAAGTAAAATGTTCCTTTAGACCAAGTTACAAGGTTTTGCAAATTAAGAACAGCTCAGACATACACCTCTTGAAAGCCTGGTGGAATTTATGTTCTAAGTGCTCTCTGTTGTGGCCATTTAGTAACAGATGTAAATGATCTGAGTAGAATGTTGCAAGCCCAGTTCCCATTTTTAAAATTACATTCAACACCTCTTGCTTTTGCGTAAAATTGTGCTTGTTCCACGATCCAAAGAGGCAAAAGAGCAAATTATCTAACCTGCAAATCAAATATCTGAATTAGCAGCCATTTGCAGCATTTTGAAAACCTAAGTAACAGATTTAGCTTTTTTTTAATGTCCATGAAGTAGCACACTTGTCATATGTATTTTACAGTAAAAGCAGGCAAATACAATGAAACTATAATGCAAGGTTGTATTATTTTCCTTAAAGGGATACTAAACACACATTTTTTCTTTAATGATTCAGATAGAGCAACCAAAAATGGGTCGGCTCCTAAGCTTTACATTCCTGCCTTTAAATAAAGATGGCAAGAGAACAAAGAAAAATTGATAATAGGAATAAATTAGAAAAGTTGCTTAAAATTGCATGCTCTATATCTAAATCATTAAGAAAAAATTTGGATTTAGTATCCCTTTAATTACATTTTTTGCAGGGAGATTATTTATAAAGTATCACATTTTAGTTGTACAAAAGCCGACATTATTTTGAATAGTATAAAGCCAATATGAAAAAGAAACAATATTTGAGTACTTTTCTTACGGAAATAAATCATTGCATAATATTATAAAAAAAATGGGAAAATAGATCACCCTATAAGAAATATATATCCTATTTCCCCTTCAATATAAACAGCAGAAAAAGTGCTAAATAAGCTAAAATGTCGCATTAAAAACCACAACTGATCAGAGCTTTCATGTCTCACTGTGAGATGGTATGACACACTATTTAGAATCTCTTCCCCTGATGACACTAAGGATTAGTATTCTCACTTAATGAAAGGAAGTCCGAGATCAAATTGTACAATTCTTGAATTCTTGTCCAGTGTGATCACCAAACCTTTGTGATCAAGTTAATATTTCTAGGTAATGACAGTACAGTCTGGGGAGAACGAACACATTAGGTGGTCTTGTCAGAGTACCAGCAGTAACACAGATAACAATCTGGCATTTCCATTATAATTATTTAAAGGAACATGATATTCAAAATTATGTTTCTGTTACATCTAAAGGAGAATATTTGAAAATATATAATAGATGTTCTTGTGCTGAATACACTAACTTTATTTGTGTGGGAGCTGTCTGTATAAGACAAAGTCCCAGGGCCCAGATGCATACAATGAGGTACTTCCTGTTAGCTTCACCTTAAAGGGACGTAAAGCCAGTCCACTTGATAACTAAAATTACTTACAAAACATGCTTACCTTGTAAAAACTGTAAGAAAATACAATTTAATACAAAAGTTTGCAAAAATTATACTCCTTTTACCCTCAATTACCTCACTCATCTTCCTCCCCACTTGTAACAATATCCCTTCTATTCCAGAAGCGGAGTGCTCCAGCCAATAAACTGTAACTGTCAGGTCTCCTGTCAGTCATTTCATAGCCCTTCCCACTTTGTCTTTAAGAGTATCCTGTTTCCTGTAAACAGGTGCTTAGTATTGAAACTGCTTCCTAGCAGGTGTATGTGCAGTTGTTTCTTAGGATACAAACCTAACATAATCTCCTTTCTCTAAGCCACTTGGACATCTGAACTAAGGATTAAAACTCCTCTCTACTACTGCAGTATTTATTGCCCCTGCAGTTTCTGAAGCTACATTGGACCGCAACATATTTCACAGCACACCTTCCTATTACAAAATCTTGTGCTCCCTTCTTGCCACAACTCCACTGGCACTTAGTGGTTGTTTCCTGAGTACAAGTCAACTAACCAGAAGAAAACCAAAGCAATTACAAAGAGGAAAACTGGATTGTAAAACCGGAACTTAGCCACACCCCCTTTTGTGACATCACTCTCTGTTCATTCAGCTTCAGTGCAGCCTACTCTGATTCAGTGTGTCAGCAGCCTGTCAGCAAGTCTGAATAGGATTGTTTCCATCTCTACACTATCTGATACAAGGTAACACCTTGCCTGAACTAACTAACAGAGACTTTGTTTACTATAACACCAGAGCCTTTGTGTTGTTACATTGTGCCCAGTTTAACTTTAACCTTTAATAACTTTTCACTGAAAGTTAATCTGTATTCATCCACATTGAATACAGAAACTCAGGTGGAACAAACTCATTTTATGCAACACTGCAATTGAGATCCAAAACTATATTCATAATTGTAACAGAGTATACACAGAATATCACATAATACTAAGCCAAACAGTGAAATGGATCCAGCAGAGCTGCCTCAGTATGTTTATTCACTTTCTCAACGTGTGGATCAACTTAATCAAGGGAAATTCAGCTAGAAAATCAAACTTTGCATAAAATAATAAAGGATTCAATACAACAAAAATCAGGTCATACTGAAACTATCCCAGAACCATTAGTATCTCAACCAGATATGTTTCATGGTGACAGGAAGCTCTATAGACAGTTTAAAAATGCTTGCAATTTGTTTTTTGATTTAAGAAATAAAACATATAATACTGATAAAATAAAGGTATTAACGATAATATCCTTTTTACGTGGAAAACCCAGGGCATGGGCCGACCAATTCTATGAAAATGATGATCCTATTTTAAGCTCTCTTGATGAATTCTATGAAGCAATGGATGATCTGTATCAGGATAGCAACATCCAGAACACAGCTGAAACAAGAATGAGAGCATTAAAACAAGGAAAGAAAAATGCAGAAGAATACCTCACTGAATTTAAACATTACGCCACAGATTCACAGTGGAATTCAGTAGCGCTGAAAAATCAATTCAGGCTTGGGTTGTCTGATCCAATAAAAGACGAGCTAGCTCGCATTGAACCTCCCAAGACGCTAGAAGATTTAATGAAGTTAGTTGTGCAAATAGATAGGCGTCTCAGAGAGAGGAAGGCAGAACGTCAATCCTCAGAGTACACGCCGCGGCTACCTCGACTTCACTATTCAGAGTCTCCTAATCCCCAAGCAATATCAAAAAGTAATTCAGAAGCAATGGACATCGGGGTTATTCGAGGACCCCTGACGTCAGAAGAGAGGTGCCGTCGAAGAGCACAACAATTATGTATGTACTGTGCTAACCCTAATCACAGTGTGAAGGATTGCCCACTACTTATCCGTACAAAGAGAAGTAAATTTACTTATATACATTCTGTTATGCCTAAAGATCTAAAACCAACTTACTGTCATCTATCTCTATTTTTACAGTGGGACCAAAACCGAACAAGGATTGATGCAATAATAGATTCAGGAGCGACAGGAAACTACATAGATAGAACTTTCACTGTAAATAATAAAATTCCACTAGTGGTTAAGCAAACTCCTGTTGTAATTAGAGTTATTGATGGTACTACAATATCCACAGGTCCTATAACACACAGTACTATACCATTATTAGTTACAACTCACACTGGTCACACAGAGTATATTGTTTTCGATGTATTGCCTTCACCTTTGTTTCCCATTGTACTGGGCTTAGATTGGTTGCGGCTACACCAACCTGGCATAAACTGGAAAACTCTAGCTGTTGAACTAAACTCCACTTATTGTCAACAAACCTGTTATCCAAGGGATATACTAATACAAATTCCAGATCCTATTCCGACACTACCCCCTCAATATACTGATTTTCAGGACGTGTTCAGCAAAAAGATGGCAGAAACTTTACCACCTCATCGCAAGTACGATTGCCCAATTGAGTTAATACCAGGGTCATCCATACCGTTTGGACACCTATACCCACTCAGCCCGCCAGAGTTGGCACATTTGAAAGAATATCTTGAAGAAAATCTGAGGAAAGGATTTATCAGACCGTCTACCTCACCCGCGGGAGCGGGAATGTTCTTCGTAAGGAACAAGGACTCGTCTTTAAGACCTATCATAGACTATCGAGAACTCAATAAAAGAACAATCAAAAACAGGTATCCGCTACCTTTGATACCGGAACTCATAGAACGCCTACAAGATGCTAAAATATTCACAAAGCTCGATCTACGTGGCGCATATAATTTAATCCGCATACGAGAAGGGGATGAGTGGCTGACGGCATTTAGAACCAGATACGGTTTATTCGAGTATCTGGTAATGCCGTTTGGTTTATGTAATGCGCCAGCCACTTTCCAGCATTTTATCAATGAAATATTCAGAGATCTACTTGATGTATGCATTGTCATTTATCTTGATGACATCCTTATATATTCAGACACTATGGAGCAACATGTTAAAGATGTCAGGAAGGTTTTGACAAGACTTCGATCTCATCAATTATACGCTAAGCCAGAGAAGTGTTTGTTCCATACTAAGGAGGTGTCATTTCTTGGATACCATATCAGTTCAACTGGGATCCAAATGCAAGACAACAAAGTCCAGACAGTCTTAGAATGGAAAGAACCCGCTACTAAAAAAGAATTGCAACGTTTTTTGGGATTTGCAAACTATTACAGAAAATTTATAAAAAACTACTCCAAGATTGCAAGACCTCTCACACAACTTATCAGCTCGAATACTCCGTTCCGTTGGACACCTAGCGCTGCCGAAACATTTTCATACCTAAAACATTGTTTTACATCTGCACCTATATTACGTTTTCCAAACCCAAAGCTGCAGTATATCCTAGAAGTGGATTCATCTGACTTTGCAGTTGGTGCAGTACTCTCGCAAAGAGAAACGATAGATTCCCCCATTCATCCAGTCTCTTTTTATTCTAAGGTGATGACTGCTGCTGAGATGAATTACTCCATTGGAGACAAGGAGCTTTTGGCAATAAGAAACTCCTTGGAACACTGGAGACACCTGCTTGAGGGGACTTCTACTCCAATACTCATATACACAGACCACAGAAATTTAGAGTTTCTTCAAAAAAACAAAACACTATCTGCAAGACAGGTTCGATGGAGCCTTTACTTCTCACGTTTTGATTTTCATATCATGTATCGACCAGCCAGTAAGAATGGCAAAGCCGATGCTTTGTCAAGAAAGGATGCCAAACCAACACAAAGCACAAATCCATCTTTTATCATTCCAGCAGAACGTTTTATCCATCTGTCAACACAACAGGATTTCATAACATCTTTACGCAAAGCACTTACCAATGACAAAGAGATTCCACATTCTTTGTTAACAAAGCATACCAATGGATTATATTATCATGGTGAACAACTTTACCTACCTGACATATTAGTTGAACCTATACTTAAAATGTACCATGATTCTCCCATCTCTGGTCATCTCGGAGTGAATAAAACTATAGCAATCATAGCAAGACAGTTTTGGTGGCCAGCTATGAGGAGGTCCATTACAGAATATGTAGACACCTGTCATGTATGTGTTACTACCAAACCAGAAAGACAGAAACCTTATGGACTCTTAATGCCTATCGCTCCATCTACCAAACCTTGGGAACATATCGGAATGGATTTTATTGTCGACTTACCTCCTTCTGGCAAACAGAACACCATTCTGGTAGTCATAGATCTCTTTACGAAGATGGGTCACTTTATACCCTTCCACAAATTACCTACATCTACAGAAACTGCAGATTTATTCATGAAACATGTTGTCAAATATCACGGGATCCCACGTAGAATCACCACTGATCGTGGAACTCAATTCACCTCTCAATTTTGGAGAAAATTGTGTGACAAACTCCAAATAGACCATAGATATTCCACTTCATTCCATCCTCAGACCAATGGCCAAACTGAGAAACTTAATCAATGGCTTGAACAGTACATTCGCTGCTATTGTTCTCAACATCAACAAGATTGGCTCCAACACATTCATCTAGCAGAATTCGCTTATAACAATAATACCAATTCTTCAACTAAATTATCTCCGTTCTTTGCGAATTATGGATATCATCCTCAAATACTACTGACTGATTCACTTCCATCACCTTCACCATTGGTCGATGAGTTCCATAATTCACTACTTGAAATATTCAAACAAATCCGACACAACATAATTGCTGCACAAGAGACCCAAAAACGATACTATGATCTGCGTAGAAGACCATCACCAAACTATCAGGTTGGAGATCTTGTTTGGTTATCCACCAAGAATTTAAAAATGCAAGTACCCAGTAAAAAACTTGGTAGTCTGTTTATTGGACCCTTTCCTATTGCCAAGGTCGTTAACCAGAATGCAGTCACTTTGACATTGCCTCCATCATCAAAACTTCATCCAACCTTTCATGTATCACTACTGAAACCGGCAAAACCAACTAGAGTATCTACTCCAAATGCTTCATCTACTTCAGTTCCTTCCGATTTGCTGGAGTATGAAGTTGAAAGTCTGGTGGATTCTAGGATTTCCAGGGGCGAACTCCAGTATTTGGTGCGCTGGAAGAACTACACAGAGGAAGATGACACCTGGGAACCCTCCTCTAATCTTTCCGCTCCTAAGTTGGTGGCACAATTCCATAGGCGAAATCCGGATCGTCCCCGACCTCAAGCTGTGGGACAGCTTGCTTAGGTGGGGGGTCATGTCAGGTCTCCTGTCAGTCATTTCATAGCCCTTCCCACTTTGTCTTTAAGAGTATCCTGTTTCCTGTAAACAGGTGCTTAGTATTGAAACTGCTTCCTAGCAGGTGTATGTGCAGTTGTTTCTTAGGATACAAACCTAACATAATCTCCTTTCTCTAAGCCACTTGGACATCTGAACTAAGGATTAAAACTCCTCTCTACTACTGCAGTATTTATTGCCCCTGCAGTTTCTGAAGCTACATTGGACCGCAACATATTTCACAGCACACCTTCCTATTACAAAATCTTGTGCTCCCTTCTTGCCACAACTCCACTGGCACTTAGTGGTTGTTTCCTGAGTACAAGTCAACTAACCAGAAGAAAACCAAAGCAATTACAAAGAGGAAAACTGGATTGTAAAACCGGAACTTAGCCACACCCCCTTTTGTGACATCACTCTCTGTTCATTCAGCTTCAGTGCAGCCTACTCTGATTCAGTGTGTCAGCAGCCTGTCAGCAAGTCTGAATAGGATTGTTTCCATCTCTACACTATCTGATACAAGGTAACACCTTGCCTGAACTAACTAACAGAGACTTTGTTTACTATAACACCAGAGCCTTTGTGTTGTTACATTGTGCCCAGTTTAACTTTAACCTTTAATAACTTTTCACTGAAAGTTAATCTGTATTCATCCACATTGAATACAGAAACTCAGGTGGAACAAACTCATTTTATGCAACACTGCAATTGAGATCCAAAACTATATTCATAATTGTAACAGAGTATACACAGAATATCACAGTAACACTAGCTTTTAAAAGGTGCATACGCACAGTCTTCTCTCTGCATGTGCTCAAGTAGTCCTGCCATTTAAGGGGACATAAAAATCCACAATTTTTCTTTCATGATTCAGATAGAGAATACAATAAAAAAAAAAAAGATTCCAATATACTTCTTATCAAATTTCCTTCATTCTCTTGTTAATCTTTGTTGAAGAGATAGGTAGTGTGCACAAGTCTGGATCACAACATGACAGGAAACAGTGCTGCCATCTAATGCCCTTGCTAATGTATAACATTAATGCAAAACTGCTGCCATATGGTACCCCCCAAGGCAGATCATGCTGTGATCTGAGATGTTATCGCAGAAAGTGCAGCATGTCTGCAGAAAGAATGGGACACATGAGAGAACTTTTAGCTGTTTTGCTTTGCAGCACTGCTTTCTTTAAACAGCGCTTTGCTCTGGCTGCATTCTGTACATTTTCCTTAACACAGTGCAGCCTCTGTTTGAAGAGAACAGTCAAATACGGGGTAGCACTGCAAAGCAGCAGTGCATTGATTGATGATTGCCTTTTTTAACTGCTGCAATATAATATATTAAACTTAAAAAATGGCTTTATTCTCCAGTTAATCAGTATATTGCAATTGAGCTGATGCTTTAGTATAACTGCCTATTTTAAAATTGTATTTAATTTCAAAACGACCTGCAGAACAAAAATTTGACTAAAAAAATTTCATCACAGAAAGTGAAAAAAAGTTCTGCCTTTGGGATGGTACCGCAGACACATGCACAATCCTGAACAAAAAGAGGCTGCTTCGTGTGTGGTAACTAGCCATAGAACTAGATTTTATGCTATTGTTCGTTCTCAGGTTGAGCGCTTCTCTCTTTATTTACACAATCCTGAACTCACCTTCTTGCTTTTCAACAAAGGAAAAATTAGGTAATTGTATGTTCTATCGGAACCATGAAAGATAAATTTTAGGTTTGAGGTCCATTAAAGCAGATGCAGAAAGAAGACAACACAAGCACGCTCCTTTACCATCCATGCTACAGCTTTCCATTGGCTGGAACAGAAGAAACAGTGGGGTGGGGAGGAGGACAAGTACGGTAAATGAAGGTAACAGGGGCTTGATTTGACAAACTTATGTCTTATTTCTTTCATTTCCTACAGGAACTGCAAGTAAGCATGTTTTGAAAGTATTGTTAGTTTTTAATGAAAACAGTTATGTGTCCCTTTAAATTTAAACAGCTTTTATTTAAGTTTACCCAACATATTTTTAACATGTTTAATATAAATTGTTTGAGTAATGTGCCCCTTTAACTGGATATGGGCTATAATGTATGAATTTTATTCTTAAAAAACTGATCTATTCTCTATAAAATACAATTAAAGGCATATTGTACTCAAATTTGTCTATCATGTTTAAGTAACAGCAACAGTTACACGTTAAAAAAAAAGATATAGAAAAACTCAAAGTGAATCTAACAGGGAATGCTAAGAATATCAAAGTATCCATTGCTCACAGTCTGAGAGGGACAACTCCCTTTAAATATCCATTGTTCAAAATCAAAGCTCTGTACCACATTTTAACCTCTCTTATGGATGTAACCAGTATTTGTTTAGTATCATGTGCCCTTAAATACATATTATCTTCTAAAATGCTTTTTGTAGATGAAGGAGATTGTATCATATGTATAGTGCAACACATTTCATTGTGTGCTACGGCTTTTTATGGCATTACAGGAGATACAAATTAGAGACCACTATGAAATATTTTTAGGACAAACACTGATCTAGTTGTATATATAATTTTTTTTTTTTTTTATTCCTTATACAATATAGCAAGGCTCCAAAAACCCAGGTGCCAGAAAGGCACTGTCACTTTAAAAATAGCCCCCCTCCTTCACGATCCCCTATCATAGGGATGGCCAAATGTTTCTGGCTCCTAAATTTCTTTACTTGTTCAACATTTTGAACATATTTGTTCAGCCTTGCAATATAGAACATTTACATTTTTAATGAGGGATAAAATAAATTTCATCTTTGTTGTGTCTAAAAAAAAAGAATGTCAAATGTATTGAAATTGTTTAGTTTGTTTGTTTGTACTAAAACAATACTTTTTTTTTTTTAATGCATGAGAAGCTGTGTTCATGTCCACTACAATACTGTCGTGTAACTTATCAGTTTAGTAAGCAATCTGTCACTAGTGATAAAATGCACACAAACATGCCTTTTGGTTTTCATCAACAGCTTAAAGGGACATTTTAACCAACTTTCCAATTTAATTCTATTATCTCATTTCAGTCTCTTGATATCATAAAAGCATATCTAAATAGGCTCAGTAGCTGCTGATTGGTGGCTGCACATAGATGCCTCATGTGATTGGCTCACCAAAGTTCATTTCTATTTCTTCAACAAAGGATATCTAAAGAATTAAACAAATTAGATAATAGAAGTAAATGTGAACGTTGTTTAAAATTGCATTCTCTTTCTGGATCACAAAAGTAAAAATGTGGGTTTTGTGTCCTTTAAATGTAATGCTTTTTTCATGCAAAAAATATTTTATAGCAGTTTTTTTTTCTATGTATTTTTCAGTTTAATATGTCTTTACATAAGTGGCGAAAACATAATCAATATAGTATTATCCAAGGCTACATTCTGCTGCACAGAAACCTTGAGATGAACAAATATTTGACTTATACCCTCTCTAGACCAATAAGACTTGTTACCACCAGCTATCATGCATTTAAAAATAAAAGATGCCATTTTTATTATAAAAGTGTGGATAAGCTTCCCAAACCTTAGTGAAATAGCTCTGATAACAGGAATAAAAAAAAATAAAAGGAATAAAAAAAGAATAATTAAAAAATCTTACTGGTTCTCTAAATTGTTAATAAAGTACATGATTTCTTTCCAAATACTAAGATGTTGCCACCTAATAAATCTGTATGCAGCTTAGGTAATTTTTGGCTTCCTATTCTAAGATATTCCAATCCATCAGAAGACTCGCTGTTTGAGTTGGTGAAGTCTATGAAATTACTTATAAAAGTCAAATTGGATTAAACATGGAAAAAAATTTGGGGTCGATCCTTTAGAAAAAAGATATCAAATGATTTATCTAAAAAATTCTGTGTGACAAATGCAAAAACAAACATGGAACACAATTAGCGCGACTCTCCTAATCAACTGGAATAGACTCCCGTGAATCTAAGAACATCATATTGTGGATTTTCTGATGCTTATTTTAGTCAAAACACAGGGAAAAAAAACCCAGGTTGTTCAATTATTAGATAATAGCTAACTCCAAAGAGAGACCCAAAAGGCTCACTGTAAGACAAGAGCAACACAAAATAGTGTAATCATGTATGTGCAGTGTATCTGTTCAGCATCAACAATAATTTAAAGGGACGTTAACCACTTTAAGACTGTAATATAAAATGTTTAATTATGCGCAGTAATAATGTACTGTATCTGATAGTTGTGGACTTTTCAATTCCCTTGCGTTTCTATACAGTAATGGGTACTGCTATGTTGAAACCTACGTTTACCTTCTCTAGACTTTTCTGCTAAAGATAACATAGGTGTGCAAACAATGGCTGTGTATGATGTAACAATATCAAAGGAATAATATCAAAGTTACTTTAGTGATGCTATATTCCATACAGCCATTGTTTGTACATTTTATCTGTCCCTAATTTACTCAGCAGAGGAGATTAAGTAAGCAAAACATAGGTTTCAACATGGCAGCACCAATTACATTATACAAATTAAAATGTTATTTCTTCACTATTTAAACAACTAATATAAGCTCCACTGTGATGTAATGTAATATAACCTCCACTTTGTATTAGTAATGTTACTGCCCTACAACGGATCTTAAAAGAATATGAAACCCACGTTTTTTTCTTTCATGATTCAGATAGAGCTTGCAATTTTAAGCAAGTAATTTACTCTTATTATCAATTTTTCTTCGTTCTCTTGGTATCTTTATTTGAAAAAGCAGGAATGTAAGCTTAGGAGCCGCCCCATTTTTGGTAGCGCTTGCTGATTGGTGACTACATTAGAAGGTTGCTTAAAATTGCAGGCTCTATCTGAATCATGAAAGAAAAAAATTGGGTTTCAAATCCATTTAATGTCCTACTTACAGTTTTTGTTAAGAAAAAACACAAGAAAATAAAAAGCACTTATAAAGAGAAGATACTGATAAAGCTTTTCTTCTGGCTATGTAATATGATGTTGAGGTTTCACTGACATTTCCAGGTGCCTAGATTAGACCATGTGCTTATGCTATGTTAGAATATTAAAAAGAAATAAATGTTCAGACGTCATGAACAATGTTGCACATATGCCTATATATAATAGCACAGACCAGACAGACAATAAATTCAGTTTGATCCTTTTTAGAACATGTATTTGTTATGGTGTTAACACACAAATATTATGGGGCCGATTTATGACAGCCCGAATGGGTCCGTAAACAACCGTTTCCGCACGAGCCTTCAGGCTCGAAAGAAACAGGAGTTAAGAAGTAGCGTTCTTAACTCGTCTGCCTGCTCTGAGGCGGCGGACAACAATCCACCCGATCGCATACGATCGGGTCGATTGACACCCCCTGCTGGTCACAAATGTGCAGGGGGCAGCATTGCACAAGCATTTCTAGCGTATGCTGTCGGCATTTATCGATGTGCAGCAGTCATGATCGCTACAGCGGATCATGTCCGTTCGCACAATCATAAATCGGCCCCTATGACTCTATACAGCAGAGATCTACAAATCTGAATAAACCATAGGACCCAGCAAGATGTGCAGGAGCCAGAAAAAATAGTGATTTGTTATATATTTTCAAATATATTGGAAACCAATAGGAGTATGTAGGCAACAAATAAATACTCATTTATCAATATATGTTAAGCACCCTTTGTATTATGTGTCCTATTCATTTGGATTAATAAATGTAGTATCATTTGCAAACAAAAAGCCCTCCTGCTGCCTAACTTGTATTCATTAAAGTGAGATGATACTCTAATTCTTAGCATGTACAGGAACATATTACAAATTGTTTGTTACAAAGAAAATAAGTAAATATGTTTAACTTTTAAGTGAATTTAACAACTATATGACAGGGCTCTTCAGATCACTGGCTGCCAGGGACAACTCACGCAGTAAAAAAAAAGGTTAGTTCATGCAGCACAGGAACATAGATTTGTGAAATAGAAAAGCATTGTAATATATTGTCAGACATTCTCTGTTAAATGGAACAGATCCATTTGCTGAGTATCCTGTGTCTTTATCTATTAAAGCAAATATAGCAATTATATCAAACATGTTATTTGTTCCTTATTTTATGTAGGTATGTTAATATTGTTATAACATTCCTGAATTCCTCACTCAAAATCTCCAATGGGGGCCAGGAATTTTATAGGCTCCAAATTCCTCTTCCATCTTTATAGTTACTAAAACAGTGTCCTGAGCTCTGTAACAGCCAATTAACCTACAAATACAAGCTGTGTTTGGGACATAATATGATTTATTAAGATTTCCTTATCACTTCATTTTAGGGGTAATTGACCCATGTTTAAACATTAGTGGGTTGTTTCTGCACAAGTATTAAAAGATGGGCAGCTGAAGTGAGATCTGTTCAGCTACCTAAAGGACAGTGAAAGTGATGAAGGTGTTATTGTATTGCTTGGTGATGTTGTTATATAGAGGATCTGTACATTCTTGCAATATCTGTCTAGAGGCACAGCAGGAATACACAAACATTTTAAACAGCTATTGAAGCACATTGGTTGCCTGAGTGACAAAGTATGTGGCAGTTGGTAGTTATGGAGAGATTAACATTTTTAATTTGCAATAAATAAGAGGCAATCAGCATACAGTGATTGTGTTATGAGACCAAAAACACAAGCAATTAAAACAACCTGCAGTATTAATCTTTAGTATCAGATCAGTTCAATAATCTTTATCATGTATTTTTTTTTAATTAGATTGATAAAAAAAATGCTTAGAAATAGTTGCTAAAATACAATCCAATTGACTTTATTTATCTAATTTGCTTCATTTTCTTAGTATCTTTTGTTGAAAACATACAGTACATGGAAAGGCTCATGAGATGGGAGCTAGCTGCTGATTGGTGGCTGTGTAACTATACCTCTTGCCATTGGCTTACCAATGTGTTCACCTAGCTCTCAGTAGTGAATTACAGCTCCTGCAATAAAGGATACCAAGAGAATGAAGCAAAATTGATAACAGAAGTAAATTAGGAAAGCTGTTAGAATTATATGCTTTATCTGAATCAAGAAAGAAAAAATGTGTCTCATGTCCCTTTAATTTAATGGACAGGAAAATAAAAATACTAATTGTACATTTCACTTTAAGTTACTGCACTGAACATGTATATTGACTTTAATTTAATTAATAATTAAATTGCAACAATAACTCTCTCTTGGTAATAATCTATGGAATAATTGTCCTATATGACTGCATTTTACTAACTTAATTAGGGACCATATCTGACCCTTCTATCCCAGTCTGCCCTTCCTTTTCTTGTCTTTATTTGCCCCCCTATGAGAACCTGATAGAGCAATACAAACATACAGTAATAATAATGAACTGAGATAGGAGAGAGATAAAATGTATCTTATCAGAATTAACACTTTAATTCTCTAATGAATAGAGCCTATAATTAATAGTGGTGAAGACCCAAATTTTATGTAATCAAAAAATTAAGAGAAAAGATACCATAGGATCTTGGAAAACTCTATAAAGCAAGGGAATTCAGAAAGAGTGCTGAATTCCCTCGCTTTATAGGATTTTCCAAGATCCTATGTTATCTTTTCTCTTAATTTTTTTGATTAACTACAATAATAATTACAAAGAGAACAATAATGACTGTATACAAGTTGTGTAAAACTTTACTTTGCATGACAGCTCTAACTGTTTGATAATATACTGTTTTTTTTAAATATATTAAAACAAGCATAAAAAAAAACTAAGACGAACATTCATTCCATCTATAACTTCCTAAACATCTGCACAGTTATCCCCCAATGTATTAAGAAATTAAAAATGCACAAAGTAAGCGTCTATGGTTTTGCAAAGGCCCCAAATACCTGTAAAACAAAGTGATAATTGACACTAAAAAGTGTCATTGAAATGATATACAGAGACAGAGAAGTATAGAGTACCACAGATTTATACAAATACCATATATATTATACACAAGCAGACCACACACCAGCATGAACTCATGTCCTGTTAAAGCCTCTGGTGATAAGGTTTGCTCCATATATGCAGCTTCCCTAAAGTAGGTGACAACCAGTTGATGAGCGGTACCTACCCCCCTGTTTCAGCTCCCGAGTCCTCACAGTCATCCTCTCCTGCCTTCTTCTCCATTGCAGGGATCAAGCACCCATTGCAAGATGCAGTCGCTCAGTCACCTCTTCCCCCAGCAGCGCCCCTGTATTTCCCCGTGTTTTCCCACCTCGCCACTAGCCTCCTCCACTCCGCCTTCTGACCTTCTCTCCTTTCTTCTCCCTCCTCCCTCCCTAGTTCTTTCTTTCACTCTCCTGTCAGCCACCCCCAGCAGCAGGACCCGCCTCCCTTGTCCTTTGTTAGGCACTGAATGAAGGACTCTCACTCTAGCCTCTTTCATCAGCAGCAGCAATAGAAATAGCTACCTATTCCTTAGAGGAAGACAAGCACTGAAAGAAGTCTCAGGGTGTGGTCCCAGCAAAGGTGCTCGTTGCTCACACTAAAGTCACAAAAATACAATCTAGAGAGGAATGCACGCTATTAGCCAGCAATAATTATTAAAGTAAATTATTATTAAGAAGTGACATGTTTGTGGTGTAATTCATATATAATTACATAAGGTTTTCTAAAAGAAATAAAATAAAGGTGCTTGATAAGCCAATACTCCACTTAAAACCATACATTTTAAACGGAAGTAGATGTTTATTTTCATATCTGCAGATAGGTCAGACAATCTATTTTAAATGTAAAAAGATGCTCTTTATTTGCTAAATATCTGTTATAGGAAACTTCTATTATTTGTGCTATGGCTGATCAATAGCATATTTAGAGGGATATAGGATTCATATTTTTTTTTTGTTACTCATATGGAAGAGTTCAAGAGCATTAGTGAATCGTTTTTATTAGTTTCACTTCACATTTAAACATCTTTCACTGTACTTTTCTTTTTTACTGGCAACAATTTGTTAAAATGTTTAAATGGTGTTCTGTCATAGCTGACAACATATATTTTAGTCTCTTTTACATAAATGTGATAGCTACACACAGGTCATTAGTTCACTGAGAAAGGTAAATCCAAATGTCACAGACATATGGGTTTATTTATTATGTTCATAATGCCCCTATCTGTTGCAGGCTTGTTCATTTGAAACTGATGTTTATAAAGCAGCAGATTAAACCAATGTTTCCTAAACTCTCTCTGCCAATTTAGGGCTATATTACAAAGTGAGGCGCAAACGGTTTTGCACAAGCAATATCGTGTTTTCGCGAACAGTTTTAATTGTGCTGATATTACAAGTTGAGCAAAATCTATGCTTCAATCCTTAACGCGATCTCAGAGCTTTGGTTTAAGGGACACTGAACCCAATTTTTTTCTTTCGTGATTCAGATAGAGCATGCAATTTTCAGCAACTTTCTAATATTATAAAATTTTCTTCATTCTCTTGGTATGTTTATTTGAAAAGCAAGAATGTAAGTTTAGATGCCGGCCCATTTTTGGTGAACAACCTGGGTTGTCCTTGCTGATTGATCAATCATGAAAGTCCAGCTCACACTGTTATTGGATGGGTGCACGCTATCGCTAGGCACTGCACAGCCTAGCAATCAAATTCCAAAACAAAAAGTGAATAGCAGCTCTCCAATAGAATTTTCCAATTATTTATTGCATATCCATAGCTCTCTTTTTGTACTCCTGGATATGCAATAAATAATTGGAAAATTCTATTGGAGTGCTGGTATTCACTTTTTGTTTTTGTCCTTGCTGATTGGACAGCACCAATAAACAAGTGCTGTCTATGGTTCTGAACCAAAAAATTGCTGTCTCCTTAGCTTAGATGCCTTCTTTTTCAAATAAAGATAGCAAGAGAATGAAGAAAAAATTATAATAGAAGTAAATTAGAATGTTGCTTAAAATTGTATGCTCTATCTGAATCATAAAAGAAAAAAATTTGGTTCAGTGTCCCTTTAACTGTTTTCCAAAACTAAAAAGTTGCACAAAACACTTCAAAAATACATTACAAAGTACAATTACACTCATAATAAGGGCTCAAAGATATGAGAGCTCGAGTGTTAGAAAAGAAAGGCAGGCTAAGGGCTTTAACATAGAGATACTGTATATACATATCTAATGATGTATATGTATGTGTCTATATATGTGTACATATGTATTTATATGTGTATATATAAACACATAAATATAAATGTAAAAATATTTTTCATATTTTCATGTTGTGTATTACGGTAGGTATGCGATAATGTTTGCGTATATAACAGTATGCGATTGGGTATGCGCATATTACAAAAAAAACATGTTAAAGAACATTGGAATATTCATATTTTCATGTCGGGTTTGCACTAATGAGAATATGTCATGATGTTTGCGCGAGAGAGAGGGTGTTTTTCCTCCATTGACTTCTATGGGGGAATACGTGAACACGCACATGATAATGTAAGTTCAGATTTTTGCACTAATTGGGTTACCGCTTGCGCAAAAAAAGTTTTTTTTTTTAACTTGTAAAACCAGCGCAACCCGACTAGCGCAAAATGCTTAACTCTAGCAGATTTTTCACAATCGCAAAAAAAATATTACAGGGCCACTTGTAATCTAGCTCTTAGAGTTGGAGGATGAAAATCACCCCAGACCTATTTGACTAGGGTGTGTGACAAACCATGTTCTCTTGCAATTGGTTGAGCGAGAGCAAGGGGGAGGGGGGACTTTGCACAAGCATTTGCTTGTGCAGTGCTTAAAGGCATAGAAAAGTAAAAAACTAAATGTGCATGGGTGGATTTCAATTTGAAATGGAAGCATTTTTGCAATATACTTCTATTATAAAAAATGCTGCTACTAAAAGGTATTACTGTTTTTTTGCGGCATACGCACATATCCTGTGAGGGCACAAGCACCAGTATTCAAATACTACACCTTCTCAGAGAGTCAGAAGTGGCTTCTATGGCACAACTTACATCTTCAGAAGCAATACACACCACTGCCCGCTCTCTGTGAAGGTGAGGCATTTGAATACTGGTGCACGGCCTTCACAGGATATATGCGTATGCTGAAGAAATATAGTAATAACTTTTACTATAAGCATTTTTGCTAATAGAAGTATACTGCAAAAATGCTTATCTTTCAAATTGAAATGCACCCACGCACATTTATTTTTCGACCTTTCTATCCCTTTAATATGAGGAACAAAAGCAATGAAATGCGCACAGGTTCACAACATGGAAACTTGACCATCCGCAAATTGATAAATCTAGCTCATAGCATAGATAGATATTAACATGTCACTGCCATCCTCTGTAGCCAAGGAGGCAGGATATGTTGTAACCAGGTATATGGACGGTGTATATGCACTAATATGCAAGTGCATGATTTAATATTGGCAATAACAGCATGTAAAAGGTGCCTTTTAGAATCAGATCATGTATACTGGATAAAGTTACCTTGTTACACTTTACACTGTTATGTCCTTTTAACATTACATTCTAGTGTGAAAAATAAAATGCTCAAACAATTTACCTTTCTTTTACTATGTATTTAACGCTTTTGCAAAAAGGTTAACACAGTCATTTAGGGACGATTATACTAAGCTCTCTGGGCTTTGGAGGTTTTCTAAGAGATCTCACCAGTACTATAAAGCTCCTGTCTTATTTCTATAAAGGCAATTTTTACCTTAAGAAGAGTGTGATTCACAAAGGGGTGTTCCCTGCAATACATTACAATATGGCTCACAAAAAAATCGTACAAAAAAATGGAATAATAAAGTAAAAATATGCAATAAAAATGGTATTGTTTAATCAAGCTCAAAACGGTAACAATTTTTTCCTGTGAAATAGTATTCTATGAAAAAATTCAAATCGTATTGAAATTATGCAGATAAAAGAACTATTTAAGGTGCACAATAGAAATCGTAATAAAACTACACCGCACATGCAAAAAACAATGTGGAATTCGTATTTATATTCTTTTCTTTATTGCATTATTGTAGAATGGGTTTCCACATCTCTGCTACTAGGCTGAACAGGGGTGTTCCATAGGTGTATGTAGCTGAAATGTCTCCGCCATAGCTGGCGTCTTCTCGAAACATTTTTCCCCTGTTGATCTCGCTGATTTTTCGTGCAAACTGAAAGATGGGGAGATTGTGTCAAAATATACAATACACATATTACCTTAATAGAAAACCCATGTAAATAAAACCAGAGGTGATTGCAAGGTACTATATGCTGAAAGCAGAGTATTTTGATTTGTATTGGCTGCAAGACTTAGGGCCAGATGACAAGTGGAGTGCTAATTAATGCTCCCTCTCAAGCATTAATTGCGCTATAAGTAAGCTTTTTGCGCTCATTAGCTTGCGTTCATATTATGAGTTCAAAGTAAACTGTTTTCGCTCGCGCTCTAACCTGAGGGCGTAAAAAGCTGAAGTTAGAATATTGCGTGTGCATTCATGTATTCCACCATAGAAGTCAATGGAGAAAAAATAGTGGGGAAAAAACTAACACCCCACTGTCGTGGCAAACCCGATAGCATATTCGAATGTGCCCTAACCAAACATGAAAATATGAATATTTCACATTCCAATGTTCTGCACATAACAGAATATGGTCTATTTATTAATATATATATATATATATATATGATGGTATTTTTGTAAAATATATATCTATACCTATATATATATATATATATATATATATATATATATATAAATATAAATAGATGATTATATATAGGTATAGATATATACAGATATATATAGGAATATCTATTTAGAAATACATAGAGCATATTCTGCTATGTGCAGACCATTGGAATGTGAAATATTTACAGTAAATACACAGTATAACACTATATTAAATATGCTTTTACATGTTTTCATCTACTTAACTGCAATGGGCTCCAATGCACACACACACATATATATATATATATATATATATATATATATATGTGTGTGTGTGTGTGTGTGTGTGTCTCATGTGTGTATATATGTATTTATGTTTTTTATATGTTTATATATGTCTGTAAATACATATATACACATATAAATACACAAATGCACATGTACACACACACACATATATATATATATATATATATATATATATATATACACATATCCATTTTAGAGGTGTATATAGGTATGTATCTCAATGTTAAAACCCTTTGCCTGCCTTTTTTTCCTAACACCTGAGATTCTCATATCTTTGAACCTTTATCACTTTTGTGTGTAATATTTTTTTTAAATAATTTTTATTAGATGGTGTTATTACAAGTGTAAGTTTACTTTGTAATGTTTTTTATGTGTTTTGTACAACTTTTATGTTTCACAAAACAATTAACCAGATCTCTGAAGTCGCAGTAATCATTCTAGCGTAAACCACGATTGTGCTCAAGCGATCGCTTTCACTTTCAGCTTGTAATACCAGCGGTAAGCCTGACAAACACAAACAACCGCGATAAATCCCTTATCGCTCAGACGCAAACGTTTGCACTCCACTTGTAATCTGGCCCTTAATGGGACATGAAACCCCAAAATTTGGGTTTCATGTCCCCTTAATCGTTAAAGTGCTCCCCCTGCTCCCTGCTAACTTCGCTCCTTGCAGCGGAGTTTCTATTTACAGCACAATCCATTTCATTCTATGGGAGACATCTTGCTACTCTCAGGGACAGGCCTTTTTATGTAATTCCTTGAGGGCAGCCGCTGCAAGTGTTGGTGTGGTTTTGATGATTCGGGTCATAGTTACTTGTGGAACTCTCCTATTCTGCTGCAAATAGGAATACGGCCAGTGATTGGCGCTTACATACATATACATATGCATGATTTTATTTGCTCACTTACTGTATCCTCATTTTGAGTGGTTCAGGGTTTATAGACACATTAAAACAGATTAATCAGTTTACAATTAAAATACTTTAATAAATAGAGCATTTTATTTTTACACTAGAATTTCCCTTTAAGTTGTAGACAAATTTCCAAAGTTTCTTTTTGATTAACCAGAGGTATTTCTACTTTTAATATTATGTATCATTTTATTCAGAGCTGAAGTGTTTTGCAGCACTATATGAGAACAGTTACTGAAAAATGAAGTTGGAATCCAATATGTAAACTAAAAAATATATTTTGTGCATTTTATCAATGATTTGTTAGATTGCATTTATGGGGTCTTTGCTGCAAGGCATGCTGGGAGCCAGGAGACTGATAGTATTGAGTGAACTGCAGTGTATTTTATGGCAAGACCTTGAAATTTATCCATATTGAAGGGGTGGAAGCAGGGATTTTTTCTTCCTGTAAGGAATTCCTTAAAGTGGGTGCAGCACAAGACAAGTCATGTGATAGGAAATGGAGGATATAATGCAGGAAATGAGTAGGCCATGGGCATGGAAAAGGGTCAATAGCTACAAAATTGTAGTGACAATAGTGCTCCCAAATGTCCTGCATTTTACAGGATGGTGCCAGTTTAAGAACTCTGCCCTGCTGTCCCTTCTAACTTCAATGACCACTCAGCCACTCCCCCAGATCACCTTGAACATGACCCACTAACCACACCCACAGAACTTGACCGACACTGGCACTGCCATCAGACTGTGAATACACCACCCATGCGCCATTCTGCTCAAACCTCCAGTCTTTCAATCCTACTGCCACCTTTATGAGAAACGTTGAGATTTATGTGACATATGGATGCATCTGGGCACCCATAGAATCCCAGTAAAAGAAGGGTGTATTTGGCAGCCTGCTGTTAGAGTTATGTTTGAAACCCTCTTTGGCATCCAAGGGGTTAACAGGATCCTGCTCCCCTGGTGGCAATGTAACCTATAATATCTCTGAATAGGCAACATTGTTGCAGAACATTGTGCCCATGGTCTTTGCTTTGATATTTTGTCAGCCACAATTTTGCCATTAGGGTGACACTTCTGAAAAAAATAGTTTGACTTTGCTATTTCTAAAGAACAGAATTGGGACAAACAGCAGATGGGGAAGTCATCAAATAACCAAATAAATCTGAAATATTAAATATGCATTCTACATTATTCAGCCATTTTCATTGTTTATCGGCAGTTCTTTTTTTTATTATCATTTCAGTAAAAATGACCCTATACTTAACACGTGCCAGTCCAGTTTTTCTGATCAAAATCCAAATTCCAAATACTTAAAGTCACATTTATCCGGTTATTTTTCAGTTATCAAATTCATCAGCTGAAAGGATTTGATGAACCGCAGATGACACTTTTCAACATATTACCCACCCACACATAAATTTTCGAATGTAACATTGTTTTTGTCCATTAACAAAAAACACAATGAAATCCCCACCACCATATTGGATGACAACCCCACAAAATAGATACAAAAAATTCCTAATAAAAAATTTAAGTTTTAGCAAAAACACACATACTCAATATACTGTTACTGCCCTTCTATGGTTTTTGAGCACAACAGGTTAATTGAAAATGTCACCTATTTAAAAGGACACTGAACCCACATTTTTTATTTCATGATTCAGATAGAGCATGCAATTTTAAGCAACTTTCTAATTTACTCCTATTTAACCCCTTAACGACCGAGGACGTGCAGGGTACGTCCTCAAAAAAAAGGCAGTTAATGCCTGAGAACGTACCCTGCACGTCCTCGGTGTGGAAAGCAGCTGGAAGCGATCCTGCTCGCTTCCAGCTGCTTTCCGGTTATTGCAGTGATGCCTCGATATGGAGGCATCCTGCAATAACCTTTTGAAGCCATCCGATGCAGAGAGAGCCACTCTGTGGCCCTCTCTGCACCGGAGATCGGTGGCTTCCTTCGTTGGTGGGTGGGAGCAGTACCGGGAGGCGGGTGGCGGCCATCGATGGCCCTGGAGATGTGGAGGGGGGCGGGATCGTGGGCGGGGATGCCCAGGGGCGCGCACGGACGCGCGCGCGTGCACGGGAGGGCGGGGGCGGGCGCGTGCACGGGGAGGGAGCGGGTGGGAACCGCTACACTACAGAAAAAGGCAATCAGTTCAAAAAATGTATAAAAAAAAAAATACGATCAATGAGATGGTGGGGGTTTGTGGTGGGGGGGGGTGTTTGGGGAAGCTACACTACAGAAAAAAAATACATAAGAAAGAAAAATAACACTAAGAAAGAAAAAAAAAAAGCCCTTTTTTGTGCAAGCTGGGTACTGGCAGACAGCTGCCAGTACCCAAGATGGCCCCCAATAAGGCAGATAGGGAAGGGTTACAGAGCTGTTTTGGGGGGGATCAGGGAGGTTGGAGGCTAAGGGGGGTCCTACACAGCAGAAGAATTATTTTTTTATTTTTTAAAAAAACCTAAACCCCCAAAAAGCTTTTATTTTAGTACTGGCAGACTTTCTGCCAGTACTTAAGATGGCGGGGACAATTGTGGGGTGGGGGAGGGAATGGAGCTGTTTGGGAGGGATCAGGGGGTCTGATGTGTCAGGTGGGAGGCTGATCTCTACACTAAAGCTAAAATTAACCCTGCAAGCTCCCTACAAACTTCCTAATTAACCCCTTCACTGCTAGCCATAATACACGTGTGATGCGCAGCAGCATTTTGCGGCCTTCTAATTACCAGAAAGCAACGCCAAAGTCATATATATCTGCTATTTCTGAACAAAGGGGATCCCAGAGAAGCATTTACAACCATTTGTGCCATAATTGCACAAGCTGTTTGTAAATGATTTCAGTGAGAAACCTAAAATTGTGAAAAATTTAACGTTTTTTTTTTTATTTGATCGCATTTGGCGGTGAAATGGTGGCATGAAATATACCAAAATGGGCCTAGATCAATACTTTGGGTTGTCTACTACACTACACTAAAGCTAACATTAACCATACAAGCTCCCTACAAGCTCCCTAATTAACCCCTGCACTGCTGGGCATAATACACGTGTGGTGCGCAGCGGCATTTAGCGGCCTACTAATTACCAAAAAGCAATGCCAAAGCCATATATGTCTGCTATTTCTGAACAAAGGGGATCCCAGAGAAGCATTTACAACCATTTGTGCCATAATTGCACAAGCTGTTTGTAAATAATTTCAGTGAGAAACCGAAAGTTTGTGAAAAAATTTGTGAAAAAGTGAACGATTTTTTGTATTTGATCGCATTTGGCGGTGAAATGGTGGCATGAAATATACCAAAATTGGCCTAGATCAATACTTTGGGATGTCTTCTAAAAAAAAATATATACATGTCCATTGATATTCAGGGATTCCTGAAAGATATTAGTGTTCCAATGTAACTAGCGCTAATTTTGAAAAAAAGTAGTTTGGAAATAGCAAAATGCTACTTGTATTTATGGCCCTATAGCTTTCAAAAAAAGCAAAGAACATGTAAATATTAGGTATTTCTAAACTCAGGACAAAATTTAGAAACTATTTAGCATGTTTTCTTTTTGGTGGTTGTAGATGTGTAACAGATTTTGGGGGTCAAAGTTAAAAAAAGTGTGTTTTTTTCCATTTTTTCCTCATATTTTATAAAATTTTTTATAGTAAATTATAAGATATGATGAAAATAATGATATTTTTAGAAAGTTAATTTAATGGCGAGAAAAACGGTATATAATATGTGTGGGTACAGTAAATGAGTAAGAGGGAAATTACAGCTAAACACAAACACCGCAAAAATGTAAAAATAGCCTTGGTCCCAAACGGACAGAAAATGGAAAAGTGCTGTGGTCATTAAGGGGTTAAAAAAAAAATTGTTCTCTTGCTATCTTTATTTGAAATAGAAGGCATCTAAGCTATAATTTGGTTCAGAACTCTGGACAGCGCTTGTTTATTGGTCTGTTAAATTAATCCACCAATCAGCAAGAACAACCCAGGTTGGGCCGGCATCTAAACTTACATTCCTGCTTTTCAAATAAAGATACCAAGAGATTGAAGAAAATTTGATAATAGGAGTAAATTAGAAAGTTGCTTAAAATTGCATGCTCTATCTGAATCATGAAAGAAAAAAATTGGGTTCAGTGCCCCTTTAAATTTCTATACACTATTAAAATTACACTTACTTGTATTAGCCCTTATATTACACTCACTTGTATTAGCCCTTATATTATACTCACTTGTATTAGCCCTTATATTACACTTACTTGTATTAGCCCTTATATTACACTCACTTGTATTAGCCCTTATATTACAATTAGCCCTTATATTACACTTACTTGTATTAGCCCTTATATTACACTCACTTGTATTAGCCCTTATATTACACTTACTTGTATTAGCCCTTATATTACACTTACTTGTATTAGCCCTTATATTACACTCACTTGTATTAGCCCTTATATTACACTTACTTGTATTAGCCCTTATATTACATTTACTTGTATTAGCCCTTATATTACACTTACTTGTATTAGCCCTTATATTACACTTATTATATTAGCCCTTATATTACACTTACTTGTATTAGCCCTTATATTAGACTTATTATATTAGCCCTTATATTACACTGACTTGTATTAGCCCTTATATTACACTGACTTGTATTAGCCCTTATATTACACTCACTTGTATTAGCCCTTATATTACACTTACTTGTATTAGCCCTTATATTACATTTACTTGTATTAGCCCTTATATTACACTTACTTGTATTAGCCCTTATATTACACTTATTATATTAGCCCTTATATTACACTTACTTGTATTAGCCCTTATATTAGACTTATTATATTAGCCCTTATATTACACTGACTTGTATTAGCCCTTATATTACACTTACTTGTATTAGCCCTTATATTACACTTACTTGTATTAGCCCTTATATTAGACTTATTATATTAGCCCTTATATTACACTCACTTGTATTAGCCCTTATATTACACTCACTTGTATTAGCCCTTATATTACACTTATTATATTAGCCCTTATATTACACTTACTTGTATTAGCCCTTATATTAGACTTATTATATTAGCCCTTATATTACACTTACTTGTATTAGCCCTTATATTACACTTATTATATTATCCCTAATATTACACTTACTTGTATTAGCCCTTATATTACACTTACTTGTATTAGCCCTTATAATACACTTAATTGCATTAGCCCTTATATTACACTCACTTGTATTAGCTCTTATATTACACTCACTTGTATTAGCCCTTATATTACACTCACTTTTATTAGCCTTTATATTACACTTACTTGTATTAGCCCTTATATTACACTTATTTGTATTAGCCTTTATATTACACTCACTTGTATTAGCCCTTATATTACACTTATTTGTATTAGCCTTTATATTACACTCATTTGTATTAGCCCTTATATTACACTTACTTGTATTAGCCCTTATATTACACTCACTTGTATTAGCCCTTATATTAGACTTATTATATTAGCCATTATATTACAGTTACTTGTATTAGCCCTTATATTACACTTACTTGTATTAGCCCTTATATTACACTCACTTGTATTAGCCCTTATATTAGACTTATTATATTAGCCATTATATTACAGTTACTTGTATTAGCCCTTATATTACATTTACTTGTATTAGCCCTTATATTACACTTATTTGTATTAGCCTTTATATTACACTCGCTTGTATTAGCCCTTATATTACACTTACTTGTATTAGCCCTTATATTACATTTGCTTGTATTAGCCCTTATATTACACTTACTTGTATTAACCTTTATATTACACTTACTTGCATTAGCCCTTATATTACACTTACTTGCATTAGCCCTTATATTACACTTACTTGTATTAGCCCTTATATTACACTCACTTGTATTAGCCCTTATATTACACTTACTTGTATTAGCCCTTATATTACACTTACTTGTATTAGCCCTTAGATTACACTAACTTGTATTAGCCCTTATATTACACTCACTTGTATTAGCCCTTATATTACACTCACTTGTATTAGCCCTTATATTAACCTTACTTGTATTATCCCTTATATTAACCTTACTTGTATTATCCCTTATATTAGACTTATTATATTTGCCCTTATATTACACTTACTTGTATTAGCCCTTATATTAGACTTATTATATTAGCCCTTATTTTACACTTACTTGTATTAGCCCTTATATTACACTTTTTTGTATTAGCCTTTATTTTACACTCACTTGTATTAGCCCTTAGATTGCACTTACTTGTATTAGCCCTTATATTACACTCACTTGTATTATCCCTTATATTACACTTACTTGTATTAGCCCTTATATTACACTTACTTGTATTAGCCCTTTTATTACACTTACTCTTATTAGCCCTTATATTACACTTACTTGTATTAGCCCTTATATTACACTTACTTGAATTAGCCTTTATATTACACTCACTTGTATTAGCCCTTATATTACACTCACTTGTATTAGCTTTTATATTACATTTACACTCACTTGTATTAGCCCTTACTTTACACTTACTTGTATTAGCCCTTATATTAGACTTATTATATTAGCCCTTATTTTACACTTACTTGCATTAGCCTTTTTATTACACTTACTTGTATTAGCCTTTTTATTACACTCACTTGTATTAGCCTTTATATTACACTCACTTATATTAGCCTTTATATTACACTCACTTGTATTAGCCCTTATATTACAAAGGATGTTTAGCTTTAGTCCCATCAGCACTGGGGAAATAAAAAAAACACTTTAACATGGGTATTTGATAAATGAGCCACAAATGCCAGATTCATCCTAAAAGTGTTAGCAGTTACAGTTATTCCTAATAGTGAACTTCTGTTTTAATGATTATTTCAGATTTCTGGGGTTTTTTTGTGTGAATTTAGAACAGAATGGCGACTGCACTTTTTCAATAATGACAGATTAACCAAGCGTTGAAATAATTCTGAGCAAGGTCCTCATTGTATACTGTTTCCATTGTGGTTTGTGAGCTGTGAGGTCCCCTAGGAGATTTTACACCTGTTGCAATAAACTGAGGCAGCTTGTATGAACCAGCTTGGGGAAAATCATTTTCTTTGTCACTGTTGGTGAATAAACATATGACAGATTGTATGCTGTGCATGTCATTTCTGTGTCATTTATACACAACATCTCCTGTTCTGAATATTGTGGCGCTTACAAAACCAATTGCGCCTCTTATAAGTTATAAACTAATTAATACATTTAAAGCCTGCATTAGTAATTTAAAGTGAAGTTTATAATGAAGTCTGCATTAAAGGGACACTAAACCCTATTTTTTTCTTTTATGATTCAGATAGAGCATGCATTTTTAAGCAACTTTCTCATTTCCTCCTATTATCAGTTTTTCTTAGTTCTCTTGGTATCTTTATTTTAAAGGCAGGAATGCAAAGATTGAGAGACAGCCCCTATTTGGTTCAGTACCTGGCTTGTGCTTGCTGATTGGTGGCTAAATGTACACTCACCGGGCACTTTATTAGGTATATCTTGCTAGTACCGGGTTGGACCCCCTTTTGCCTTCAGAACTGCCTTAATTCTTCGTGGCATAGATTCAACAAGGTGTTGGAAACATTCCTCAGAGATTTTGGTCCATATTGACATGAAAACATCTTGCAGTTGCTGCAGATTTGTTGGCTGCACATCCATGATGTGAATCTCCCATTCCACCACATCACAAAGGTGCTCTATTGGATTGAGATCTGCTGATTGTGGAGGCCATTGGAGTACAGTGAACTCATTGTCATGTTCAAGAAACCAGTTTGAGATGAGTTGAGCTTTATGACATGGTGCATTATCCTGCTGGAAGTAGCTATCAGAAGATGGGTACGCTGTAGTCATAAAGGGGTGGACATGGTCAGCAACACTACTCAGGTAGGCTGTGGAATTTAAACAATGCTCAAATGGTACTAAGGGGCCCAAAGTGTGTCAAGAAAATATCCCCCACACCATTACACCACCACCACCAGCCTGAACCATTGATACAAGGCAGGATGGATCCATGCTTTCATCTTGTTTATGCCAAATTCTGACACTACTATCTGAATGTCGCAGCTGAAATCGAGACTCATCAGACCAGGCAACATTTTTCCAATCTTCTATTGTCCAAGTTGGGTGAGCGTGTGCAAATTTTAGCCTCAGTTTCCTGTTCTTAGTTGACAGGAGTGGCACCCGGTGTGGTCTTCTGTTGTAGCCCATCTGCTTCAAGGTTCGACGTGTTGTGCGTTCAGAGATGGTATTCTGCATACCTTGGTTGTAACGAGTGGTTATTTGAGTTACTGTTGCTTTTCATCTCGAACCAGTCTGCCCATTCTCCTCTGACATCAACTAGGTATTTTCATCCACACAACTGCAGCACACTGGATATTTTCTCTTTTTCGGACCATTCTCTGTAAACCTTAATGATGGTTGTGTGTGAAAATACCAGTAGATCAGCAGTTTCTTAAATACTTAGACCAGGCAGTCTGGCACCAACAACCATGCCATGTTCAAAGTTACTTAAATCCCGTTTCTTCCCCATTCTGATGCTCGGTTTGAACTTCAGCAAGTCATCTTCACCACGTCTAGATGCCTAAATGCATTGAGTTGCTGCCATGTGATTGGCTGATAAACAATTTGTGTTTCCAAGCAATTGAACAGGTGTACCTAATAAAGTGGCAAGTGAGTGTATATACACATACAAACATACACATATTTAGGCATACCCCAGCTCCACAAAAACCTATTGGATTAGACACCGCCTTACATATACATCAGAGTATGTGGTCTATTATCTATCTTGTCCATGTGGCCGGTTTTATGTGGGCAAGACTTGAGAGACTCGCCAATCACAAGTCTGCAATTAGAGCAGCG
Source organism: Bombina bombina (assembly GCF_027579735.1). NCBI lineage: Eukaryota > Metazoa > Chordata > Amphibia > Anura > Bombinatoridae > Bombina > Bombina bombina. The sequence goes on along the minus strand of NC_069501.1, from coordinate 1,083,371,782 downwards.
TTTAAAGATGGTTGCTCAGACCAACCTGTGGCTAGACATTACTTGGAGCATAAACATCCCATATCCTCCCTCAGAGTGATGTTGATCGACAGAGTGCCCCCCCTTAAACGGGGTGGTGACAGGGACAAAGAGTTGCTGAGATGTGAAACTCGTTGGATTTTCAGACTCAATACCCTCACGCCTGGGGGTTTGAATGTCCACCTGGATTACTCTGTGTTCTATTGATTACATTAGTTTTCCGTGACACCTATCTGTTAGGTCCAGGGTTTAGTTAGGGGTCCGCATTTTATTCCCATGTCTATGTGTCCCTTGGGGCTAAGAGTTACATGCTTTTGGTCCTGATTCATTGATTGATGAAATGTTCGGGAGAGCCTCATTAGTTGCAATTTTTGGTATCTGAATTACAATTTAATATTTCTCTCTGATGTTTTTCTGACTATGCAATGATACACTTGTGTAGTATATAAGACACACCCTGTAGCACACGTTCCTCACCTTGTACTGTATAGCAGTGTGGTGCGTGGACGCCGTGGATAAAAAATATTTTCCTTTCCAAATATGACCTTTCCTAATGGTGTAGTTTTATTATTAGGGCTATAAGCTTTACTTTACCGTTTGACATTATGGTGTGTGAGTCTTGAATGGAGATCTCTGGACACTGCTTTGTTTATCGGTGTGATTGGTCAGTGTCTAGATAAAGAATCGAGGTATCTATTTCTGTTTGGCGTGTATATGCCTCTAGCTCAGTTTATTTCCTGATTTCTAAGTGTTTTGATTCCACGTTGAACACATGTATGTCTCTTGTATCGAACTTGTAAAAATCTGCCGTACAATTGAACTTTGTATTACTCTACACTTTTATCTGTTGTTTTAGTATTGTCTGTATGCCAAGTGTGGATTTCCTAGTGTAACAGACTTGTATCTATCTGCCATACATTTGAACTTAGTATTACTCTATATTTTTTCCTGTTGTTTAAGTATTGCCTATATGCCAGGTGGGGATTTTGTAGTGTGATGATTTGTTTTACTGTATGTTTCTATACAGGCTTGTTATGTCGGCAGGTTGAGCGACCGGACTCATTTGGCTACGTTAGTCCATGATTGGTCTATGTATATCAGCCTCTCTTGGTCCGCTAATATTCCTGGCGCTATTTAAGGGCCTGTTAAGTAAACGCTTGACATCAGGCTATCAAGGCCTGTCGTTCTGGGAGCAGGGCTGTATTGCCGCCTTGAATTATGTGATCGGATTGATCCATCGTAAGTACTAAGCTTAGTTTTCTTTGTATTTAGCTGTTTGACCTGTCCTCAGTGGTGTGTAGTTACCACGATAGTATGTGCTGTCTAGCAAGCTGATTTTAAATGCTATTGGCGAGTCCTGTGTTTGAAGCAGTATAAGGGATACCCGCCTTTGTATACTTTTCCCTAGGCTATTCTCTACTAGCACGTAAGCTTGTTCACAGGTCCTATGTCAGGCACTTTATGTTATATCCAGTTTTGGGCATGTACTGATAGGTCGGGTTTTACCGATATATATGGTCCTTGTAACCATCGTTAATAGTAGACGTGTGATATCAGTATTGGTCAGTTGTATTTATTCACTTGAGACCTGGGACTTGTGCTCTTTACACAGCCTCTATTCACTGTGTTTTGTTAGTGACTAGTAATTGGCTGTTGTCCTGATGATCTATCTAGGGTTAGTAATGGTGTTGTCCTTTGTCTATGCTTGGAGGATGTTTGTGTTGTTTTACTAACTCTCATATACTTTTATACGGGCTGTAGTTCAGATACCAGTAGTTGCATTGATGTTCACCAATATTCCACTTTTCTCCAGATTCAATGCTATAGAATAACAGTTGCCATGCTTTTATTTAGTCTCTAGAGATCTTTTGCGATCTCTACATGATAGTATATATACATGAAATCTTCAAATATGTCTAGATGAATATGAATTCTCTGCTATATATCTATGATACTGTAGTTCATCTTAGAATGATTCACACTTCCTGTTTTAACCTTTTTGTTTTGTTTGAGGTGAGGGATATCACTGTTGTTTGAATTTGCATGCTATTTTGTTTTCTGTATTGTGTTATATGTGTTTCAATTTTGTATTTTTTGTAGAGCATATTTGTCTTGAGAAAGGCCCAAATAGGGGCCGAAACGTCGACCATCAAATTGAAAACCTGATTTATTGAAAATAAGAAAGTATTTATTGGATTGATATATATATATACAAATATATATATATATATACACACTGGAGCCCTTCCCAGTCATATATATGACCTTGTCATATACCATATCCATTTTTAACCCTTTTAAAACATTTTTATCAATAAAATGTATATCAATAGCATCCTCTTCATACGGTCGCCGCCATAAAATGGAACTTCAATGCAAGTGACGTCATCCAAGATGGTTTCCCTTGCATTCCTATTGGCTGAAAAATTTCAATCAGCCAATAGGATTAGAGCTGCAAAATCCTATTGGCTGTTCCAATCTTGGATGACATCACTTGCATTGAAGTTCCATTTTATGGCGGTGAACGTATGAAGAGGATGCTCTGCGCCGGATGTCTTCAGGATGGACCCGCTCCGCGCCGGATGGATGAAGATAGAAGATGCCGCCTTGATAAAGACTTCTTGCTGACTGGATGAGGACTTCTCCGGATGAATGAAGATGGAAGAGGCCGTCCGGATGAAAACTTCTTGCCGCCTGTATGAAGACTTCTTGCCGGCTGGATGGATCCTTCAAGCGGAACTTCAATAACTGTAAGTGGATCATCGGGGGTTAGTGTTAGGGTTTTTTAAGGTTTTTTGGGTGGGTTTTATTTTTAGATTAGGGTCTGGGCATGTAAAAGAGCTAAATGCCCTTTTAAGGGCAATGCCCATACAAATGCCCTTTTCAGGGCAATGGGGAGCTTAGGTATTTTATTTGGGGGGGTTGTTTGGTTGGGTGGTGGGTTTTACTGTTGGGGGTGTTTGTATTTTTTTTACAGGTGAAAAGATAATAAAGGCCGTTTTAAGGGCCATTGGTAGTTTATTGTAGGCTAGGGATTTTTTTTTTTTTTTTTATAAGGCTATTAGATTAGGTGTAATTCTTTTTTTATTTTTGATCATTTGTTTCTTATTTTTTATAATTTTGTGTTTTTTTAATGTAATTTAGTTATTCTTATTTTTAGTAATTTTAGTGTTTTTTTTTTTTTTATAATGTTAGGTTTTAGTGTAAGGGTGCTTAGGTTTTATTTCACAGGTAAGTTTGTATTTTTTTTAACTAGGTAGTTAGTAAATAGTAAATAACAATTTACTAACTAGTCTACCTAGTTAAAATAAATACAAACTTACCTGTGAAATAAAAAAAAAACCTAAGCTAGCTACAATATAACTATTAGTTATATTGTAGCTAGCGTATGTATTATTTTACAGGTAAGTTTATATTTATTTTAAAATAGTTATTATTTAGTTAATAATTGTAACTTTAGTTTAGCTGTATTTTAATTCTGTTAAAGTTAGGGGGGGTAGAGTTAGGTTTAGGGGTTAATATAGTTTAATTTAGCTTGTTGCGATGTGGGGGGGGGCTGGCGGTTTAGGGGTTAATAGGTTTATTTAGTTAATAATTGTAAATTTAACTAAGCTATATTTTTATTATGTTAAAGCTAGTGGGTGTTAGGGTTAGGGTTACGTTAGGGTTAGGGTTATGTTAGGGTTAGGTTTAGGGGTTAATATAGTTTAATTTAGCTTGTTGCGATGTGGGGGGCTGGCGGTTTAGGGGTTAATAGGTTTATTTAGTTAATAATTGTAAATTTAATTAAGCTATATTTTTATTATGTTAAAGCTAGTGGGTGTTAGGGTTACGTTAGGGTTAGGGTTACGTTAGGGTTAGGGTTACGTTAGGGTTAGGTTTAGGGGTTAATTGATTTATTTAGTGGTAGTGAAGTGGGAGGCCAGAGGTTTAGGGGTTAATAACTTTAGTATAGTGGCTGCAACATCAGGAGTGGCAGATTAGGGGTTAATAACATTATTTAGGTAGTGGTGACATCGGGAGCAGCAGATTAGGGGTTAATAACTGTACAGGCGTCTGCGATGTTGGGGGCAGCAGATTATGGGTGTTTAGACGTGGGGTTTATGTTAGGGTGTTAGGTTTAAAGTTTAAACATAACTTTTTATTTCCCCATAGACATCAATGGGGTTGTGTTATAAGCAAAACTATATTGGGGCGACAGATTAGGGGTTAATAACATTATTTAGGTGGTGACGACATTGGGAGCGGCAGATTAGGAGTTAGTAACATTATTTAGGTAGTGGCGACATCGGGAGCAGCAGATTAGGGGTTAATAACTGTAGGCAGGCGTCTGCGATGTTGGGGGCAGCAGATTATGGGTGTTTAGACGTGGGGTTTATGTTAGGGTGTTAGGTTTAAAGTTTAAACATAACTTTTTATTTCCCCATAGACATCAATGGGGTTGTGTTATAAGCAAAACTATACATTGCTACAAAAACACTCCCAGATGGGCTTTATAAATAGATCATCTACAAAACATTTATGCAAAGAAAAATCTAGTGTACAATGTCCCTTTATTGAAAATGATTCCTTTTTAGTTTATATCCCATATCAACACTTATGTTCAATGCAGAAACTATTTATAACCGGTATAGAAACCCTCCTAACTCTCTATGTAGAAAACAGCTAAAAGGGACGTGGCTATGTGAGTGAAGTCTGGCCAGATTCATAATGTTTGCATATTCATAAGATTGGAATTGTCGTCATTTTTAGTGCAAGTTTATTGTACTTTAATTCGAGACTTGGAGACTGGATAGGTGAGCAGGTGCACCCACACCAGAACTGGAGTCTGAGGTATGCCCATGATAGGGCCAGAAACAGGAGTTTCCACTGTAAGGCCAGGAACTAAGTTCCTACTTAGGCCAAAGATAGGAATGCCCACTGGAGGCCGAGACAGGAATGCCCACTGGAGGCCAAGACAGGAATATCCACTGGAGACCGAGACAGGAGTGCCCACTCTAAAGCTGAGACTAGAACAGTATACAGATGCTTGGCAGACGCCCTCTGCAGGGCTTGGGTACTTAAGCAGGATACCGGTGCTTGACAGACACTCTCTGTAGGGCTTGGGTACTGGAGCAGGATACCAGTGCTTGGCAGATGTCCTCTGCAGGGCTATGGTACAAGTGCAGGATAATGGTGCTTGGCAGATGCCCTCTGCAGGGCTTAAGTTCTAGAGCAGAATACCAGTGCATGGCAGACACCCTCTGCAGGGTTTGGGTATGGGAGTAGGACACTGGTGCTTGGCAGATGCCCTCTGCAGGCTAGGGTACTGTAGTAGGATACTGGTGCTTGGTAGATGCCCTTGGCAGGGCTTGGGTTCTGGAGCAGGATACTGGTGCTTGGCAGACTCCCCCTGCAGGACTTGGGCAAAGTAGTAGGATACTGGAAAAGCAGTATGATGCCACAGGAAAGACTGGAAGCAGAGACAGGCTGGTACTGAGTGAATAGCCAAGAGATAAGTCAAGGGTCAGAAAAGTCACCAAATTCAGGGAGAATCCAATAGTATAGTCAGGGTACAAGGCCAAGTTTGGTAAACAGAAAAGAAGTCTAATCTTAGATCGGATCCAAGGGAGATCCAAAAGGATAATCAGAGAACAAGCCGGATTCAGGAACCAAGCAGGAAATTCAGTCAATGGCCTCTATTTATCAAGCCGTAAACCTCAAATACGCTGGAATTCCGCAGCGTAATTGTGGAGAGCTTGATTCCCCTTATTTATCAAAGCCTACAGACTGGCAAAAGTAGAATGTTGTGACGTAACATACAATCCGCCGGTCTCATCCGACACAGATTGATGCTTACGTCACTACAGATGTTTCTAATGCAAATTCGGCACTATCTGACTACTTTTGCTACTTAACAAATAACTAGCAGGTACGCTCGCCACTATTCCGACCCAGCGTACCTGGTTATCAATCCACCGCCCTGGAGGCCGCGGATGCCATAAGAATCAATGGGAGTCTGAAAGCAGCGAAAGCTTATGTTCGCTGCTGCCCGATATCCCATTGATTCCTATGGGAGAATAAAAGTTACGTTTACACCTAACACCCTAACATGTTCCCCGAGTCTAAACACCCCTAATCTGCTGCCCCCTTCACCGCCGCCACCTACATTATTCTTATTAACCCCTAATCTGCCGCCCCTACACCGCCGCCACCTACATAAAAGTATTAGCCCCTATCCCGCCGCTACTGGAGCCCACCACAACTAAATAAAGTTATTAACCCCTAAACCGCCAGCCCCCAACATCGCCATAAACTAAATTAACCTATTAACCCCTAAACCTAACAACCCGCTAACTTTATATTAAATATTAACTCATTCCTATCTTATAATAAATTTAAACTTACCTTTAGATTTAAATTAAACTATATTAAACTACTAATTAACCTATTCTAATTATTATAATAAAGTTACATTTAACTATATTAAACTAATAATTAACCTATTCTAACTATTATACTACAATTACATTAAACTATATTAAATTAATAATTAATCTAACCTAACTTTTAAACTAAAATTACATTAAACTACAAATTAAATTAACTATATTATATATTTAAACTCCTAACCCAACTCAAATAATTTAAATCTACACTAAAAAATGACAAAGTTACAAAAAACTAACAACTAAGTTACAAAAAATAACAAACACTAAGTTACACAAAAAATAAACACTAACGGCTAGATTTAGAGTTTGGCGTTATCCATCAAAACCAGCGTTAGGGGGTCCTAACGCTGGTTTTTACCGCCCGCTGGTATTTGGAGTCAGTCAGGAAAGGGTCTAACGCTCACTTTCCAGCCGCGACTTTTCCATACCGCAGATCCCCTTACGTCAATTGCGTATTCTATCTTTTCAATGGGATCTTTCTAACGCCGGTATTTAGAGTCTTGGCTGAAGTGAGCGTTAGAAATCTAACGACAAAACTCCAGCCGCAGAAAAAAAACAGGAGTTAAGTGCTTATTGGGCTAACGCCGGTTCATAAAACTCTTAACTACTGTGCTCTAAAGTACACTAACACCCATAAACTACCTATGTACCCCTAAACCGAGGTCCCCCCACATCGCCGCCACTTGATTAAATTTTTTTAACCCCTAATCTGCCGACCGCACACCGCCGCCAGCTACGTTATACTTATGTACCCCTAATCTGCTGCCCCTAACACCGCCGACCCCTATATTATATTTATTAACCCCTAATCTGCCCCCCTCAACGTTGCCGACACTTACCTACACTTATTAACCCCTAATCTGCCGACCGGACCGCGCCGCTACTATAATAAAGTTATTAACCCCTAATCCACCTCACTCCCGCCTCGATAACCCTATAATAAATAGTATTAACCCCTAATCTGCCCTCCCTAACTTCACCGACACCTAACTTCAAGTATTAACCCCTAATCTGCCGACCGGACCTCACCGCTACTATATTAAATTTATTAACCCCTAAAGCTAAGTCTAACCCTAACACTAACACCCCCCTAAGTTAAATATAATTTAAATCTAACTAAATAAATTAACTCTTATTAAATAAATTATTCCTATTTAAAGCTAAATACTTACCTGTAAAATAAACCCTAATATAGCTACAATACAAATTATAATTATATTGCAGCTTTTTTAGGATTAATATTTATTTTACAGGCAACTTTGTAATTATATTAACCAGGTACAATAGCTATTAAATAGTTAATAACTATTTAATAGCTACCTAGTTAAAATAATTACAAAATTACCTGTAAAATAAATCCTAACCTAAGTTACAATTAAACTTAACACTACACTAGCAATAAATAAATTAAATAAAATACCTACAATTATCTACAATTAAACCTAACACTACAATATCAATAAATTAATTAAATAAAATACCTACAATTATCTACAATTAAACCTAACACTACACTATCAATAAATTAATTAAATACAATACCTACAAATAAATACAATTAAATAAACTAACTAAAGTACAAAAAATAAAAAAGAACTAAGTTACAAAAAATAAAAAAATATTTACAAACATTAGAAAAATATTACAACAATTTTAAACTAATTACACCTACTCTAAGCCCCATAATAAAATAACAAAGCCCCCCAAAATAAAAAAATGCCCTACCCTATTCTAAAATTAAAATAGAAAAGCTCTTTTACCTTACCAGCCCTTAAAAGGGCCATTTGTGGGGCATGCCCCAAAGAATTCAGCTCTTTTGCCTGAAAAAAAAAATACAATACCCCACCCAACATTACAACCCCCCACCCACATGATTCCATCAGCCAATCAGAATTTTCCTACCTTAATTCCGATTGGCTGATAGAATCCTATCAGCCAATCGGAATTCGAGGGACGCCATCTTGGATGATGTCCCTTAAAGGAACCGTCATTCGTCGGGAAGTTGTCGGTGAAGATGGATGTTCCGCATCGGCGGGATGAACTACATGGATCCGGAAGAAAGAAGATTGAAGATGCCGCTTGATAGAAGACTTCAGTCGGATCATGGACCTCTTCAGCTCCCACTTGGATGAAGACGTCAGCCGGATCATGGACATCTTCAGCCCCCCGCTTGGGCTTGGATCAAGACATCGGGGGCTCTTCTGGATCGATCGGTGAACCCGGCGTGGTGAAGACAAGGTAGGGAGGTCTTCAGGGGCTTAGTGTTAGGTTTATTTAAGGGGGGTTTGGCTTAGATTAGGGGTATGTGGGTGATGGGTTGTAATGTTGGGGGGGTATTGAAGGTTTTTTTTACAGGCAAAAGAGCTGAATTCTTTGGGGCATGCCCGCAAAGGGCCCTTTTCAGGGCTGGTAAGGTAAAAGAGCTTTTCTATTTTAATTTTAGAATAGGGTAGGGCATTTTTTTATTTTGGGGGTCTTTGTTATTTTATTAGGGGGCTTAGAGTAGGTGTAATTAGTTTAAAATTGTTGTAATATTTTTCTAATGTTTGTAAAAAAAATTATTTTTTGTAACTTAGTTCTTTTTTATTTTTTGTACTTTAGTTAGTTTATTTAATTGTATTTATTTGTAGGTATTGTATTTAATTAATTTATTGATAGTGTAGTGTTAGGTTAAATTGTAGATAATTGTAGGTATTTTATTTCATTAATTTATTGATAGTGTAGTGTTAGGTTTAATTATAACTTAGGTTAGGATTTATTTTACAGGTAATTTTGTAATTATTTTAACTAGGTAACTATTAAATAGTTATTAACTCTTCAATAGCTATTGTACCTGGTTAAAATAAATACAAAGTTGCCTGTAAAATAAATATTAATCCTAAAATAGCTACAATATAATTATAATTTATATTGTAGCTATATTAGGATTTATTTTACAGGTAAGTATTTAGCTTTAAATAGGAATAATTTATTTAATAAGAGTTAATTTATTTTGTTAGATTTAAATTATATTTAACTTAGGGGGCTGTTAGTGTTAGGGTTAGACTTAGCTTTAGGGGTTAATACATTTATTATAGTAGCGGCGAGATCTGGTCGGCAGATTAGGGGTTAATAAGTGTAGGTAGGTGGAGGCGACGTTGGGGGCGGCAGATTAGGGGTACATAGGGATAACGTAGGTTGCGGCGGTGTACGGAGCGGCAGATTAGGGGTTAATAATAATATGCAGGGGTCAGCGATAGCGGGGGCGGCAGATTAGGGGTTAATAAATATAATATAGGAGTCGACGGTGTTAGGGGCAGCAGATTAGGGGTACATAGGGATAATGTAGGTTGCGGCGGTGTCCGGAGCGGCAGATTAGGGGTTAATAATAATATGCAGGGGTCAGCGATAGCGGGGGCGGCAGATTAGGGGTTAATAAGTGTAAAGTTAGGGGTGTTTAGACTCGGGGTACATGTTAGGGTGTTAGGTGCAGACATAGAAACAGTTTCCCCATAGAAAACAATTGGGCTGCGTTAAGAGCTGAACTCTGATTTTTTGCAGGTGTTTGTTTTTTTTTCAGCTCAAACGGCCCCATTGTTTCCTATGGGGGAATCGTGCACGAGCACGTTTTTGAAGCTGGCCGCGTCCGTAAGCGGCGGCTGGTATCGAGAGTTGAAGTGGCCGTAAATTATGCTCTACGCTCCTTTTTTGGAGCCTAACGCAGCCATTCTGTGAACTCTAAATACCAGCGGTATTTAAAAGGTGCGGGGAAAAAAAAGCATGCGTAGCTAACGCACACCTTTGGCCGCAGAACTCTAAATCTAGCCGTAAGTTACAAAAAATAGAAAAGAAATGATCAAAGCTTTAAACTAATTACACCTAATCTAAGGGCCCTATGAAAATAAAAAATCCTCCCAAAAAAAAAAAAACCTCTAGCCTACAATAAACTACAAATAGCCCTTAAAAGGGCCTTTTGCGGAGCATTGGCCCAAAGTAATCAGCTCTTTTACCTGTAAAAAACAAATACAAATTCCCCCCTTAACAGTAAAACCCACCACCCACACAAACAACCCCCCAAATAAAAAGCTAACTAAAAAAACCTAAGCTCCCCATTGCCCTGAAAAGGGCATTTGGATGGGCATTGCCTTAAAAGGGCATTTAGCTCTATTGAAGGCCCAAGTCCTAATTCTAAACTAAAACCCACCCAATAAACCCTTAAAAAAATCCTAACACTAACCCCAGAAGATTTACTTACAGTTTTGAAGATCCAACATCCATCCTCCAAGAAGCCGGGAGAAGTCCTCAACGAAGCGGCCAAAGTCTTCATCCAAGCCAGCAGAAGTCTTCACCCAGACAGCATCTTCTATCTTCATCCATCCGGCGCGGAGCGAGTCCATCTTCAAGACATCCGACGCGGAGCATCCTCTTCCTTCTGACTACTACCGAAGAATGAAGGTTCCTTTAAATGATGTCATCCAAGATGGCATCCTTTAGATTCCGATTGGCATCTTGGATGACTTCATTTAAAGGAACCTTCATTCATCGGTAGTCATCGGAAGGAAGAGGATGCTCCGTGTCGGATGTCTTGAAGATGGACCCGCTCTGCACCGGATAGATGAAGATAGAAGATGCTGTCTGGGTGAAGACTTCTGTGGGCTTGGATGAAGACTTTGGCCGCTTCGTTGAGGACTTCTGCCGGCTTCTTGGAGGATGGATGTCGGATCTTCAAAATTGTAAGTAAATCTTCTGGGGTTAGTGTTAGGATTTTTTTAAGGGTTTATTGGGTGGGTTTTAGTTTTAGAATAGAACTTGGACCTGCAATAGAGTTAAATGCCCTTTTAAGGGCAATGCCCATCAAAATGCCCTTTTCAGGGCAATGGGGAGCTTAGGTTTTTTTAGTTAGCTTTTTATTTGGGGGGTTGTTTGTGTGGGTGGTGGGTTTTACTGTTGGGGGGTATTTGTATTTATTTTTACAGGTAAAAGAGCTGATTACTTTGGGGCAATGCCCTGCAAAAGGACCTTTTAAGGGCTATTTGTAGTTTATTGTAGGCTAGGGTTTTTTTTTATTTCGGGGGGCTTTTTTATTTTCATAGGGCCCTTAGATTAGGTGTAATTAGTTTAAAGCTTTGATAATTTCTTTTTTATTTTTTGTAACTTAGTGCTTATTTTTTTGTGTAACTTAGTGTTTGTTATTTTTTGTAACTTAGTTTTTTGTAACTTTGTAATTTTTTAGTGTAGATTTAAATTATTTGAGTAGGGTTAGGTGTTTAAATATATAATATAGTTAATTTAATTTGTAGTTTAATGTAATTTTAGTATAGTATTTTAGTAGCAACAAACACTGTGGGGGACTTTAAAAATGCATGGGACAAGCATAGGGCTATCCTACGAACTAGATAAGTTTATACTGTTAGGTAAGGTCGGGCAGACTTGCTGGGCCTATGGCTCTTATCTGCCGTCAATATCTATGTTTCTATGTTTCTATAATAGTTAGGATAGATTAATTATTATTTTAATATAGTTTAATGTAATTTTATTATAATAGTTAGGGTAGATTAATAATTCATTTAATATAGTTTAATGTAATTTTATAATAATAGTTAGAATAGGTTAATTATTAGTTTAATATAGTTTAATTTAAATCTAAAGGTAAGTTTAAATTTATTATAAGGTGGGGATGAGTTAATATTTTATGTTAATAGGTTAATTTAGTTTATGGCGATGTTGGGGGCTAGCGGTTTAGGGGTTAATACATTTATTTAGTTGCGGTGGGCTCCGGGGAGTGGCAGGATAGGGGTTAATAACTTTATGTAGGTGGCTGCTGTATAGGGGGTGGCAGATTAGGGGTTAATAAGTATAATGTAGATGGTGGCGGCGGAGTAGGGGGTGGCAGATTAAAGGTTAATAAGTATAATGTAGGTGGCGGCGGAGTAGGGGGGGCAGATTAGGGGTTAATAAGTATAATGTAGGTGGCGGCGGAGTAGGCGGCGGCAGATTAGGGGTTAATAAGTATAATGTAGGTGGTGGCGGAGTAGGGGGTGGCAGATTAGGGGTTAATAAGTATAATGTAGGTGGCGGCGGAGTGGGGGGGGCAGATTAGGGGTTAATAAGTATAATGTAGGTGGCGGCGGAGTAGGCGGCGGCAGATTAGGTATTAATAAGTATAATGTAGGTGGTGGCGAAGTAGGGGGCGGCAGATTAGGGGTTAATAAGTATAATGTAGGTGGCGGTGGGCTCTGGGAGCAGCAGTTTAGGAGTTAATAACTTTATTTAGTTGCGGCGGGGTCCAGGAGCGGCGGGATAGTGGTAAAACAGTTTAGTATAGTGTGGGTGTTTAGGGACAGTATACAAATAAAGCTGGGAAAAAGCTGAATAGCAGCGAGATTGATGACTGTTAGTTATCAACAGTCCGCTGCTCATCGCCCCGTACTTTGTGCGCAGCTTTTTGACAGCTTTTTTGTTAAATATGGAGAGCGTATTCAGGTGTGCGGCAGCGATGCTAGGCGATGTTAGGTGTCAGTATATTTATGAAAATCTTAGCAGTGCTATCCAAATAATATATATAAGTTTATGGCAGGGTTATAAACACAATACAAAGAAATAGAAACCCTTATCAACCATGCACCTACTAGACCATACAATTAATATAAATATCTGAATTCTTTTATTTAGTTAATATCCATGAACATATTGAAGTATATTTGCAATAAAAGGAAACTAAATAATATTATAGGCGCTTGACAACTATTTAATTATGCTATGCAAAATTCCTACACGCTTATCTTAAGAAACCAGCCTTATATACAAGTCTTTTAACATCCAAGCAATACAATTCTAAACAGTGTTTATAAAATAATAGAATAATATATATATTCTGCTATTTAACTGCAATTTATCCTACTCTGCCACATACAGTAATTATAAATGTTTATTTTAAATGTTTGCGTACAAATAGGCAGGCTAAGAGCTATCTGAAACAATGGCATACAGTTTAAAAGTATAATCTGCACTTTAAATCTATTAACTGTAAAGGCTATGCATATGACTTATCTTACAAAACCCAGAAAACCGTATCTTTAAACTGCAGTGACTTTAAAATATCACATGTAATTAGCAGTCCTTTTCTTATACTCTATATATATATACGTTACCAAAATGATATCCAACTTCCCAAAATGATATCCAACTTCAAGATTTTTCACACCTCATATAAAATAAGTGTAATTGCAATGGAATAGGAGAAATATGGCCCACTTTGTTTTTGTAGTTTGACTGTGTCCCACGCAAAACAGTTTCAGTCAGTTCAAAAAAACTCTTTAGACCAGTCTCTTTCCCTCCTTCTGCATCAACTTATTAGTGTAATCATTGGTGTGAAATATGGGTGGCCCTTCGAAACCTTGTCCCTCTATTGGATAATCTGAATATCCCATTTCCAACAGCCAAAAAGCTTTCTGGCTGTAGTTCTCTCATGGCAACACTGGGTGGCATCATTACAAACATGCATAGCAACATTTGAATCAACTTAAATCAGTATTTCTATGAAATGGTTATTCATTTTATCATAATTTATTGCAACAACTATTCACAATATTTGTTTTGGATAAGTTATATCTTAATGAATTTTCTGATCATTTTGATATGAAACATCAAATACATCTAGCATTATATTAAAATAACTTATATTTCATAGTTATATCACATCAAATATATATCTCATAGTCATATCACATCAAAGTAACTTCCATATTTTCATCTCACTATATTTTAAAAGATGTATGTGAAACTTTATAAACATTTATTTGCACGTTTATATGATATGACTTAATTCATTTCATGCGGCATTCCGTCTCTTTCTAAGATTGATGCTCATGACCAATGGTTGTCTGCAATAAAAATAGAAATAATTATTAGAGATGATCCAAGCATTAATATGTGTATGGTCCATAAGTATTTATTTATATTCTTAAAAACACAGAGGCTAAGTAAGATCTTTTATGTTTTCAAAACATATATATCATTTCTATGTATATCTGAATTTATTTCCTATAAAAATATCCCCTGCAGCAATTATCTATTTAATACAATGTGCTTAATTTCAATATATATATCATGAACCATTCTAAACATACATGGAAAACTGGCATTGTTCCCCTTGCAAAATGTATTTAATTTTATTTGTGTCACCTTCCCCCAAGATGGGGTTTTTGCAGTACGTCTTCAAATAGAGATTCAGTGAGATAGAACTGTTGTATCACACGTGTCAAATTCCAAAGGGGTCCTTGAACACATTCTTTTCTCACCTCACCAAATGTTCTGAAGAAAAAAAATCTGCATATATAGTCAAATGAATAGGGTCACTGAGCTATTTCCTTTAGAAAAGAAATGTTTGTGTGTTTTACACTACAGGGGTCGTGCTTCAAAAAGGCTCTACTGATCGTCAATCCTGATAGACGTGTATTAGAAGCTGTGTTCAACAAACTCATGTTCAATTAATCCTGAGGTCTCATCTAACATATACAGTGTATAAAATATACATATATATATATATATATATATATATATATATATATATATGTACACACATGTAATATTCATCATAATATTCATATACTCTGACATAAATCCCCCTTCCAACTTCAAATAGATGTAGGACACATGTATTTGAATTGGCTTAAAGTCAGTGGTATTTGATGAGGATCAACCGTATATCTCATAGACAGTCTCTTATGTAGAAAGTTTGTTATTTTGAGCCTTCATGTTTATCAGTTGGGCACCTTTAAACTACAGTATGTCTTTAGTTCATTTGGGGATATGACACTTCATTCTCCCTCTATGACTTGTAGTTGGGATCTGGGATGACATGCCCGCAATTGATTGATATGGACCCATTTATCTATGAAACTTTCATTTTTGGGGATCCTTATTTTATAAGCCACTGGAGATATTTTGTCAGTAATGACGAAAGGACCTTTCCAGGAGGGAAGAAATTTCTTCTCCCTAACCTGATCTCTTCCAAAGTTATAAAGATAAACTTTATCATTTATTTCATATTCCTTTTTGGACGTTTTGAGATCATAATAGGTTTTAGTGGTAGTTGCGGCTCTTTCTAAATTCCTTTGAGCATATGCAAAGGCATATTGCAGGTGCTTTCTTAGGTTTTCCACATATTGATGTGTATTGGCAGCGTTTATCAAGTTTTGGTCTGATGTACGGTACAGCAGATGCTGAGGTAGAACCATTCTTCTACCAGTCATCAGTTCAAAAGGTGACATTTTGGTAGCACTACTTGGAGTTGCTCTTAATGCCATTAAGACTAGAGGTAGTTTTACATCCCAGTCTTTACCTGTTTCACTCACAAACTTTTTGAGGATTTTAACAATGGACTGGTTGTAACGCTCTACACCACCACTTGAGGCAGCTCTATAAGCAATATGGAGCTTTCTTTTAACCCCTAGTATTTTCCACATTTTGGTCATCACTTCGCTAGTGAAGTGGGTCCCCCGATCTGACTCGATTCTTTGGGGCAGACCAAATCTGGAAAACACATGGTTGATGAGCAATGCTGCACATGTTTCAGCACTATTGTTAGGTGCACTAATGCACTCTACCCATTTAGTGAACAGGCATGTCACTGTTAACATGTACTTGTTACCTCTTGATGACCTTGTTACCGGACCAATAAAATCAATTTGTATATCTGACCATGGCATTACCATTCCCCTTTTCTGCAATGGCGCTCTATGCGTTGGTGCAGTGGGTTGGAACTGTGGGCAGATTAAACACCCTTGACAGTAGGTTTGAACATCTTTCAACATGTGTGGCCAAAAAGCGTAGTCACGCAATATTTCATACGTGAGTTTGGCACCGCGATGACCAGATGTGGGAGCATCATGGGCATGTTGAAGCATTAGACCTCTGAACTTGGTGGGTACTACCCACTGCTGGATGCCAGTTTTGGAGGTTCTAATTAACAAACCATCCTGTAATTTGAATTGTGATTTAGATTTTATTAAGATTCTCAGATCTTCTTTGCCAATACAATCATCTTTTGAGATGGGGTTGCTTTCAGGATCTTCTATGTGTTTATAGAAGATGCCTACAATGGGGTCTTCTTTTTGACTAGTGATCAGATACTCACTTGGAGAATCCTGACTCCATTGTACCAAGTTAGGCTCACTCTGTTGTTTTGCCTGGTTTCTGGTAATGGCTTCTACCTGAATTGCACCCATTAAATGGTCAATATTAAGGAGTTCTCCAGTTATGGCTCCTTGTTTGGCTAATGAGTCTGCAAGGTCATTTCCTTCCTTATCAGGACCTAGAACTCTGGAATGACCCTTGGTCTTTTTCCAGTGTATGGTTAAGTCATTGGATACTACCAGATTATCAATCTCGCAGAACAACTTGCCATGCTTGACTGGTTTGTTATTGCTTTTCTGCATGCCATTTCTTTTCCAAGTTGGCAGGTATTCAACAAAACTGTCACGCACATAATTTGAGTATATATATATATATATATATATATATATATATGTATATTTTATACACTGTATATGTTAGATGAGACCTCAGGATTAATTGAACATGAGTTTGTTGAACACAGCTTCTAATACACGTCTATCAGGATTGACGATCAGTAGAGCCTTTTTGAATCACGACCCCTGTAGTGTAAAACACACAAACATTTCTTTTCTAAAGGAAATAGCTCAGTGACCCTATTCATTTGACTATATATGCAGATTTTTATAACTTCAGAACATTTGGTGAGGTGAGAAAAGAATGTGTTCAAGGACCCCTTTGGAATTTGACACGTGTGATACAACAGTTCTATCTCACTGAATCTCTATTTGAAGACGTACTGCAAAAACCCCATCTTGGGGGAAGGTGACACAAATAAAATTAAATACATTTTGCAAGGGGAACAATGCCAGTTTTCCATGTATGTTTAGAATGGTTCATGATATATATATTGAAATTAAGCACATTGTATTAAATAGATAATTGCTGCAGGGGATATTTTTATAGGAAATAAATTCAGATATACATAGAAATGATATATATGTTTTGAAAACATAAAAGATCTTACTTAGCCTCTGTGTTTTTAAGAATATAAATAAATACTTATGGACCATACACATATTAATGCTTGGATCATCTCTAATAATTATTTCTATTTTTATTGCAGACAACCATTGGTCATGAGCATCAATCTTAGAAAGAGACGGAATGCCGCATGAAATGAATTAAGTCATATCATATAAACGTGCAAATAAATGTTTATAAAGTTTCACATACATCTTTTAAAATATAGTGAGATGAAAATATGGAAGTTACTTTGATGTGATATGACTATGAGATATATATTTGATGTGATATAACTATGAAATATAAGTTATTTTAATATAATGCTAGATGTATTTGATATTTCATATCAAAATGATCAGAAAATTCATTAAGATATAACTTATCCAAAACAAATATTGTGAATAGTTGTTGCAATAAATTATGATAAAATTAATAACCATTTCATAGAAATACTGATTTAAGTTGATTCAAATGTTGCTATGCATGTTTGTAATGATGCCACCCAGTGTTGCCATGAGAGAACTACAGCCAGAAAGCTTTTTGGCTGTTGGAAATGGGATATTCAGATTATCCAATAGAGGGACAAGGTTTCGAAGGGCCACCCATATTTCACACCAATGATTACACTAATAAGTTGATGCAGAAGGAGGGAAAGAGACTGGTCTAAAGAGTTTTTTTGAACTGACTGAAACTGTTTTGCGTGGGACACAGTCAAACTACAAAAACAAAGTGGGCCATATTTCTCCTATTCCATTGCAATTACACTTATTTTATATGAGGTTTGAAAAATCTTGAAGTTGGATATCATTTTGGGAAGTTGGATATCATTTTGGTAACGTATATATATATAGAGTATAAGAAAAGGACTGCTAATTACATGTGATATTTTAAAGTCACTGCAGTTTAAAGATACGGTTTTCTGGGTTTTGTAAGATAAGTCATATGCATAGCCTTTACAGTTAATAGATTTAAAGTGCAGATTATACTTTTAAACTGTATGCCATTGTTTCAGATAGCTCTTAGCCTGCCTATTTGTACGCAAACATTTAAAATAAACATTTATAATTACTGTATGTGGCAGAGTAGGATAAATTGCAGTTAAATAGCAGAATATATATATTATCCTATTATTTTATAAACACTGTTTAGAATTGTATTGCTTGGATGTTAAAAGACTTGTATATAAGGCTGGTTTCTTAAGATAAGCGTGTAGGAATTTTGCATAGCATAATTAAATAGTTGTCAAGCGCCTATAATATTATTTAGTTTCCTTTTATTGCAAATATACTTCAATATGTTCATGGATATTAACTAAATAAAAGAATTCAGATATTTATATTAATTGTATGGTCTAGTAGGTGCATGGTTGATAAGGGTTTCTATTTCTTTGTATTGTGTTTATAACCCTGCCATAAACTTATATATATTATTTGGATAGCACTGCTAAGATTTTCATAAATATACTGACATAAGAGAGCGTGTTGGTGCCGGCGAATGCAGCACAGTTGACGGCTTGATAAACAGGCCCCTTTGTATAAATTAAAACAGAGAATATCTGCTAGTATTGGGATGATATGCAATTATTGAGACTGTGGAGGCCAACAATAAACCTGAGTGCCCTTTATCAACTATTAACTTAAAACAAGCTTAGGTGTGAACAATAGAAATTCACCGGGTAGACTTTGCGACTCTCTATTGCTGCAGGACTAATTTTACGTTGAGCATAAACAACCTGAAAGGGGTCTGATGCAAAAGCTAAAGAGGTTGAGCAGGATTCGCAATAGGACATAAGAGCTTGAGAGTAAGTATAGGTTTTATCAAGTATTCTTGTGAAAAGGAGTAAACCATGACTTTGCTTGTGAGGTGATTAAAGGAAAATCCTGTGTTAGAGACTACTCAGGGTTAAGCATAGTGGACCCCAATGTCTCGGCCACTGACAAAAGGGCCACCAGTATCTAAACAGGACATATGAAAAAGCTGATACAGAGGGTAATTACCCCATGGCAACTCTTGTACAAGGACAAAGGTATTTTAGAGCGTATGAAATAGCATTAAGGCTCATATATAAAATAAGCCAACATGAAATTAGTGAGTGTAATAAAGTGTCCTATACAGGGCTACAAAGGAAATCTTAGCTCAATAAGTTAGAAATATTCAATATTGTCAAGCAGCAAGGCAGTCAATACTAGCAACTATTGCTACTGGCTGCTACAGGGTTACCCTCTCCCCTGCCGGCTGAGGGAGAAAGAAGAAATATAAATGAGAACATACAGTAACTCCTATGCGACCTACAACACCCTTTTAAAATTTAGCAGTGAATAATATTGGGAGTAAAACAATACAGTTCTGGTGCATGAGCTTTAGTTAAACATTGTATTTTGAATCCAGTTCTTCAAGGTTCTGTACTGTCAATGTTAAAGGGGGTGAATAGGGCTGGATCTTTCTTCCAAACATAGATTAGCAAGCCCATGATAACTCACATCACTCTCCACAAAATTGCACTGTCATATTAGCACCTTATACCCCACTCCAGACCTTGTATTTGTATAGCAGCCATGCAGACAATCCACTCTACACTCCTGTAGCGGAGCCAGACCAGAAGCAGGATCCTTAAAAAACCAAATGAATTTAATGAAAAACTCCCACATATTAAGAACGAGTTCTTGCCACCGGATCAAGAAGCTAACAGAGATAGGTGATCTGTACTTTGCGGAAAGCTGCCTCATATTACTTCCAGTGGGAGATCGTATGTCCCTGTGTCTCTTCCAGGTTTCCGCGCTCTGTTTTCTTCTGCTCAGGGCCCTGGCTGTGCTGTTATGTGCCGGAAGGCCTGCCTCGCCATGTCGAAATGTAGCTGTACTCAATACCTCATCCGATCCATTATCCCTTGTATCTGTGCAGGAATTAAGCGCTCCACTTGAGTTCAAAAGTGTCGCTTTGTGAGGGGTAGGACTCTGTGTCTCACTCTTGTGTTGGGAGTATTCACTCTCTCTGAGATTTACTTTTTGCTCCGAATCATCCGCCATCTTGATGGTGGGGCTGCAACTAGAAGTGTACACCTCTCTCAAAGTATACGTGAGTTCCTTGAATCTGCTATCCATCTGCTGCCCCAGATTTCCAAGAAGGTTACTGAGCAGCCTCCTATGGTCCTTCTCCATTGCTGGGTGCTTTTACCGGAAGAGCCGGGGGGGGGGGGGAAGCAGAGGGGCCACCTCTGCTTTAAATAAGATACTTTTACAATCCTTGTTGGTTTTGGAGCACAAATAAAAGCTTTAATTAACTCAGCAAGAGTTCCTGTGCTTATTTCTAAAGCTTGATTCTTCAGATGCATGGGTTATTTATAGATATCGAAAGGATTGTCTGTAGTGATAGTGGAGCTCCAGGATCTTGCTGCCTGCCATGATGGATGCTTGGCCACGCCCCCCATACCCTCATATTTTTATAAATATTTTATTATATCTTTTCATGTAACAACACTGAAGAAATGACACTTTGCTACAATGTAAAGTAGTGAGTGTACAGTCTGTATAACAGTGTAAATTTGATGTCCCCTCAAAATAAGTCAACACACAGCCATTAATGTCTAAACCGTTGGCAACAAAAGTGAGTACACCCCTAAGTGGAAATGTCCAAATTTGGCCCAATTAGCCATTTTACCTGCCCGGTGTCATGTGACTCGTTAGTGTTAGAAGGTCTCAGGTGTGAATGGGGAGCAGTTGTGTTAAATTTGGTGTTATTGCTCTCACACTTTTTCTGTTCAACAAGCTAGTTTACTCAATTTCTCCTTACCCCTCACCACCTTCATTGCTCATTAGCCCATCTCTCTTAACCTCAAATTACTTTTTTATTCAGGAACTTCACACATTCCTAAAGACTCTCTCTCTCCACCTTGCAACTCATCACAAAAACAGTCTCACTACTGCAAATCCGCATCTCATCTGATGTCACTCTCCCTCTTGGTCATACTAACTGCTGGCGACATCTCTCCTAATCCTGGTCCCCCACAACTTCCCTGCCCTGCACACCCATGTGTGCCCCTTAATAGACATCAAAAACAAAACTCTGGTAACCTTAATCTTATTCCTCTTGCATCTAAAGCCACCACCCCCTTCACTTGTGCACTATGGAACTCTCGCTCTGTTTGCAACAAACTCACTTCTATCCATGACCACTTTATCTCCCATCCTATCAATCTTCTGGCTCTAACAGAAACCTGGCTCTCTCCTTCAGACACTGCGTCCTCTGCTGCACTGTCACATGGGGGTCTCCACTTCAGCCACACTCCTAGGTCTAACAATAGACAAGGAGGGGTGGTGTATACCACCCCCCTGGCTCTGCAACTCTATTTCTAGATCACTTTGCTGCCTGGCTACCTTACTTCCTTTCCTCGGATACCCCTGCCCTCATTATTGGTGACTTCAACCTCCCTGTTGATAATCCCTCTATCTCCTCTGCAAAACAACTTGTGCAACTCACTTCCTCTTTCGGCCTGTCACAATGGACTGACTCTCCCACTCACAAAGATGGTCACTCCCTTGATCTGATTTTCAGTTATCGATGCACTATCTCAATCTTCACAAACTCACCTTTTCCTCTTTCTGACCACCACCTCCTCCTTATCACCTCCCTCCCTACAACTCTCCCTCCTTCTACCCCTCACACTAAACTTTACAGAAGAATCAAGTCATTAGATCAGCAACAGCTCGCTAGCTCTCTCGAACCTCTTCTCTCTTCCATCCCCTCCTTTTCCTGTCATGATGAATCTATCTGCCATTATAACTCCACCCTTACATCGGTCCTTGATAACCTGGCCCCACCTACCATAGCTCGGAAAACATACACTCATCCTCAGGCCTGGCATACTCCTCTGACACGGTACACTGGAGGAAACCTCGGAGTTCTGCTGACTTTCTTCACTATAAGTTCATCTTGAACTCTTACTATTCTGCCCTTAATCTATATAAGCAACATTACTTCACTACTCTTATCTCTACTCTTTCTTCAAACCCAAAACGTCTGTTCTCCACATTCAATACTCTTCTCTGTCCACCCCCACCTCCCACCACAACTTTTCTCTCAGCCCAAGATTTTGCCAGCTACTTCAATAACAAAATCGACTCCATCAGAAATGAAATCAGCTCTCAAAATACTACCGGTCTCCCACCCCCTCAAAAGCTCACAATCATCCAAAACCCACATAGCCATAAATTTAGCTCTTTTGCCCCTGTTACAGAGAATGAAGTTTCTGCCCTTATACTATTCTCTTACCTCACTACCTGTACCCTCGACCCCATCCCCTCACAACTATTCCCCTCCCCTACCTCTCTTCTACCCTTACCCCTATACTCACACACATCTTCAATCTCTCCCTCAGCACTGGTATAGTTCCCACATCTCTTAAATATGCATTAGTCACACCTATCCTCAAAAAACCTTCTCTCGATCCAACCTCCCCATCCAACCTCTCCATCCAACTACCGCCCTATTTCCCTACTACCTCTTGCCTCAAAGCTTCTTGAAAAGCTAGTATATGCACATCTATCCCCTTTCCTTACATTAAACTCCCTCCTTAACCCACTGCAATCTGGATTTTGCCCCCTTCACTCAACAGAGACAGTAATTGTTAATTACCAATTACCTACTCACAGCAAAATCAAAAGGCCACTTTTCTCTACTTATCCTCCTTGATCTGTCTGCAGCCTTTGATACTATTGACCACCCTCTTTTGCTCCATACCCTCCAATCCTTCGGCATCTGTGACACAGCTCTTTCTTGGTTCTCTTCCTATCTGTCTAACCATACCTTTAGTGTAGCCTTCTCTGGGGTATCCTCTGCCCCATTACCTCTTTCTGTTGGGGTACCGCAAGGCTCTGTCCTCGGTCCCCTTCTCTTCAATCTACATGTCCTCACTAGGTTCCTTAATAAAGTCCCACGGGCTTCATTATCATTTGTATGCTGACGATACCCAAATCTACCTCTCTGCACCAGAACTATCTCCTTCCTTGCTAACCCGTGTCACTAACTGTCTCTCTCATATCTAATCTTGGATGTCCTCTCACTACCTCAAGCTAAATCTCTCAAAAACTGAGCTCCTTATTTTCCCCCCTTCTTCCAAAATCTCCACCCCCCATGTCTCTATAAATGTTGACAACTCCATCATTACCCCAACCTCACATGCCCAATATCTTGGGGTCACACTTGACTCAGATCTTTCTTTCACTCCTCACATTCAGTCCTTGGCTAAAGCCTGCCGCTTCCACCTTAAAAACATCGCTGAAATTAGACATTTCCTTACACAAGACACAACAAAGACTCTCTGGACTTCCTAGCTGCTGCCTAGCTCCTTTACCATAATGAATGCCAGGCTCATCCTCCTTGCACGTCGCTCTTCATCTGCCATATCTCTCTGCCAATCCCTTCACTGGCTTCCTCTTGCCTCCAGGATTAAATACAAAATCCTCACTCTGACACACAAAGCCCTCAATTGCACCGCTCCCCCCTACATCTCAGACCTTGTCTCCAGATACTCTCCCTCCCGTCCCCTTCGCTCCGCTCATGATCTCCTACTCTCCTCCTCTCTTGTTACCTCCTCACATTCCCGTCTACAAGATTTCTCCAGACTGGCTCCCATCTTATGGAACTCTCTGCCTCGCCCCAAAAGAATCTCCCCTAGTTTTAAAAGCTTCAAGTGCTCCCTGAAGACTCTACTATTCAGGGACGCTTACAACCTACACTAACCTTCCTATATCCACTGCTATTCCCTAAAACCCCATAGCATGTAAGCCTATGAGCCCAGCTGTTTGTAGTTTACCTTCATAAGAGCTGACTAGAACAGTACAACTCTCGGCAGGACCCTCTCTCCCCATTTGATCCCTGTAATCTTTTTTTTTTATATACCACCCATGTTCATAGCGCTGCGGAACCTGCTGGCGCTCTACAAATACCTGATAATAATATTCTGGTCACTGGAAGTTCAACATGGCACCTCATGGCAAAGAACTCTCTGAGGATCTGAAAAAAAAAAGAATTGTTGCTCTACATAAAGATGACCTAGGCTATAAGAAGATTGCCAAGACCCTGAAACTGAGCTGCAGCACGGTGGGCAAGATCATACAGCGGTTTCACAGGACAGGTTCCACTCAGAACAGGCCTCACCATGGTCGACCAAAGAAGTTGAGTGCACATGCTCAGTGTCATATCCAGATGTTGTCTTTGGGAAATAGATGTATGAGTGCTGCCAGCATTGCTGCAGAGGTTGAAGGGGTGGGGGAGTTAGCCTGTCAGTGCTCAGACCATACGCTGCACACTGCATCAAATTGGTCTGCATGGCTGTCGTCCCAGAAGGAAGCCTATTCTAAAGATGATGCACAAGAAAGCCTGCAAACAGTTTGCTGAAGAAAAGCAGACTAAGGACATGGATTACTGGAACCATGTCCTGTGGTCCGATGAGACCAAGATAAACTTATTTGGTTCAGATGGTGTCAAGCGTGTGTGGCGGCAACCAGGTGAGGTGTACAAAGACATGTGTGTCTTGCCTACAGTCAAGCATGGTGGTGGGAGTGTCATGGTCTGGGCCTGCATGAGTGCTGCCGGCACTGGGGAGCTACAGTTCATTGAGGGATCCATGAATGCCAACATGTACTGTGACATACTGAAGCAAAGCATGATCCCTTCCCTTCGGAGACTGGGCCGCAGGGCAGTATTCCAACATGATAACGACCCTAAACACACATCCAAGACGACCACTGCCTTGCTAAAGAAGCTGATGATGGACTGGCAAAACATGTCTGCAGACCTAAACCCTATTGAGCATCTGTGGGGCATCCTCAAATGAAAGGTGGGGAGTGCAAGGTCTCTAACATCCACCAGCTCCATGATGTTGTCATGGAGGAGTGGAAGAAGACTACAGTGGCAACCTGTGAAGCTCTGGGGAACTCCATGCCCAAGAGGGTTAAGGCAGTGCTGAGAAATAATGGTGGCCACACAAAATATTGACACTTTGGGGCCAATTTGGACATTTCCACTTAGGGGTGTACTCACTTTTGTCGCCAACGGTTTAGACATTAATAGCTGAGTTATTTTGAGGGGACAGCAAATTTACACTGTTATACAGTCTGTACACTCACTGCTTTACATTGTAGCAAAGTGTCATTTCTTCAGTGTTGTCACACTAAAAAATATAATAAAATATTTTCAAAAATGTCTTATGGGATGGAGCCTAAAAGACGCTAAAATAAGGTGGTATGAGATTGAACAATCTTTCCTCCCTAACAGTATACTCCTTTCAGATCTCCCTTGGATCCCTGTACACGTCCGTAAAGCCTTACAAATTGATCACCCACTCCTTCTGAACACTCTGTGGCACTGGGATTCTAAAAAAAATATAGAGACTATTGCCCCTCACCCTTCTCCCCTCTATAAAATCCGTAATATATTGGTCTCAATGTACGAAACACATGTAGGAAACTGGTCAGATGCTGCTAATGAACCTATATCATCATTATACAACAATGAATCTCTCCTTTCATTCAAAGAGGTTAAAGCTAAGCTTTCCATTCCTCCCTCTCTGGGCTTCGAATTCATAAGATTAGCTAGCATCCTCAAAGCTTGGGGTCTCTCAGGTCAACCTATAAGGTCTTTCACCAGGTGGGAACAGAGATGGGATCTAGGCAAGCCACTCAAAGGGAAGCAAAAGTACTAATGGCACTGCTAAGAGTTAAAGATTAGGGTAGCCTATTAATGTCTGGATTTATAGATAGAATATACACAAATTTGTGTCTATAACCCAGGTTTAATTACAGCATGGCTGAGGTGCTGTGTACTAGTATAGTGAAACAAACTAAATCAATCCTAGGATTGATAAATTGTACACCTGGATAGCACTCTTCCCCCTGATCTGAGGTGGCAGAGATTGAGCAGAGACTGGATATCTTGGGAGAGGGAGTGCTAGGGGATGTTTAAAATATAACCTTTATTTGGTAATTTAAAATGAAAACAAAAACACAAACACAATCCACATATATACATTGTTTAAAAACACAGGATTTGGTCGGATTTATTGCAATCCAATGTTCTCTATATGGATAAAGTAGTTGTAATATCCATTGGGTGTATATTAATTTGTCTTGAGTCAGAAGTATCTGTAAGGATCAGTAATAATCTGATACTCTTATAGAATACGTGATATTTATAAAACTTATACCACTGTAACAATAAATCTATCTTTCCTTGTCTTGTTGGTCAAAGTTAGAATTGGCATTGTCTTTTTGGTGTTTTGTGAAAGAACACACAATTGTACAATTTTCTATGTACTGGTCTGAGGTTACTTATAGCAGAATCTGGTTTATATTCTGTCTTATTGCATATGTTTAAAGTTTTTAATTACAACTTTGCAAATCTAATATCACTGCTATTTAAAAGATTACATGCAGTGTTGGATATAGAATGAGTGGTGCTGTTAATTTTTAACTCCACTTTGGTAACAGACTAAATCTGCCACTATTGCAACTGCTATCTGAATATGCTGAAAATTTAGCCTGATATATTCCCAGACTATTGGCTAAGCTATCAAGCACTATCAAAGTATATATATAATTGACACAAGATCTCATCTATTTTTGCGATTGGTTTTACTTTGTACAAAGTACATGTTAAAGTCTCTTAAAATGGTTGATTGGATCTTGTATATTATAAGGTTGCTTTCTGTGCTTAGGAGTATATATTATACAGCTTGATCCACCCGGTGAAGGTCTAATTAGATTGCTGAAACTCAGCTTGATTTAGGTTTACTATTTGTTTCAAACAAAGTATTGTGCCTTCCTTATGATTTTACTGGTTAACGTAGCAATATGCTTAGGCAATGTTCTTTATACGTTACATTGTAATTTGATTCATCTGCATAAGTAATGTTTTGTGGCAGACTGTTCTTGACTGATTATAACAAAGCACTACTTGTAACACTCTTATCATTCAGCACTGCGTAAATTTGCTTTACTAATAAATTTTGACTAAGATGGATATTCTAAATGTATATTAGTATAAGATAGATCCAGTGTTGCTGCTAAGTTTGGCGTTTCTTTCTTCTATTAGATTCTAATGTTCCATAAATTTGCTATAATAAATGTTCAATATGTGTATTCCCATAGGATAGATAGAGTAATATTGTCAATATTTGTACCACCACTTTGAATTGGATTAAATATTTTGTGTGTTTTATCAACACAGGATAGTTACAGCAGTAAAGTAAATTTAGTCTGACACTATTACAGACATAACAATTATTGGTAGCATCTAAGTACTTTACTTGTACAGATTATCTCTAAGTTATTTTATGTTATATAAGTATGGCTTGCAGTTTAGCGGCTTTATATACATGATTCTTTGGGTATTGGGATATTATATTTAAATCCCCCCGTTCCGTACTAGTGTCCTTATAACAACACCACACTGCAGTTGCCGGTTACGAATGAAGTAAAGTAAACGGTACTGAATTAAACCCTGTTTCAGGTATTAGTAACTGTGCTATAAATACAACTACTTCTGTTTTTTTAAATTAAAGACGAAGTTTCCTGCTGATTAAAAAATGTTAGGAGGCATTCACAACAAACATTTCCCTAACATGTTTCGCCACTAACGTGGCTTTTTCAAAGGGTACGGCGCGGCCAAAATTGTGTCTTTTTATTGGCTCGCTCTCCTCCTCCTATTGGTTATCATTTAGGCAAATCCGGAGGTTCATTACAGAGAGCTAATCACTCGATACAAAACAGTCTATACTCATGTGAGACAGGATATGATTGGAAGGGACTGCTTTCACATTCTTGCTTCATATATACTTTGAAGTCCTATGAATGAAAGTTATTATGTATGAAAAGGACAAAAGCACAACCGTTATTTTCCATTATGTTGTTTATAAAAATAAACATAAAGTTTGAGTAAGGAATTTTTTTCTTTTTGATTGGTTGTATGCTTTTAGTGCTCACCGCATGATCTGTAATACTGACAAATAGTACCAGAATGTGACTTGAATACGAGGTATGTGAAAAAGAGAGAGTTAGTTGAAAGGAATTTATCGGAGGAGCAGGAATATGGATCAGAATATATTTTTAAGCTGTAGTCTATATTTACCAAGTAATCAAGATGGATTACATTATTATTTATAAAATAAAAGGTATAACGAATATTGATAAATAAAGAAGTATCGTTTTGAACCATCAATGTAATAACAAGCTTATTTTGAATGCTCTATATATTTTAAAATGACCAATATCCAAATGCTGATGTATGGAAGTTACTGTGACAGTAATTATTATAATTGAATATTTATTCAAAACTGATAATAGACTAAGCAGATATGATGGAAAGAAAAAGCAGTACAGCTGAATGTACATCTATTAATGAACAGTTAATATCTTTTATTTTGTTTCGAAATTGCACTGCAATGAATATAGAGATACTACATTCTGCGACATAAAAATGCTAGAATTGAATCACTGTGTTCTTGTGAAATTATGTACCGCTTTTGGTGACTCTACTTGGGATGATAATAATAGAAAAAGGGGATTAATAATTGACAAGTGATAATAAGTGACAAATATAGAAAATAGTGATAAATAAAAATTACAGTGAAATTGATTGTATGGTTACATGCTGAATCTAGGCTAATGACAGACTATGTAGTTATGATAATACAAACATACTGTACAACTACATGTACCTATTTTAATAGCAGGTTATTAACTCTTATTTCTATTTTACAAAGACACCACGTGGGTATAGGGATAGTGCATTCTCCAGCATCAATATGCTGATATTGGATCTCAGTGTACTTGTGAATTTTTTGGGACTTTTGTGGTTGTGAGTGACTTCTCTTGAAGCTAATAATAATAAATAAAGGTAATACATCTCAATAATTTATTGATTCACTCAAAGGCTCTCTCTCCTTTCACTATAACTTAATAATTGCGCCTCTCCAACCGGTTAAGCATAGCCAATATAAAGCATGGGAAAGGGAACTCAAGACTAACACTGAGACATCGACATGGCTTAACGAACTAACTAGAGCAAAAAAACCTTTACATAGTGCGACCTTGTGGGAGCTCTATTACAAGATAACCACTAGATGGCACTTCGTGCCAGTATCTCTACATAAGTACTATCAAACATCCTCTAAATATGTGCTGGAGGGGGGCGTGGCCTGACCGAGCTCTAAGATGGAGGCTTAGGTGAAGAGCTCCGTGCAGTCAGGATATATACATGAGCATTATAGCATACTACAATGTGAAAAAAGAATCATTTGGGCAAGGAGAGACCATCTAAAAGCTAATCCATGCTTTAGTTTGCCCGGATAACAACAAGGAGTGCGGATTAGACTCAGCCTGAGAGACATCAGCCGGGTAACGGTGACACAACCCGCAGGGTACATAGAGACATCGGAGCAGACAAAACACCTCAGGCACTCAGAAATATTAACGGTGCACCTTCGGCACGAAACAGCAGTCCAGAGGCTCCTACCCGGCTGAGGGAGGATGTGAAAAGTGCACGGGACTTTTTGATCCGCCATTGACACGTGGGGGAAGAACTCCGCATCATCTCACTGAGCTGTCGGAAATCAGAGGCGCTACTTGCCTCATTAGACTTACTGAACAGGCCGGGCGAAAACATGCTGACAGGTATCTGTAAGTAAAAGGGACTATCAGAACCATGCAGGGGTTATGCAATGGCGGCTAAAGTTTAACCAGAGACGCAGCTAAAATAAAGGTGCGTAGCAAAGGTCAATTTGGCGCGGTAAGCTCATATAACTGGCATACAATGTGAAGTAAGGGAATCACTTAACATATTACTGTCAGTGTAAAACAGAGAGGGGTCATTTTGGAGGAGTCTCAACACAGGCCGCAAGATTAAAAACCCAACCAGGTTTTAATTCACAAAAGCAATAGGAAGTGGGGGTGGAGAATTGTGCTACTATCCTGAGCAACAAATATTTTTCTTTTCTCTTCTCTTAACCGCAAGGAAGATAATTAGACACTGCAATATTCCTGTTATTTACCAGTATTTAGAATCACTCCCCCCCTTCCCTCCTTTCCTATTACACCTGGTGGAACACACAGAATAAAAAAAAGAGAGCAAATAAAAACACGGATATACCATGTCGGCCAGAAAACCAAATAAAATAGATAGACCCCCTAAGACAACACCTGTGGACACTTTTTTTAAAACATCAAGGGCAAACAAGATTCCTGAAGTCATGGAATCGGAGACAGAGGAGGAGGGATTTGAAGGGTCTTCTGATTCAACTCCTGCAGAGCAAATCCCTGTCACAAAAGCAGACTTGCAAACATTGGTCTCCAAGAAAGACATTGACACAAATTTTGAAAAATTGTGGAGCAAAATAGATAAACTCCATTCTTCAGTAACTGCAAGTTTAAAAGAAATAAAAGATGACATCACTGAAATTGGCAACAGGGTGGACACCCTTGAAACTAATCAAGAAGAATTATCTGAGGATATTTCCACTCTCTCAAAATCTTATAACTCCCAACAGCAAGAAATTCAGGAACTTCAGGAAAAAATGGAGGACCTGGAGAACAGGTCGAGGAGATGCAATCTACGTCTTAAGGGAATCCCGGAATCAATCCTGAATAAGGACTTAAACTCTTACCTCCTACAACTGTTCCGTGCAATCACAGGAGACAACACAGATGACTCCTTTCAGATAGAGAGAGCTCACAGAGCCCTTAGAGCTAAACCTAAAGATGACTTACCGCCCAGAGATATTATTATCAAATTTTTACGTTTCCCTGAGAAAGAAAGAATTCTACAGGCAGCACGCCAAAATCCTACTTTTAAATTCCAGGGGAACGTGATACAGTTCTATCAGGACCTTTGTATACGCACTCTTCAACGCCGCAATACACTAAGACCACTCACAACCCTCCTCAGGAAAAATCAAATACCATATAGATGGGGATTCCCATTCGCCTTGATAGTGATGAAAGAAGGCAGATCCATCAGCATCAAATCGCTTGAGGAAGTGCCCTCAGGGTGCAAACAACTAGGCTTGGATATACCTGATGTCTCCAACATTAATCCTCCAACCAGTTCATTAGTCCCTATGGAACCTAGGGGCTCCCCTCTCAAGAGCAAATGGACAAAGATCCCTAAGGGGGGCAAGAAATCTAAATCCTGATGCTCACAATTTCAGTTGCACAGAGAACACTGGACTTATCCTTGAAATGCTGACCCTCACAAAGCAGGGCTTCCCACTGAGGGAATCTTTTGGAAGGACTAGTGTCTTTTCAATTCCTCATTGGGGAGTTGGACATGCTCACGAACTGAGGTTTCCTATATCCTTTTTTTTTTATATAAGGTTCTTACCGTTTCCCTGCCCTTTGGTAATAGGTAAAGGGCGAAATTACTGAGAAAGTTAGTTGTGGATAATGTATAGCTATTATGTACTTGTTAAAATATGCTTAATGCCATTTGTTGCAATAGGGCTGTCATTTAGTCCTACTGACTGCACACTTCACCTCTCCTCTTCTTTCCTTTTTCCTCTTTACTCTTTTCTGTCTCTTGTCTTCCCAGTATTCCTTGAGCCATTCCTTTACTCCCTTACACTCTCTCTGGGAGGGGATGAAATTAAGGTACAGAAACATCTATACGTTCTGGTTTAAGTTTATGTTTATTCTGATGTTTAAAGTTGTTAAGTTTAAGTATGAAACAAGGGGTTATGCTCATCTCAAATCATGCACTATCACAGATAACGTAGTTTTTTGTGGCTCTTCCGTTGCTCCTCCTCCAGGGGCTTTCCTGAGACTGCAGGTAAGTGCGGTTTTTATTTATGACAATAACATAGACCAATCCCGACACACCACAAGATGACTCTTCCCAATATTAATTTAGTATCACACAATGTAAGAGGCCTGCACTCGGACATTAAGAGACGTACAGCTCTCACACAATACAGGAACTTACACGCCAACATAGTGTATTTACAAGAGACCCATTTTGTTAAATCCTCTGTCCCCAAATATTGGTCGAGAGACTACACTCAACATTATCATGCCACATCAAACACAAAGAAACGAGGGGTTTCCATCTTGATTCACCACTCACTTTTATTTGTACATGGGGAAACGATAGCGGATAAGGAGGGTAGGTACATACTGGTACAGGGCCAGATACAGGGAGTGGATGTGGTGCTGTGCAATATCTATGCTCCGAATGAGAAACAGAATGTCTTTTTCAGAGACATTTCACACTTGTTGACCGGATGGTCTAAAATGCGGATCATATTAGCAGGTGACTTTAACCTGGATATTCAAAGATTAGTACATGGCCCTACCATGATTTCCAAAAAAAGTGGGAGACTTAGATCTATGGCCAAATCCATTATGGACTCCCTGGGCCCCCATTCTCTAATTGATTCGTGGAGGACGTTGCATGGTTTAACCACAGACACAACATATTACTCAGCAGCTCATAAGACTTACACCAAGCTGGATTACATTTTCATAAGCCAAATACTACAACCGGTTCTTAGAGCAGCAAACATACACACGTGTGTATGGTCGGACCACTCTGTCACCCAGGTTCAGTTGGGGGACTTGAGAGACCCAAATAGGGCGAAGTCTTGGACTTTTGACCCATCATGCACTAAAAGTCCCCAGATTAAAAAGAACATATTAAGAGCATTGGAGGAATATTGGAATATTAACTTAGACTCAACCTCTAATCCTATCAATGTTTGGGCAGCGCATAAATCAGTGATCCGGGGGCTTCTCATCAAAGAAAAAGCCATACTAGCGAGGAAAACTAAAACCCATATTTCCCTATTGTATTCCGAGATAGAGGAATTAGAACGCTCCCACAAAAAGACTTACTCGGCCACTACACTCCAATCACTACAACTAAAAAAACAGTCTCTGGCAAAATATTTAAATGAACACTCCATTAAAGCAGCACATAGGTTGAAATCAGCCTACTTTCTTTATGCTAACAAACCAGACAAATTTTTAGCCAAAAAAATTAGGGATACCCACCAAATATCATCAATCCCAATTTTGCAAGACACGTCGGGTCATTTAACCTCACACCCACAAGAGATAGTGGATACATTCGCACACTATTATAGGGATCTCTACGACGGTAGAAAGGTAGATTACAACAATAATACACAACAAAAGCAAACCGACTTCCTAGATGGTGTAAACTTGGGGGTTATTTCAGAGGAAGATCATAACATGCTTAATGCTAAAGTCACACGGGAGGAAATTTTAGGGGTCCTTAGAGACCTCAAGTCAGGGAAGGCACCGGGACCAGATGGGTTCCCTGGTGAATATTACAAACTGTTTAAAGCAGAGCTACTCCCACACATTATTAAATTCGCTAATCATATCATGGAGGGCCATGAGATACCAGCAGAGCTACTACAAGCTAAAATTGTCGTACTGCCAAAACCAGGGAAAAATCCGAAATTTTGTAATAACTATAGACCAATCTCTTTAATAAACCAGGACATCAAAATTGTGACGAAGGTACTAGCTAATAGACTTAAGCAAATACTCCCGACATTAGTACACCCAGACCAGGTGGGCTTCGTGATGGGGAGGGAGGCCCCGGATAATGTCCGACGAATGACAGGGGTGATAGACTACTTGACAGAAAACGAAGTGCCTTCTCTGCTCCTCTCTTTGGACGCAGAGAAGGCATTCGACAGAGTGGACTGGAAGTACATGTGGACAGTGCTAGAAAAGAGAGGGATACATGGGCCCTTTTTAACAGCAATTCGCAATGTTTATTCTAGACCATCGGCGCGAGTTAGGGCAGTGGGACATCAATCAGTGGATATCCAAATTCAAAACAGCACTAGGCAGGGCTGCCCCCTCTCGCCGCTGCTGTTCGCGTTGTGTATAGAACCCCTGGCCGCTTCCATTAGGAACAACCCGGGAATAGAGGGTCTGCAGATTGGGAGGTTAACCCATAAAATCACTTTGTTCGCGGATGACATCTTGTTGACAATTACTAAACCACTCTTGTCACTTCCTTTGCTATATGAGGTTATCCAGGAGTTTTCCTCTATCTCGGGATATAAAATTAACTTGGATAAATGCGAAGCCCTTCCACTTAACCTCCCTAGACACACAATGAAAAATATCGAAACTAATTTTGAACTCAGATGGTCCAAACAAAGTATTAGGTACCTGGGAATAAATCTTACATCACACTCATCTAACCTTTATAGATTAAATTACCTTCCAATGTTTAAAAAAATCAGGTCAGACCTTAACAGATGGCAACCACTTAAGTTTTCATGGTATGGGAGACTGACATCCATTAAAATGAACATTCTACCAAGGATTCTGTATCTATTTAGAGTATTACCTATAAAAGTTAATAAACCTGACCTAGACTCTATCCAAAAAGCCCTTCACAACTTCCTTAGAGACAAGAAACAGGCTAGGATTTCCTCTCAACTACTCACGAGACATAGACAACTGGGAGGGGTTGGCCTACCTAACCTGCAGGACTACTATAAGGCAGCCAGACTTGCACAGATTTCTCTATGCGGGAGGAGGGATGACAGCATCTTGTGGCCTATCTTTGAGGCAGAGATGGGGAACCTTAACTCTCCAGAGGACATTATATGGGAAAGGGGGGCAAAGAGAGGGGAAATGCTACAGCTTTCCTCAATCACTAGATTGTCTAGACAGGAATGGAAATCAACGGTGGGACCCGACAATATCTTCCCGGAGAACTCTATGAAGATCCCTTTAAAGTACCTGTTAAACCCTGATCATAGGCCACTAGTAGGTAAATGGGAGAATAAGGGACTCTATAGAGTGGCGGACCTAGTGTGCAATGGAGCCCCCATAACCTACTCACAATTGAGCCAAAAAATAGACCCGATACCACTCCAGTGGTTCTTATACTTACAAATAGCATCAGCAATACGTCATTATCTATCCAAGACGGCCACTAGAAGTACTACAAGTTTAGAAAGATTGTGTGCCGCCTCCAGCAGACCCAAACGTGCAATCTCACTAATCTACCTTGACCTGCAGGCGCATAGAGCTAGCTCTAAGACTCCTTTAGTATTAAAATGGGAAACAGATCTAGGAGTGATAAAGGAACAGGGGGAGTGGGAGGAGCTGTTTTACGGTTCCTGTAGATCCCTATTGAGTGCAGACCTTAGAGAAAACATTATTAAGACCTCCTTTAGATGGTACCTTACTCCCCTTAGGACAGCGCATTTGGTGAAAGGCGGATCCAGACTTTGTTACAGGGGATGCAGGGAGGAAGGCACCTATCTACACATGTGGTGGGAATGCCCACAGGTTAACCATATATGGAGGAACCTCTCTGAATTGCTGAGTGCTCTTCTAGACGAGAGTATCCATCTCAGTTTGGCGCAGGCCCTCCTTCACGAACAGTTACCCAACTTAAACAAACACATTAATGCCTTCATCAGGATTTTATGCACTATAACCAGAGTTACTATAGCCAAATACTGGAAAACTGGGGTACCGGCGTGGAGGGAGATCATGGCTAAATTTGAACATACGTATTCTATGTATGAGTTAGCTGCATACACCCAGGGCACATCTGACACCTTCCAGAAAACATGGTATTACTGGATGCTGGGGGCCGGGGGGAGGTATGTGTCGGTTGGAGATGGAGGACCAGAGACGGTGGGGGGGGGGGGGGTGACGGAGGAGCCACACTAGAAAGTAGCCTGTATTAATAGGTATATAAATACATTTCCGCTCCACATATTTTTAGTGCCTTTGAAAGATTGGAAGCAGTGGGGAGCGGGAAGGAGAGATGAAGTGCTGATAAGCTGTTTTTGCTATCATGATGTTAACCCTTGATTTATGACTGTTCTATTTTTCTTTTTTTTTCTCTTTTCCCTTCTATTTGTTTGGTAGTTTTCTTAATTAGTTAGATAAAATAAGTTTAAGACGAGTAACAGGTAGTTACTCACATAACCAGTCAACAGCTCAATCACAAGTATATATTCCCCTGGGAGACTACAGAAGAGAAATTGCCTCTACTTACACTATTGTTGAAAACCATTCCCAGGAGGGCATTAAGGTTGGATTATAAGGAACTGGGGAGTTCCAGGGACCGAGTTGTCCCCTAACGGCGGGCCAAGATGGTAGGATCTGCTGGAACAATAAGTTTGCTAAATAAGTTGGCTACCTCGAAACTACTTGGACTCTCCCATATGATAATGTTAAGCTTTTCATTACAATGACATATGTATTGAGTTTGACTGGTACCTGTATTGTATTTTGCATTACCTAATAAAAACAATTTAATCATAAATATGTGCTGGAGAAATTGCGGCAATCTGGGCACGCAGGTCCATATTTGGTGGGAATGCCCAATAATTGAGGGTACCTGGGGGTTTGTTTTTAATGCTTTCAAAGTACTTGGCATCCCTTTAGGCCCATCCCCATCAGTGGGTCTCCTGCATCATGACTTTCCAATAATGTCTGAGGCAGATAAAAATCTTGCCCTATACATGCTTATGACCACTAAGCTGGCCATTACCAGAGACTGGAAACAGCCCTCCCCCTTCTCCCAAAAAAGTAATTGCCATTGTTGAACACATAAAAAATATGGAGGAATTTGCATTCCGACAATTAAATAATCTGGATCTTTACCATGAAATATGGAACAAATGGAGCAAGATTTACTCCCCATAGCGACAGGGTATAAATAAAGTTGGTAAAAAGGCGAATAGACGTGAGATTGATGACTGTTAGTTAACAACAGTCCGATGCTCATCGTCCCGTACTTGGTGCACGTCTTTTTTTATAAATAAGGAGAGTGTATTGAGATCTGCGGCCGCAATATTAGGCGATGTTAGTCAAGCGTATTGGTGCCAGCGAATGCAACAAAGTTGAGGCTTTGATAAATATCCCCCTATATATTATATTGATTAATATCTGTGTATTTGATTGTGATTTTATTATTACTTTGTTACACTTTTGTACAAATACTTTGAAGGTGCCAATAATAGGGCATGAAGCCTTGTCACCTAACAATTTGCTATTACTATGACATATTGAAGACCTCAAGTTTCAGACGACCATCTATGAGTTGTTTTCTTCCAACCTCACCACTGCGCTGGTAAACATCTCAGAGTCCAGCCAAAAAGAAGAGATTCCTCTGGGAAAGACTGAAAGCTACCCAAAGAATGGCGAAAATGACCAGAATCTTGAGATCATGGGCGGGGGACCGAGATTGTACAGTCTAAACCTCAAAATGGTGCCCTGACTGCAGTGCTAGGAGTACATTCCTCAACTCAGCTAAAGAAGGCAAGTTTGGTGGAGAAGTGGTCTTTCTGGTACAGTGGAGGACAGTAGAAGCCACTCTGAAATGGAAGCAATGGAACCTGCTCATTGTATTCAAACCTTCCTGAACACAACCCTTACCGTTGTTTCCCTCCTATGGTGTTGCTACACTGGCAGGCACTTAAAGAAATAATCCGGGCCACAGAAGGAGTTGATTAGATTTATTATCAGTACCTTTAGTCATTAGGCATCATTGCTTCATTGTCTAAAAGTATTTTGGTTTGGTATAGTTCTGACGCTTGCAAGGCAAGGCAGAATGCCCTGTATTTTATTAGGTTGGACAATACAGGGAGTGCAGAATTATTAGGCAAGTTGTATTTTTGAGGATTAATTTTATTATTGAACAACAACCATGTTCTCAATGAACCCAAAAAACTCATTAATATCAAAGCTGAATATTTTTGGAAGTAGTTTTTAGTTTGTTTTTAGTTTTAGCTATTTTAGGGGGATATCTGTGTGTGCAGGTGACTATTACTGTGCATAATTATTAGGCAATTTAACAAAAACCAAATATATACCCATTTCAATTATTTATTTTTACCAGTGAAACCAATATAACATCTCAACATTCACAAATATACATTTCTGACATTCAAAAACAAAACAAAAACAAATCAGTGACCAATATAGCCACCTTTATTTGCAAGGACACTCAAAAGCCTGCCATCCATGGATTCTGTCAGTGTTTTGATCTGTTCACCATCAACATTGCGTGCAGCAGCAACCACAGCCTCCCAGACACTGTTCAGAGAGGTGTACTGTTTTCCCTCCTTGTAAATCTCACATTTGATGATGGACCACAGGTTCTCAATGGGGTTCAGATCAGGTGAACAAGGAGGCCATGTCATTAGATTTTCTTCTTTTATACCCTTTCTTGCCAGCCACGCTGTGGAGTACTTGGACGCGTGCGATGGAGCATTGTCCTGCATGAAAATCATGTTTTTCTTGAAGGATGCAGACTTCTTCCTGTACCACTGCTTGAAGAAGGTGTCTTCCAGAAACTGGCAGTAGGACTGGGAGTTGAGTTTGACTCCATCCTCAACCTGAAAAGGCCCCACAAACTCATCTTTGATGATACCAGCCCAAACCAGTACTCCACCTCCACCTTGCTGGCATCTGAGTCGGACTGGAGCTCTCTGCCCTTTACCAATCCAGCCACGGGCCCATCCATCTGGCCCATCAAGACTCACTCTCATTTCATCAGTCCATAAAACCTTAGAAAAATCAGTCTTGAGATATTTCTTGGCCCAGTCTTGACGTTTCAGCTTGTGTGTCTTGTTCAGTGGTGGTCGTCTTTCAGCCTTTCTTACCTTGGCCATGTCTCTGAGTATTGCACACCTTGTGCTTTTGGGCACTCCAGTGATGTTGTGAAATATGGCCAAACCGGTGGCAAGTGGCATCTTGGCAGCTGCACGCTTGACTTTTCTCAGTTCATGGGCAGTTATTTTGCGCCTTGGTTTTTCCACACGCTTCTTGCGACCCTGTTGACTATTTTGAATGAAACGCTTGATTGTTCGATGATCACGCTTCAGAAGCTTTGCAATTTTAAGAGTGCTGCATCCCTCTGCAAGATATCTCACTATTTTTGACTTTTCTGAGCCTGTCAAGTCCTTCTTTTGATCCATTTTGCCAAAGGAAAGGAAGTTGCCTAATAATTATGCACACCTGATATAAGGTGTTGATGTCATTAGACCACACCCCTTCTCATTACAGAGATGCACATCACCTAATATGCTTAATTGGTAGTAGGCTTTCAAGCCTATACAGCTTGGAGTAAGACAACATGCATAAAGAGGATGATGTGGTCAAAATACTCATTTGCCTAATAATTCTGCACTCCCTGTACTAGAAAAGATAAATTGTTTGGTAGGAGCTGTTGCTCATTAGTTGCGAGATTGTGTAATTTATGATTGTTGGAGCTAAGGAACTTTATTTGAGAAATGTGAATAAAATAGGACATACAGTTTCCCTTTAGAGTTACAGTAAGGCATTTTCTGTGTTTTGGCGGAACTTGTATGATTTTATCAGTGCAATGTTTGGTGAGGTGGTTGCATGGTCAGTTGAAAAGGAAAAGAGTTTAGAATATTTTTTATATAACTCAAAGGTAAGCTCTTAAAATGGCCATGTGAGAGAGAGAGATGGTTAGCCCCGTGAGTTTGTGGTAGATTGCCTTAAAAGGACATTAAACACTAAGGGCAATATTAAAAGTCGCACAGCAAATCAGTTGCGAAAACACTGCACGCATTATGGCTTTTTCGCATTTGGGGTTGCGCAGCTATTACAAGTTGCAAAATAACTTATTTTTCACGTGCGTTAAGCCGCATAATGCAAACAACCAAATCATGTGCGCGTTCACGTGCGCGTTTCCCATAGAAGTCAATGGAGAAGACAAATAGAAAAAAACCCACACAAAATCCCTTATATGTTGCACAAAGCTCTTGACGTATTTTCCTTGAAAAGTGTACATGAAAATGCGATTATTTAATATTGCGAAAATGATTTCGTAATGAAATATGTTCTATTTATTTCTAAATAAACATTTCTCTATATATGTGATGATTTTTGGACAGATTTATCTATTTATAATGTATGTATATGAATATATATATATATATATGTCTAGATATCACGAGATCTATATGTGAATATCTCTTTGAAAATTCATCTGAGATATTGTTTAACGTGCATAAAATTGTAATGTAAAATATTTAAATGATCTCCTTAGTTAAACATGTCTATACATATAAATCCATGTTTCTCTATGTATGTGTATGTATGTCAGTGCCTTTACATTGCAGTCTATGGGAACTGTGTGTTCCCAGTAAATATATATGTATATGCTTATATACTGTACATATATATTTATGTGTTAACATGTGTATAGAAAGCAAAAAGTAGGAATACTCCACTTGCCGTATAATTCAGGTGTGTGATGGTGATGTGCTCTTGTTCTTAACCAATAGCAATGTTTTAACAGGTTATTTAAATGTGAAGAGAGGTACACAATCCAGTTGTGCTACACATTACCATCCTGTTTGTTTGGCTGTTTTCCATTAATTTTTAAAGGAATATGTACAATAAATAGTAAGTTTTATACTTTGAGCGGAGTATTCCTACTTTTTGTTTTCTGCATCAAATAGTGCATCACGCTAACTATCCATGGATTGGGTCAGAGTCTACATACCCCCTGCAGTGATGTCACAGCCCCAGAGACGGGACACTGAAAGAGGAGGCCTGTAAGCCGGATTGCTCGATCCAGACGGTAGTGGTTGTGCCCCAGGAGTATCGGAGGGCTTGGCCGTATCAGAGGGGCAGGTGAAATACCACCATTGATCCCGAACAGACGGAGAAGGTAGACGATAGATTGGACACTTATGGAGGTATGTGCAGGGCGATAATTAGCCTATTGTTAGCACGATATCCATCCTAGTGTGAACACGGTGTTCTGGGGAAAGCTATATCCTTTTCATCCCAAAGGTATTTTTGTTACGGGGATATCAAGTTATCAAGTATAAACCACACAAAGACTGATCTCTATTTATTTTAATATGTGTATATACACATATTAACACATAAATATACAGGTATATGTATATCAGCATATACATATATATTTACGAATGCTGCAATCGCTGCACGACTTACCCCTTCGCTGCGCTTTAGTTCTGATGCCCTCTCTGAAGGCATCAGAACAAGGCTCCCATTGGAGCC
This sequence comes from Bombina bombina, assembly GCF_027579735.1. Classification (NCBI taxonomy): domain Eukaryota; kingdom Metazoa; phylum Chordata; class Amphibia; order Anura; family Bombinatoridae; genus Bombina; species Bombina bombina. The sequence goes on along the minus strand of NC_069501.1, from coordinate 1,083,330,204 downwards.
TATAGAAGCACGCTCTCGTGAGTGCAATGCTTCCCAGCAATGCGAATGTGAGCTCACGTTCACATTGCTATTAACTTGTAATTCCAGTGCACATTAGCGTGCGCTGGTATTACAAAGTGGAGCGCTAATATCGCTTTCTTGACAGTAATATTTAGAGCTCCACTTGTAATCTGGCCCTAAATACATTTGATGCACTCTTATTATGGGTGTCACCATATTGCAAACTAGGTTTCACTGCGGGCATCTGAAGGAGAGTTGCTGCACATGTGCAAACAAGTCAGCAATGGAATGTCGGCACCCATGACTAGATTGAGGTGGGGAATAACCCCAATAATATGCTTATAAAATAGATTTAGTGTTTAATGTCCCTTTAATATTTTCAGCTTGTTAAAGTTTTTACGAATTCATAATTTTGCCATTTAAAGGGGAATTCTAGTCAAAATTAGAATCCACATGGATGCATTTTAGTTTTAAATAGAGACATGTTTATAATATACATATATTAGTAAAAATGCTTCTGATAAAACCTATAACTGTTTCTAAAGTGTATTTAAGTATGCACTGCGCACCAGCATTTCAAACACAACGCCCCAGCTCTGAAAGCCTAAGGTGCTTGTACCATCTGGTAATGACTAAATTCGTTAATTGATGATATGATACAAGCCCCACTGGTGTTCTGAGCAGCTGCAGTATTTAAAATGCTGGTGCACTAAGAATATCTAGCTATGCTTCACATGCACGTTCAGAGGAAAAATGTTAACACTAAAACAGTGATAACTTTTACTAGAAGCATTTGTAAATGTTTATTTTGTTGGGGGTTAGATATAGGGAGGGACAGTAGTCAAATCCGACTGCAGAGCTGAAATGATTTGGCCTCTCTGTATCATTTCTAGCAAACTATATTCTAGACCTTAATGAAAAGAAGCAAATGGGACATAACATTGGAAAAGCAAATATGTAAAATATAAGTGTTAGAATACTATGTTTAGTACTAACAACAATGCTGATTTATTTTCTTAAAATGAGTTGTGTGTTTTATTCATTTGGGTGAGAGAATGACATCTAATCTGTCCTGAATGCTGAAACAGGAACTCAAAGCAGCGCTCATAATGCTGTTACTGTGGTTGCCAGATCCAATTAGTGTCAGATAAAGATGTCTTTTTTGTTTTGGAACAAAAGAAGAGCCATTGTGGGCTAACATATGAACTTATCATTCCCTCGTTAAAGTTCTTTTTACAGGTTATACAATCTATATTATATTTGTCTCTATGCCTTTCAAAGTCTAAACTGACAGTTTTAATTAATCAAAATTGCTTTCCTCTCAATATTAGTCACTATCACACGGCTAGATTATGAGTTTTGCGTTATGAGTGAAAAAGCCTCATAACGCTGCTTTTTCACTACTGCTGGTAGGTATAGCTGTACTGCCCACCGTTTTGGCTGTCACGCAACGTAACTACCGCACTTTTTAAAAAGTCCTTTTTCAATGGGACTACAACAGCGCCGGTATTGCAAGTTTGCCTGTCCGGCCAAAAAGTGAGCGGTACAGTTTATAACTACAAGATCTGTACCGTAAACTGAAAGTCAGTAGTTATGGGTTTTACATTACAAAGCTGTAGCATAAAACTCATAACTAAAGTGTCACAAAGTACACTAACACCCATAAACTACCTATTAACCCCTAAACCGAGGCCTTACCGCATCGCAAACACTAAAATAAAATTATTAACCCCTAATCTGTCGCTCCGGACATCGCCGCCACTATAATAAACATATTAACCCCTAAACCGCCACACTCCAGCATTGTAAACACTAGTTAAATATTATTAACCCCTAATCTGCTGCCCCCAATGTTGTTGCCACCTACATGCATTTATTAACCCCTAATCTGCTGTCCCTAACATCGCTGCAACCTACATTACTGTTATTAACCCCTAATCTGCTGCCCCCAAAATCGCCGCCACCTAACTACACTTATTAACCCCTAATCTGCTGCCCCCAATGTCGCAGCCACTATACTAAAGTTATTAACCCTTAAACCTAACCCTAACGTAACCCTAACTCTAACACCCACTAACTTTAACATAATTAAAATAATCCCAAATAAAAATTACAATTAATACCTAAATTATCCCTATTTAAAAATAAATACTTACCTGTAAAGTAAAACCTAAGCTACCTACAATATAACTAATAGTTATATTGTATCTATTTTATGTTTTATTTTTATTTCACAGGTAAGTTTATATTTATTTTAACTAGGTAGATTAGTTAGTAAATAGTTATTAACTATTTACTAGCTACCTCATCAAAATAAATACAAACTTACCTGTAAAATAAAACCTAACCTGTCTTACACTAAAACCTAACATTACACTAAAATTAAATAAATTAAATTAACAAAATACATTTATCTAAATTACAAAAAATAATAAACACTAAATTACACAAAATAAAAAAGAAATTATCAAATATTTAAACTAATTACACCTAATCTAATAGCCATATAAAAATAAAAAAGCCCCCCAAAATAAAAAAAATCCTAGCCTACACTAAACTGCCAATGGCCTTTAAAAGGGCCTTTTGCGGGGCATTTCCCCAAAGAAATCAGCGCTTTTACCTGTAAAAAAACTTAAACGGTTCCTAAGTGTGCAATGCTTGCTTGGTTTGTAAAGCACTTTAAAACTGTGAATGCTCTTGAGGAAGATGGCTGGATCCGTTGAAACGCGTTAGGCACAATAAAATTACTTTTAGATGAGAAAAGCTGATGAAGTTCTTCTTTGCACACTTAGGAGCCATTTATCCAGATTTTAAGCTGTGAGTATATACATGCCATTATACGGTGTCTTGACATGATATCACAGCACAACCTTATAATCTAACTAGGAGTACCCCTCTCCTGATGAATAATTTAAGGACAGCGGAATACAAGCGAATAAACAGACGAGGATCTAAAGTGAACCGGCGCCTCCTTTTTGCACACTATATCTTCATTTTTCCTGCTGTATATTTTGTAGCTTTTGAATAGCTTTTCCCAAAAGTTTATGTTGCTTTCTTTTTAATGTTTTTTACATTGGTACATACAATTTGGATACAATTTAATTAAACAGTAAATGTTGTGTAACATGTTACATAATTCTACACTATGTGCAGAATTATGCAACATAATAGCCTTATGTTTTAATTTTTTTAATAAGTGCCTAATTTGGCAGCTAATATTGCAATTACAACTATTAAATGTATTAAATAATTTTTGTATTATCAAATGTAAAGTAAAAACAAACAAAAAAACAGAATGCATACTGCAGTATTTATTCTTATTGGCTGATTTGAGACTGCTATTTATTGGTGGACAGGAAAATACCTCCACACATCTAGTAAGAAAAGTATTTCCCCCAAAAAAATAGAAAAGCCCTTCTTTTAATATGAATCAATGAAAACAAATGTGTATAGTATTCATTTAAGTGCAAACTAAAGCAACACATATTCTTCTATGTCCTTACCCACAATTGGAAGAAGAAAAATATAAAATGCAAATTAATATCTTTTATATAATTTTAGTCTGCAAACCCTGATTTAGACAAGGCAGGAAGTCATAGAATATTTTTTTTTGCCATCATACCTTCCAAACTTATTTGCAATAAAAGCAAGTGCCACTAAGTCATCAAATTCCAAATCTGGGTTTAAAATGGTTAAGCACCCTAGGCAAAATAGGAAATTACAAGAATGAGTAGAAATATCTGATAGACAAGGGACCACAAATATAATAAATAATGGTCAGTTACTCATTTCAGGAAGAATATTAAAGAAACATCTGCGGCCCCATACACACAACGTCCGGAACTCACCGGTAAAACTTATTGTCCTCCACTGGACCGTCCCAGACCCCAGTCAGAGTTCAAGTTACTACAGAAATCCCACGCTGGTCCTGAGTATCCGGGAGGCGCTGCGGTAGCCGGGAGTTTACACCGCCGTGCCTGCGTGGGTCAGTGTGTGCTGGCTGGGCGGTATCGGTATTGGTTAGGTCGGACCGTAGGGGATGTGTCAAGTGCCAATGGGACATGCACTGCAACGGTGCACTGTTACATTAAAAATGAATGCAAATTGGCTGAGCGGCCTGAGCCAAAAAAGAAAGTCAACTGTCAATCACATAAAAAGTAAAAGTAAAAAATAAAAATTCAGGCTGCTCGCAGTCACTCTAAATTGCGCCCCCCTGCTGGGGTGCACTAAGGCGGTTGCCTTGGTTGCCTATTACCAAACGCTGGCCCTGCTGAAACAGCTCATCTTTTCCTCTCTAATACCTTTACCTTACATTAAGGACACACAATCCTATTGTTATCTTTCCAAGGGAGACTGAATAATACATCCGAGAAACCCAACGGAGTGTCACTGACCACACCCCCTGGGCATACCTTGATTCAACTCTCTGTATCCTGTGCTAAAGCAATTTGGAGATTGTATCCACTCTGTAACGTTACAAGAATTGCTACACACTTACTCCTGATCCAACCTCCAAAAGATATAGGTACAGTTACTCCTCTTGCCGCATTATCTCTGACATTAACTACCAGCTCTTGGGATAGTTATCAAGTGAATAATATTTACTACTACAGTTGTGATCCTAATACATGTACATATTTTAATTAAGACTTATTCATCTAAGTTTCTTAAGTTCTGTTATTTGCATATGGAACCCTAAAATTGTATTTTGTGACTCAGACAGAAGATATAATTTTAATTCAATTTACTTCTATTATTAAATTTGCTTTGTTCCCATAATATTATTGTTGAAGAGATACCTATTTAGGTGTCTGGAGCACTAAATGGCAGGAAATAGCGCTGCCATCTAGTATTCTTGCAACCGGATAACATTCTTGGAAAACTGCTGCCATATAGTGCTCCAGACATATGCATGGTCCTGAACATAGCTCCCTGCTTTTTATCAAAAGATACAAAAAGAAAGAAGAAAATTTGATAATAAAAGTAAATTAGAAACTTGTTTAAAATGTTATGTTCTATTTGAATCAACAAAGAAAAAAATTGGTTTCATGTGCTGTTTTATGCCATTGCTTATTTTATGGCTCTCAGGACCAGCAGGGAGAAATTTGAGTTTGAACTTTTTCTTAGTTACAGTAGAATGTTTACAGATTACACAAGTTCTGGTCATCTATTTTGTCTATGCATAATGTTGCTATTTATTGTACCTAGGATGAACTCATGTATCATTTTGTCCTGACATTCACTGCCCCACAGGAGATTTTCTAGCCAGCCTCAATGTCCTCAAACATCATAAAAAGTGATCAGAGGAGCCTCCCCAAGAATGCTTAAATGTGCTAAGTTATGAAGATAGTAACATGCTAAAATTATGTTGATGACCTTCTGGTGTAAAACACATCAGAGTCTCATTCTTTCATGGATATGGTTCTACAATGGGCCCAGTTATATGCTGTTTCTACTTTATCCTGATTATAAGTAGTGGGTGTGATCAACCATGCACTACACCCATACCCCTCATAACCAGGGGGAAAGAAGAACATGACCTTAGCATTCAAGCATTCAAGGTATACTTTATATCACTATGACATACATATCATACACAAATGAAAAATAGAATGACCTCACTTGCTCTAGCAGGACCTAGTCATTTTAAAGTTAGTCTCAGAGGCCAATTCCCTGCCACAAGCTGGACCCCCTCTCACTTTTATTTGTCACTCTGCCGGGCTCAGCACCTCTTACAGACTGAGCCCCTCTAATTTTACACAACAGCATCACATTATATAGCATATCTGGATTGATAGTTCAATTAAATGACTTCAGGGTAGTTCTAGAGCATCAAAATCAAGGATGATAGAGGGTGCTATGAGGGACATAATCTACCTATTTTTTTTAAAAAAAAATTTTTAAATCCTCCACCTCTCTCCATTTCTTCTTTCCCTGTAGTTATTCTGGGTATCTAACACTTTTGAGGTCTGGGGTTGGTGCAGTAATGAACTGCCACTGCATACAATTTGAAACAACTTTCCAATGTACTTCTATTATCACATTTGATTCATTCACTTGGTATCCTTTGTAGAAGGAAGAGCAATGCAGTACTGGGACCTAGATGAAACATTGGGTGATCCAATGGCAACAGGGAAATATGTACAGCCACCAATCAACATCCAGATACCCATAGCCCATCGCAGCTCCTGAGCCTACATAGGTATGCTTTTTAACAAAGGATACCAAGTGAACAAAGCAAATTAGATAACAGAAGTTGTTTAAAATTGTCTGAAAGTTTAATTTTGAATTTACTGTCCCTCTAAATACCATGTTTAAAGGGACATTAAACCTTAATAACAAAGGGAACTATATTGTCCCAACAACATTAAAACAGCAATTGTCACTTTTGGTCATCCAATTAAAATGCTTTTATAATGGAAACTCTGTGCAAATAAATATACTAGTGCAGAGCCATGATTCCTATACACTGTGCCATCAGTACTAAAATGAAATACCATGGCATTTAACATCAGGAAGTTAAATTTTACATTTTTATACTTTATCCATTTAGGAAAATATCTAAGTAGTAAAACGACCTGATCAATGAGCTTTAACCATAACATACTGTGTAGTCTTTAGACTATTTAACTGTAATTATTGTTGCCTTTATGTGCATTCTTCTGAGTGGTTGTTATAGGAGAAAAACAGTAACCAGTAGCACAACTTCAAGTTAAATTTATGTAGATACGATTCACATTTTATGCATAGGTGTCGGCAAAGGAGCCATGTACAAACATGTAAATACACTCCAGTAGGTAAAATGGACCATTGGGAACATATTAAAAGGCAGACAAAGCACTGACCTGTGATAGACAGTTTACCTGGTTTTATATAAGATACTGTGGTAGGCAATTCATATAATTTACTGCTCACTTACTAAATGTTCTTATTAAGGATTCATAAATAACAGTTTATAGGGCACCTCTATATGTCTCATTAGCAGCTAAAACTATAATGGCAAATCTTACCGTCTACTCATGTTGTTGTCCACTCATTTATGGCCTCTTCATACTTTGGAGAGTATATGATATTTATAACAGAGGATCAGGTATTGGAGGTTATTTCTGTTTATGGTAATGGATGTCGGCGAAAAAGATGGAAAAAGAGTTGTGCAAAGAAGTAACATAAACCTATATACACCACCATGCACGTGTGCAGTCACCTAATCTAAATCCCTCTAATTAAGTTACAATAGACAGCATTTAAAAGGGATCAAGAAGAATTGGATGTGAGCAATATTTAGTGGCATGTCAATTGCCTAAAGTCATTAAAGGGATATGAAACCCAAAATGTTTCCTTCATGTTTCAGACAGAGCATTCCATTTTAAACAAGTTTCTAATTTACTTCTATTATCAAATTGTCTTCCTTTCTCTTGGTATCTTTTGTTGAAAATCAGGGATGTAAGCTCAGGAGCATGCACGTGTCTGAAGCTCTATACAATAAGTTTATCAATTTGCAAGAGCACTAGATGGCAGTACTATTTCCTGTCGAGTAGTGCTCCAGACACCTATCTAGATTTTCTATTAATGGGTTTTTTACCTGAAAAACACAGACACCTAGATTTAAAGTTTTGCGTTAGCCATCAAAAGCAGCGTTAAGGGGTCCTAACGCTGCTTTTGGCCGCCCGCTGGTATTTAGAGTCAGCCAGGAAAGGGTCTAACGCTCACTTCCCTACCGTGATTCCAGGCTACCGCAGATCCCCTTACGCCAATTGCGTATCCTATCTTTTCAATGGGATTTGCCTAACGCTGGTATTTGGAGTCTTGGGAGAAGTGAGCGGTAGACCCTCTACCGACAAGACTCCTACCGACAAAAAAAGTCAGTAGTTAAGAGCTTTCTGGGCTAACGCGGGAATATAAAGCTCTTAACTACTGTGCTACAAAGTACACTAACACCCATAAACTACCTATGTACCCCTAAACCGAGGCCCCCCGACACTATAATAAAAAATTTTAACCCCTAATCTGCCGACAGGACACCGTCGCCACCTACATTATACCTATAAAACCCTAATCTGCTGCCCCTAACATCGCCGACCCCTATATTATATTTATTAACCCCTAATCTGCCCCCCCAAAGTCGCCGCCACCTAACTACACTTATTAACCTCTAATCTGCCGACCAGACCTCGCCGCCACTATAATAAATGTATTAACCCCTAAACCACCGCACTCCTGCCTCGCAAACACTATAATACATTTTATTAACCCCTAATCTGCTCTCCCTAACATCGCCGCCACCTACCTACAATTAGTAACCCATAATCTCCAGCCCGCAACGTCGCCGCTACTATAATAAAGTTATTAAACCCTAAACCTAACTCTAACCCTAACCCTAACACCCCCCCTAACATAAATATAATTTAAATTAAACTAAATAATATTCCTAAAATAATTAAATTAATCCTATTTAAAACTAAATATTTACCTAGAAAATAAACCCTAATCAAACTACAATATAACTAATAGTTACATTGTAGCCAGCTTAGGTTTTATTTTTATTTTACAGGCAACTTTGTATTTATTTTAACTAGATACAATAGCTATTAAATAGTTAATAACTATTTAATAGCTACCTAGTTAAAATAAATACAAAATTACCTGTAAAATAAATCCTAACCTAAGTTACAAATACACCTAACACTACACTATCATTAAATAAATTAAATAAATTACATACAATTAGCTAAAATAAAATACAATAAAATAAACTATACTATAATACAAAAAAACAAACACTAAATTACAAAAAATAAAAAAGAATTACAAGCAGTTTAAACTAATTACACCTAATCTAAGCCCCCTAATAAAATAAAAAAGCCCCCCAAAATAAAAAATTCCCTACCCTATTCTAAAATACAAAAGTAATCAGGTCTTTTACCTGAAAAGAAAAATACAATACCCCCCAACATTACAACCCACCACCCACATACCCCTACTCTAACCCACCCTAACCCACCTTAAATAAACCTATCGCTAACCCCCTGAAGATCATCCTACCTTGAGTTGTCTTCACCCAGCCTAGCCGAATTCTTCATCCAAGGTGCGCAGAGGAGGTCCTTGATCCGGTAGAAGTCTTCATCCAAGTGGCAAAGAAGAGGTCCTCCATCCGGTAGAAGTGTTCATCCAGGCGGCGTCTTCAATCTTCATCCATCCAGAGCGGAGCGGAGCCATCTTCAATGGAGCCGACGCGGAGCCATCCTCTTCAACCGACGGACTAACGACTAATGAAGGTTCCTTTAAGGGACGTCATCCAAGATGGCATCCCTTCAATTCCGATTGGCTGATAGAATTCTATCAGCCAATCAGAATTAAGGTAGAAAAAATCTGATTGGCTGATGCAATCAGCCAATCAGATTGAAGTTCAATCCGATTGGCTGATCCAATCAGCCAATCGTATTGAACTCACATTCTATTGGCTGATCAGAAGTGAAGTGGAAATGAAGTCTTCTAGCCTTCTAGCCTCCATCTAGTGCAGGAGCGCAAACTACTGCTCCACTTGTCATCTAGCGCTTAGAATATCAGAGTGAAGTGGAAATAAAGTCTTCTCAAGAAGATAATAGAATAAATGGTAAATTATATAGAGGGAATATATAAAAAAACAAAAGTAAAAAGCATTTTGGGCAGGGAGAAAAAGTGTCGAACTAGAAGGGGTGGACTTTGACAGATAGAACTAGGATTTCAGCAAACCGTCCAGTAAAATCTTTACAAAAATAGCAGACACCTAAAAGTCCCTGGGTTTTTAGATTAATGCAAAAGGCCTTCTATGCATCAATACCCTACAAATATGGAGCATAAAGACATGAGTGATAGTCAAGGGGATCTAATTACTACTGTTAATGCTTGGTGCAGCAGTTGAGATAAAATGGTTGATTTGTATGTTACAATGGAGTAAAACGACTGGTCAGTTGTGAAAAGTATACATGGTTGGATCAAGAGTGATGGCTTTTTGGGAGACATTGTGCGACCCCAGCTACCATTGAGACCAATCACCTAGAGATTTTGGGGATATCAAAGGTCACTCTTGTGTAAACAGATAGGAAGTGCTGCAATTTTCTTTACTCAAATACACGTTTCCTTAATGTCTCCAGGTCGTACCTGATTTTTCTAACCTTCTTGAGTACTTGAACTCTGCTTCTATTTGCTTTTAGTTTATTACCACGGTTACATCAGCATATGCAAAGTCACAAGTCAACTAAGGCGATCAGCAAAAATTCCTGAACCTATTACACACTGCAAAGTCCATTAGCAGAGATATACAATTAGATGCAGGGGAAGATTTCTATCCTAATAGTTAAAGAAACAAACAAACAAAAAAACAACAAAAAACTGCTGTTGTACTAACAAGAGGCAAAATGTTAAAAAAAAACGTCAGAGCCACGAGAAATTGCCTTTTTGGTTTAGCCAGTCTCATAATTCTTGTGACTGGAGATATTTTATAAAAATGTGGGCTGACACTCTCTGTCCCTAGGAAACAATAGGGATCGCTACCTGAACAAAATTCTGCCCCCATTGCCAGTGAACTCAGATGTCGGCAGTGAGGAGGGGAAATGTATTCAAAGTTGTGCTTAGGTTCTGATGCCGTCTCTGACATTGAAGACTATGGAAGCAGGTTCTTATGAGAGCAATTCTTCCTAGCAATGCGAACGCGAGGTCGCATTCGCATTGCGCTTAACTTGCAATACCAGTGCACATTAGCGTGTGCTGGTATTACAAAGTGGAGCTCTAATATCGCTTGTATGCAAGCGATATTTAGTGCTCCACTTGTAACCTAGCCCTTAGTATTTAACACATTTCTTTTGCTCTAATTCCAATTGGGAAGATGTATTCTTGGTCTTACTTCTTGTTAGTATATGTTCCTTCTAACTGGATTGAATCTATTCTTGTTCTCACTTGCTATTTTGTAATATGTTTTATTATCTATGTTCTGAGTTGCTGTTAGTTACATACACCTAGATTACAAGTTTTGCGCTATAGAGGGTGCGAAACGAACGCAACAACAGTTGCGTTATTTCACCCTCCCTAGGGCTGCCATTACGAGTTTTGAAAAAGCTGCCTTGTGCGTGCGATATGGTGGTGATGAGCTCCATACCGCACAAAATACAAGAGATGCTTTGACGTGCTCGTGCACGCTTTCCCCAGAGACATTAATGGGGAGAAAGTGTTAGTTTTTTTTCTAACACCTGCGATCACGGAAGGAAAAGCTCCGTAACGCAACCCAATTGATGTCTATGGAGGAAAAAAAGTAACGTTTTAACCTAACATAAACCCCTAATCTGCCACCCCCGACATTGCCACCACCTAGATTAATTTATTAACCTCTAATCTGCTGCCCTTAACATCGCCGCCACCTAAATAAATCTATTAACCCCTAATCTTGTGTGGGGGGGGTTACATTAGGGTTTGGGCTTGTTTTAAAAGAGCTGAATGCCCTTTTAAGGGCAAGAAAAAGAGCTGATTGCCCTTTTAAAGGCAATGCCCATACAAATGCCCTTTTCAGGGCAATGAGTAGCTTAGGTTTTTTTTAGAGATGTTTTTTTATTTTGGGGGGTTGGTTGGGTGTTGGGTTTGTATTTTTTTTTCAGGGAAAAGCTGATTTCTTTAGGGCAATGCCCTTTTAAGGGCTATTGGTAGTTTATTGTAGGCTAGGGTTTTTTATTTTGGGGGGCTTTTTTTATTTTGATAGGGCTATTAGATTAGGTGTAATTGTTTTTATTTTGATAGGGCTATTAGATTAGGTGTAATTGTTTTTTATTTTGGATAATTTCGTTTGTTATTTTTTGTAATTTAGTATTTTTATTTTTTGTAATTTAGTATTTTAGTTTTTTGTAACTGTAGATTTAATTTTTTTAGTAGTTTTAAGTTTTTTTAATGAGTAATTTAATTTATTTCTTTGATAGTTATTTTAATTTTAGTCCAATAGTTATGTTAAGTTAATTTATAGTTTAATCTTAGGTTTTTTAATTTCACAGGTAAGTTTTTATTTATTTTAAGATAAATAAGTTAGGGGGTTGTTAGGTTTATGGGTTAATAGTTTAATTTAGTTTTTTGCGATGTGGGGGGCTGTCAGTTTAGGGGTTAATTGGTTTATTTAGTGGCAGTGATGTGGGAGGCCAGAGGTTTAGGGGTTAATAACTTTATTTAGTGGTGGCGATGTCGGGGAGCAGCGGAATAGGGGTTAATATCTTGATTATAGTGTGGGCGATGTTGGGGTGCGAGGAAATAGTAAAATCATTGCTATAGCTCAGGTAGGTTATTGTAGTTTATATTTCAATTAACAATTATTCAAATCTTCTTACTTGACCAAGGACATCTTTATTTTATATTAGTACCAGCACCAGAAATGCTATAGGTGTATTGGGTGGTGTCTTGCTCATATTAAGTAATAAAGAGACTTTAAACACAAATTGTAAATAACACGATTATGAACCTTCCTATCTGAGAATAACTTTGCAATGAAAACAGCAACTTTTTAATTTTTTTAATTTTGTCAAATGAGTATATTGTTTTATGTTCTTTATTTTCACTGATTTCCCTGTCCCCTGAACAAATGAACCTCTGCCAACCAATCACAAACTAATGCACAGATATAGCACAAACTCTGTCTGCACATGTGCAGTTAAGATGGTTTAGCACTGATTCAACTTATTAATAGTAATAATTGAATTAACAGGTATTTAACCAGACAGAAATACATTCCTTTATATTGTTCATCTAATAGCTAAATACAAATATTCACACCTAACCTACCTAGTATACCCACTGCTATTGCAAAGAATGATTTTCCTATCATGATTGTTCATGCAAAACTGATAAACCCCCTTTTATTAGCAACGGACTGCAGAGAAGATTGGAAGCAGGTAAACAAAAGTTCACATAAATTGCCTAAAAATATTAACCTAAGCCTCTGTGGGAGAAAGTGGAACAAGCACAATTTTGAGATGTATTTTACAGCAAAATGCGCCAAAATAAATAGAGAATATCTATTGCAATAATGTTTTACTTGCAAAAATGAAACATTTTATGCTTTGTTGAAGTGTTGTTAAATTGTGTTTTAATTAGTTGTTGTGCTTCCTATAGTGTTATGTTTTATTATTATATTCATGTTTATGCTTATGCTGTTCCACCCCTGAGCTTTTATGTCCCATCCTGCCACAATCTTACGCCTAGATTACGAGTTTTTGTCGGTAAGGCTTTGCGGTGCTAACGAGCCTTTTTTTTCCCACCGCTCCCTTAAGACAGCGCTGGTATTACAGTTGTTTTTAAACCTGGCGTTAGCCGCAAAAAGGTGAGCGTAGAGCAGAATTTAGCTCCACATCTCACCTCAATACCAGCGTTGCTTTAGTCAGCAGTGAGCTGGCTAAACGTGTTCGTGCACGATTTCCCTATTGGAAACAATGGGGCTGAGCTGGCTGAAAAAAACCTAACACCTGCAAAAAAGCAGCGTTCAGCTCCTAACGCAGCCCCATTGTTTCCTATGGGGAAATTAATTTTATGTCTGCACCTAACACCCTAACATGAACCCTGAGTCTAAACACCCCTAATATTACACTTATTAACCCCTAATCTGCCGCCCGGCTATCGCTGACACCTGCATTATATTATTAACCCCTAATATGCCACTCCGGACACCACCGCCACCTATATTATATTTATTAACCCCTAATCTGCCCCCCCCCACGTCGCCGCAACTATATTAAATTTATTAACCCCTAATATGCCGCTGCCAACGTCGCCGCCACTATTATAAATTTATTAACCCCTAAACCTAACTCTAACCCTAACCCTAACACCCCCCTAACTTAAATATAATTTAAATACATCTAAATAAATTTACTATAATTAAATAAATTATTCCTATTTAAAACTAAATACTTACCGATAAAATAAGGCCTAAGATAGCTACAATATAACTAATAGTTACATTGTAGCTAGCTTAGGATTTATATGTATTTTACAGGCAATTTTGTATTAATTTTAACTAGGTACAATAGTTATTAAATAGTTATTAACTATTTAATAACTACCTAGCTAAATTAAGTACAAAAGTACCTGTAAAATAAACCCTAACACCTAACACTACACTATCATTAAATAAATTACCTAAACTACCTACAATTAATTTAAATTAAATTAAATAAACTAAATAACGGAAACCCCCCCCACTAAATTACAGAAAAAAAAAAGAATTACAAGAATTTTAAACTACAGTGGGGCAAAAAAAGTATTTAGTCAGCCACCAATTGTGCAAGTTCTCCCACTTAAGAATATGAGAGTGGCCTGTAATTTTCATCATAGGTATACCTCAACTATGAGAGACAAAATGTGGAAACAAATCCAGACAATCACATTGTCTGATTTGGAAAGAATTTATTTGCATATTATGGTGGAAAATAAGTAATTTGGTCACCTACAAACAAGGAAGATTTCTGGCTCTCACAGGCCTGTATCTTCTTCTTTAAGAGGCTCCTCTGTCCTCCACTCATTACCTGTATTAATGGCAACTGTTTCAACTTGTTATCAGTATAAAAGACACCTGTCCACAACCTCAAACAAAAACAGTCAATATGTGTCGGCACCTGAGACTACTGGTGATATGCTTTTAAGTATCAAATGAATCTCTCACCCCTCTTGGTCACGCAATGTCCAGTGTCACCCAGCCTAACCTATAGGAAAGCAGAAAAACGACCCTCTGTGTGCAAACCAGGTGCACACGGAGCCGGTCCAGCACTTGGCCCCCTCTCTGACCGCTCCGGTCTCCTCTGCTCGATCACTCTACAATGGCGTGTGACGTCACTGGACTTACTTCCAGTTCACAGAACTTCTTTCTCCTTGGTAATGCTATGCGTTCCCCGGCAACCACCAGTAAGACCAGGATCGGTGTGCTGAGATGTGCAGATGTAACACACTGGTAACTGGTGCAACCTCGGTTCCACAGGATAAAGACAACAAAGTTCAAATGAGGTGCACAGACAGCCAGTTGTGAATACAAATATTATTTTCTTTATTGCAAGTAAAATTACTGGTTCCCTCCAGGGATACAGGAATCACAAGTTTAGTAGTGAGTGGAGATAGCTTCACTCTAGTGACTGTCTGCTGACATGTTTCGGCGATGAAGCCGTAATCGTAGCTACAGTCTCAGGTGTTCACCAGTCTGATAAACCATTTCCTGGTACCTGATTGGTTTAAAAATATAATTAAAACCACACCTAGAGTGAAGTTAACCCCTACTCTCTTAACACATATAATATAATAGGATAACAATTACCTACTACATGGTATGACATACACATTTATGTGAAACCTAAACCACATAAACAATCAGTTACTATTAAGGTTATTAATGTGGATAAACATTCTAACAATTTTATAGAATCCATTAGATAAACATTAACAAATACGGTGAAAGTCATATTAGTAATGCAAGAATTAAAATAGTGAGAAACAGATTACACATAGAGTGCAATTAGCAAGTTTCAGGAGTAAATAAGCATATATGCATTTATTTAAATGCATATTTGTATAGATTGTACCATTGCCCACAATAACTTTTAACGACATATGCACAGTACAAAGGTATGCAAGTTGTACAACAAGTACTCATTATATGAGTTAGGATTGGATCTTGGATACACAGACCCAGAGCCAGAATATCATTCCCAGAAATTAATCAGGTCAAATTCAGAATTTAGACCTTCAGGGACTCTGGTTCTGAGTCTGTGTATCCAAAATACCTCTCTCTTTGCCAGCAACCTTTCCTTGTCCCCACCTCTCTTATTCAGCTTGACCTGTTCTATAATGGTCCATCTTAGTTTCTTAGTGCTTGTATTATGACATGTCTTAAAGTGCTGGACCAGGGGAGTGGTTAGTTTACCAACTTTGATGTTTGAAACGTGTTCCCTAATCCTTTCTCTTGTTTCCCTAGTTGTGAGCCCTGTGTACTGCAGGGGTCAGTTCACATCATTCAATATTTATTGAAATTAAGTAATAAAAATTGTCCTGCTGCACTATGCAACTTAATAAAAAAAGTTATACTATTTCTATAGTAACTACCCTATGCCCTTATTTTGGAGAACATAATTTTTTTGTTAGGTGTCTGGGAACATGTAAATAAGAAAAGACAGATTGTTCTTAAATGGACATTGTACACTAGATTTTTCTTTGAATACATGTTTTGTAGATTATCCCTTTATATAGCCCATCTGGGAGTGTTTTTGTAAAAATGTATAGTTTTGCATATTTTTAAATAACATTGTGCTGATTTTCAGACTCCCAACCAAGCCCCACAGTTTTAGATGTATACTGATGTCTACAGACTCTTGACTGTGTAATTGTTTTTTTCATATGCAGGGGAGGGGGAGTGTCTGCCTGTTCCTGTTTCCCAGACCCTTTCAGTGGGTGTCCCAGTCTAACCTAATCAACAATGCTAAACTGGGAGCTTCTAAGTAAGTTTCTAAAAGTTTTTAAAACTGGCTGTTTATATCAGTATCTGTGCATATTCTTTTTTTATACATGCAGTTATATGAAAATTGGTGTGTACTGTCCCTTTAATCTTCTCAATTAGTTATTTGGCTTTTGCATGAAATGTGTTAACTTATGTCTGTGCTAAATCATTATAAAATAAATATATGGAATCCCTAGCTTATTTAGAAAATATTTCACATTATCAAGACACTGTACACTAACAAGTAAGGTAATTTTTTTTTTATTTTTTTTTTAATAATAATTTTATTGAGGTTTTTTTGTCAAAACAAACAAACAATCAGTACTTGTTAGTACACATCATGAGAAACAAAGATCAACACAGGGTAAACTGTTAACATATGTCAAATGAATAAGCATAAGCATTGAATGACAAATTACTGTTACATAGGATACGAGAAATGTCAAATTAACTGAACACCTACTTCCCAATGTAAGCGACCGCTGTTGGGCCACCTAGAATTGTCATAAACAAAATATAGAGTAGGTAGTCATGAATTAAAGAGTACCACTTATGGGTCCCTATTGAAAAACCTCTATTTTTTCTTTTTATATGTACAATGTCAGTATCAAGGTACAATAGTATACTATAATATGTTCTAAACTCCTTTAGTAGAAAAATAGGATCCACATTAAAGTCTTCCAAACGGTACATCAAGGCATTTGCTACTTATGATCTGGACTCACAAAGGTCTCTCAAATATATTGTAGGGAGAAAAACTAAGAAGAACTATTTAAGGAGACCTACTGGTCAGAATAAAGTAAGTGGGATCCGTATAGTAATGTTATGTGAAGAAGGAGAGAATACTAATGGAGTGAAAGATGGTGCGGTATAGGTAAGAGAAACCGCTAGGTTAGTTCTCCTAGGACTAGGAGATGCATTACATAGAGGGGGGGGTGGTAAAATAAAAGCGGTGAATGAAATATATGCCAAAGAAAACTTTTAAAATATGGGGTATCAATTATTATATTGCCCTGATAAGGAAAATAACTAGTGAGGCTGTAAAAAGATAAAATACAATTATAGACTCATCTGGCTTATAATGATGGTCAGTCCTGCTGACCTAACTAGATGATAGGTATATCTGGGATGATTGAAGCTTATGAGATGTCAGTAGGTTAAGTGAGGGGAATGTTATTATGAGAAACATACATGCCTACAGTGAGATCCTAGCAGCCATATAATAACTAATAAGGAGGGCAAGTAATGAGATAATAAGCTAGTAAACTTGTGAGTCGCCTGGTGAGGCCAGTATGTAGAACAGATTAGAGGTTTAAAGTGCTAACACTTGGGGACTCCATAGCAGAGGATCATATACATAGAAAAAATAGAATATCCCTCATGGACAGGATCTAACCAGCCATTATGGGACAATTTATATGATCGTGTAGTGCTAGTTAAGGGTTAAGTGTACTGCCAATAGGTTTACATTAGAGGTGTAGCTAAGTTCGCCCCTTTTAAAAGGGACAAAGGGGTCATGTGTATAGAAAGTATGGTCTGCGAGGGGCTGTAATTAGGTGGAGCCTGGTGCTAAATTCCAAGGGTTGAGCTCACGTACGCCTAAACTTGTTCTGTGCCAAGAGAAAAAACTATGTGTGTATAAACAGGATTACTAGGACCATATGACCCCATGTTGATATGTGCCTCCCTTTGTATATACACAAACATATAAACATTTGCCCGATCTCCCTTCAAAGTCATAGTATAATGTAACTTATAAATGCGGTCCTGCAACTAGAACAGGAAATATGTTATATATGCACGCCGCCCCGGCCGCTGGAGGCGCGCCAAATGACATAGATCAGAAGTTTATATAAGAGAGGGCAGATAAGGGCACATTAAACATTAAACATATAATCAGGAGATGATAGTCACATTGCGCAACAAGAAATGTACTGGTAATGAAAGCATACTTATTTAGCCCAACTAACGTTATGGCAATTTAAAAGAAACTCAACCCCTAATGAAAACTAACGTCAATGGTAAATAACAAACAGTGTCCTCAGTCATAATAACAGAGCAGGGGTGCCAGGATATACAATATACAAAAACTTTCTCCCTATGGGCTCTTGCTATAATAAAAAGAGTCTCTGGAGCAGTGACTAAGGTAGGTAATGAAACATACAAGGTACACTTACAAACAGTTCCATCAACCTAAAAATTTCAAAATACATGCATATCCTACGCTAGGTCTGGAACTGTAGAAATTTAGAGAACATTAGTATTAAGGATAAGCAATTACAGACATTCTGGACATTAAAGTGAGAATATTAAATTGTAAACAAGTGTACAGCCGATACATTGCAAAGGCCTATTGAAAACAGAGAGCAAGGCAGTAGTAGTGGGTTATTTGGAGTGAAGTAGATGGATGTGACATAACATGAGCGTGCTATAAGTAAAGCTCTGTAAGTGTATAAACCAGACAGTACCTGTGTTATATGCTGCACCGTTAAGTACTGCAACCTAAATGAAAATATGATCCTATGGAGAACTGTTAACAAGTGAGCAGACAAAACATTAAAACAGATAACAAGATAGCAGAAATGGGCTTTCTAGAGCATTGTAAATGGCTATGTTATAAATTATATGATAAACCTGTTATAAACAATGCTTCATGAGTATAGTTCGCTGGCACAGCTATCCTGAAGAATGTCTCCTGCTCCAGCAGGCTAAAATGAGTTATAGTAGAAAAGTCAGATGGGGTAGCGGTAGGAAATAGTTTAATGACAGGCTCATGTATCAGGGACTGATAATATAAATCTGTGTCTCAGGTTATAGCTTTAAGTTCCATTTGAAGATAAATTAATGTCCAAGACCATGTTCTAAATCAAACCGGCTACTTGAGACAGACAGTAGGTCAGTGTTCAACCTATTCCTAGCCACATAGATCCGTTCTTTTAACCAATGCACCTGGGGTTCAAGGCTTTTGTGTTTGGCTGTAAAGGCCACTCTGGGGAACAATCTGGAGGGTTACCTTCCACAGCAGGGCCTGCAGCGAAATTAAAAGGTATCGACTCACTCATTTCATCAGCTGCGGTAATGAGCAAAAGGAGAGCTCTCCATGCGTGGCCGCCGGCTGCAAACACCACATGTTCAGTAGCTGTGAGTATTTTCGGGATTGAGGCGCAGTCTGTTCCGGAATCCGGCTCAGCAAGCTTAGCAGGGCAATCTTCCATTACAGCCTCCGTAACTGTGCCCTCCTCACAATCAGCTCGGTCGTTGTAGCTGCGAGTAGGAGACTCGCCATAGTGAAGGAGTTCAGGCAGGGAACACGAGGGCCCAAGGACTGTTGAAGTATAGTTACCCTGGTCCAGGGCAATGTAATCGGCAGTCAGGTTAGGGGTAACAGGTGTAAGTAAGCCTGTTCCAGCACAGCACTCCTCTAGTGCCAATTCCATCCTTGCAAAATGCTTATGTAGGAGCTGCGCCACAGCTCGCTCCCAGTCTCTGAGGGCCGCCATCCTGTTCATATTTTGTTAAAAGGATTCCCTTACTCAAAGATATCCGCTTGCACGTTGCTTAGGTCTGCGACATTAGTAAGGAACGAGAAGGCTCTTTGTAGTACTGAAAATCATTATTTTAAGGGCAAATAAACATTTTAAAGTTGGTTGAAGCCAGGAGCTACACTCATGTGCGTCTGTCTCTCACGGCAGTTGGCTCCGCCCCCCGTAATTTTTATTTTAAATGACAATTTTGTCCACTTCTGAAGGCAGCGTCAGTACACAACATAGCCAACATCAGAAAATCTTCCATGGTACAAACTGTGCAAAACTGGAATTAAATATTTAAATTGATACAGCTCGCCCAACTCATTTGCCATAAATCAGTCTCACCACTCAACCATAGGTGAGATGGAAGTTTTACTTTTGTTTTGCGAACAAAAAATAGAGCGTATTATGATAAATACTTGCAATGTGCAACTTGTTAGTCACACAAATTACACTCTCCATTGAATTCAACACAGACAGTAGGCATTTCCATTCATTACGTGCGCCAAAATGCACCGCTGTGCGAACAATCTTCCTTTCCGCCCTTTTTTGGGGCAGAAGCTTTTTTTTTTTTTCATAAATATCTGAAGTAATTTGTGCCTGTTTTTTAGCACACAAATACTGGTGATTTCAGTGGATTTTGCTTTGATAAATGTTTGCCTGCGTACACATTTGTGGGGGATAAATACACATTAGTGCAGGGTCGGAAGTCTTAAAATGACCTGCTCCGACTAAATGGATCATGTAATTTTTTTGACAATTATGGCTCTTTAAGCTGAAATCTAAGAGCTTTGTACAAGCATATACTTTTTAACTAGTAATACTACTTTAATAATACAATTATTTATCTCTACTAATAAAGCATTCATGAAGGATTCACAAATCCCTGCTGTGGTAATTGTTTAAGTAAAGCTACTGCTGGATTCTACTAAATGTAAGTAGTATTGGAGGGGCCTAATGCTTTGCTTTGCCTGTGAGAGGAAAAGTGAGTAAGGGGCAGCCAGTGGCAGTGGCTAAGCCAGAGGGGTGAGAGGGGACAGGCTTGGGAGAGAGGCAGGCTCAATGGATACAAGTGTGATTGAGGTAATGGTCATCCAACCTGGGGTAGAACCCTACCGGTTTAATGAGACAACCAAGAGCAAATGAATACCACATCAAAGGGTTCTATTTTAGGTGCTGAGGGATCTGGAAATAGATTTAGACTGATGACACCACCTAAGACTGCTTGATTTGCATGCCCTACTTTAAAGTATATGAAACCCAAAAGAATGTATTTTTTTATTTAGACAGAGCCTACTATTGAAAAATAGTTTCCATTTGACTTCTATTATCAAATTAGCTTTGATCTCATGGTATTCTTTGTTGAAGAAGATACCTAGGTAGGTGTGTGGAGCTCTGTATGGCAGGAAATAGTGATGTCATCTAGTACTCCCGCAAATTGATAACATTCTTGTAAAACTGCTTCCATATAATGCTCCAGAAGGGCACGCTCCTGAGCTTACGGTCTTGCTTTTCAACAAAAGATACCAAAAGAACAAAGATGATTTGATAATAGAAATAATCTAGAAAGTAGTTTAAAAATGGTTGCTAAATCATGAAAGAAAAAAAATTGTGTTTCATGTCCCTTTGATGATGAGCTGGAGCCAATATCTCAGGACCTTTTTGTTCCTAAGATGCATTTGGACTCTGGCTGTAAAACTTCTGCAATGCTTATCTGTGAGATGGTTCTTATAGTGGGATCATTAGAATTTAATGCTTGAATGTATTTCATTACCATAATAAGCAATCCTAACACACTGGAATATGTGGTGCTTCAAAACCTCAAAGATAAAAGTAGAGAGGCACAGACATTATAATAAGTGTCAAATAAGAAGAGGTAGGTAGCTAAACATGAGACAATGCAGAGTACAAATGTGATTGTGTTCTTGCTCATATAGTTGAGCGAAAATTGCCAGTCTAGGAGCTTGGATACAGCCAGTGCAGTGGGTGGAGTACAGCATCTGCTTAGGTCATTTTATTTAGATACAGACCAATAGGAAATGAGAAAATAAATATTTAGATACAGACCAATAGGAAATGAGAAAATAAATATTTAGATACAGACCAATAGAAAATGAATTAGTATCTTCTGGGTCTCATTGTCTAGGAAAGGAGGGCATGATTCCTACATGCACTTTATATTTCCCCTCTGCTGGGAGCATATTGCTCTGGATAGACGTAAATAGCATCATGCTCAATTTTACCCATAATGCTGAAGTTTTGTACAAACTTATTTAGCTCCTTGTATATCCCAGCTGCAACCCTAACTCTTGAATAGATACACTTTATTACAGTAAATAGGAAAATTACCGGTATAGGTTATGAACAAGTTGTTTCACTGTTAAAATGTATATTCTGTATAACAAATACAAATATCAAATTGTAATAATAAACACCAAATGTAAATAGTTGGTAGCACCATTCCCTACTGTCATCAATTGTCCTTTTACACTGACTGTCACAGCAGAAAACTGTCTATTATGTGTTCTATGAATTGTCATTTTTGAAGAATAAGTAATTGAAAATAGGAAAACAATCCACACCACTGCTCAGAAATGTAAGTATTGTGCTATTGTTTGTGTATTTGCCTAGAAATTATGTAGCATTAATGTACAATTCTATTAAACTTATCTGGTGAATTTGCTCTCTTCTTAATAGGCTGTAATTTTTTTATATTGAAAAATAAAATATATACTAAAGTGTTTAAATCAAGACAACACCATAGGAAAACAAGAGATTTTATGAGTTTATTGACATTTATCATTCATTGCTACTGCCACCCTTTGTTGATGCATTCATGTTGGCTACAGTATATATATATATATATATATATATATATATATATATATATATATATATATATATGTAGTAAAACAAATGGTTAGCGTCAGCACTTTTTGATAAAAGTATCCATTCTTTATTGAAGTAACAAACAAATAAAAACAGCAATGTTTCGAGTCAACACAGGCCCTTAGTCATGCTATGGATCATGGGAAATCACCTCCTTTTATAGCACCTGTATGTTAATTAGCTTAAACTAGATAGGCTAATCGTGGTTTCCATTTTGGAGTTATTGCCCCCTATCTGGTCAGATTGTTCAGCAATAATCATTGTACATATATATGCAGAAAAAAGATTTTTTTCAATTGCTATACAGTTTGACTATATCACATAATAGGTAAAATCAACCCAAGACTATAGAACTACAAAAATAGTATAAAAATAGTACAAATATATTATAAAAAAAATCATTATAAAAACAAGTGAAGATCATAGTCTTTGTTCAAACCATCCGGACAAAGGGTTTTTAGATGCTGTATCCACCATACCTCCCTTTTTTTAACAGTAACTCTCTATTGCCACCTCTCCTTTGTTTAGGTATGTGGTCAATTATCTGGAATCTTAGCTGGCTAACAGAGTGTCCAGCATTTAGAAAATGGGATGACACAGGAAGTGTCATATCTTTATATCTGATTGACGATTTGTGGGCACTTATCCTATCTTTAATGGGGTTGATTGTCTCACCCACATAGCCCTGCCCACATGGACATTTAAGGATATACACCACATAATCTGTATTGCATGTATAGAAACCTTTAATTTCTCACTTTTTATTATCATTTATTTGTGCTATGTATTTCCCTTTAATCATAGAGTTTTACTGCGCACAATTTAGACAGGGATATGACCCTCTATTAGCTGTAGTGAGGTAATTTATTGTTTCTTTTTTATTCGTCCCCACATCTGATTTCACTACTAGGTCCCTAATATTTTTAACCCTTTTGTAGGAGTTAATAGGTGGCTTACAGAATTCCTCAATATGTGGATTAGTTTTACTTAATATATACCAATGTTTTCTGATGATTTTTGAAATGTCATCACTAAATTGATTGTATACTGAAGAGAAAATGTGTTGTTTTTTATCAATTGGATTCTTTTTTCTATGCGTAGTATCTGTTGGATTCTGTTGGGTACTCTTTGTCTCATGAATTTTAGATTTAACCATTTGTTCACTAGTAGTTATAACAGATTGTGGATAACCTCTGTCTATGAACTTTTTACCCATTTGTTTTAATCTCACTTCTTGTAGATCATTTTCTTTCACATTTTGCATAGTTCTAAAAAACTGACTCTTAGGGATAGCATTAAACACCCTTTTTGGGTGATAGCTCTCAAAGTGGAGCAATGTATTTCGGTCTGTAGGTTTACAGTATAAATCTGTTACTAGGTGACCTTCTTTTTTATATACCAAGGTGTCGAGATAGCTCACCTTTCCCTGGGAATAATTAACAGCAAACTGTAAACTACCAGTACTATCATTAAGTTCTTCAACAAATTTTTGTAGGGTCTCCAATGTACCCCCCATACGCCAAATATATCATCTATATAACGTAGCCACATTTTACAGTTTCCTTGATAGTTGATATTTGTATAAACATACCTGTTTTTAAATTGGTTTACGAATATATTTGCGTATTAGGGGGCCACATTGGAGCCCATAGCCGTACCCTTTTTCTGTATGTAATAGGTGTCTTGAAATAAAAAGTAATTAAGATGCAATATAATATTTAGCAATTCCTCTATAAAATCACATTGCATCATAGTGTACTCCTGATCTTTTTTAATGAAGTCTAGTACAGACTGGACTCCTGACTCATGTGGGATTGACGTATACAAGCTCACTATATCAAGCGAGAATAGGATGTCATTTTCACAAACTGACAATTTATCAATTTTGTTCAAAAAATCTCCTGTATCTTTCAAAAAAGACTTCTGATTTGCAGCTATGGGATTAAGAATTTTATCTAAAAAAATAGCTATATTAGCAAAGATTGTTTCTGTACTAGCCACTATGGGTCTACCTGGTGGCTCTTTCACATTTTTATGGATTTTAGGGGTAGTGTAAAATACAGGTGTAATTGGATCTTTCTTTACTAAAAAAATAGCTAGGTCTTTTGTAATAATTTTGTTAGTTAAAGCTTTATTTTTTACTAACGCTATTTCTTTTTGAATATCAGGTAGTGGGTCTTGATCTAACATAAGGTATACTCCACCATCTTATAATTGGGATAGTATTTCCTGTATGTAGTACTCTTTGTCAAGCACTACTACTGCTCCGCCCTTATCGGCATTCTTAATCTCAATTAAATTATTGTTTGACAGATCTTTCAGAGCTTTACGCTCAGCTGCAGTAATATTTGTACAAATTTTAGGTTTAGACATTGTGTGTAATTTTTTAATATCAGCTTGAACAAACTTTATGTATGTTTCTACTCCTGAATTGGAGGTACTAGGTACAAATCTGGATTTATTCCTCAATCCTAATGGTTGTATATCAAATGTCCCCCTCACATCAGATGTATTGTTAGGACTATTCCAGTCTCAAATGAATTACAGAAATATGCTTTCAACCTCACATTTCTGAAAAAGCGGTACAAGTTTTTCTCAAGTTTAAATTGATTTGCATGTACTGTGGGACAAAACGATAACCCTCTATTTAAAACACATAATTCGTCTTTAGTCAGTTCATACTTAGAAATATTGATGACCAATGTCTCTGTAACATTTTCCTTTAAATCTGACATGTTATCAAGGTTAGTGTCAATAGGTATTAAATGACCGGTAATATTAGCTGTTACAGGTTGTACGTTACCGTCATTTTCACTCTCCGTGGTTGTCAGTGCTGGATATGAAGTCCCATTTACTTCTTGCGGCCCCTTGGAAAGCGCCTGTTCCTTAATCTGTTTGACTGACTGGGGTAAGTGCCTCCCGCACTTATGTTTCCGTCCTCCCCTCCGGTATCGGCATCTGTCCCCATGTATAAAAAAAATCTTCAGATGAGGATGAATCGCTATTAACTGATGTATTTTTCTCCATAGCGTGTCTCGCTCCTCTCCACGCACCACGTCCTCTTCCTGGTCGCCTCCTACTGACATCATAGGCTTCACCCTCATTGGACCAGCGGTATACGTGGTTCGTTTTGTAATCCTCATCGTCCCGGCTGAATTTTGTCTTTTAATATCCTTTAGCTCGTTCGTGAAATCATCAAGGATTTTATCGATCTCCTTCTTCGTTTTGATAAGATCGTCAGCAGAAAAGTGAGTGTTCAATTTATTTTCACTTTTGGATACTATCACTTTTTGTGTCTCAATTTCTTCCTGGAGACATTCTACCGTCCACACAATGATGTCGAATGAACATTTATTTAAAATGCATTTGAATCTCTTTTTGTACTTGTCATTGTTTATAAAAATTGTCGGTCTCAGCTTTATTCTTAGCCCCCTTGGGATTCGTCTCACCCATATTCTGCCAAGGTAACGCTGTGTAATTCATAAGACAGCAGTTTTTTCCTTGCCTTTTCCCAGTCTCTAACAATATTGGTATTTGATGCACCTTTTAGGAAATCCCTTGGATCCCTTGCCAGCGCTGTGATTCTTAAAGCATCTTTGTCCGAGTATGAGAAAACATCCATGTCTTCATCTGTTACTTCCATATTGTCTACAGGTGCACGTGACTTGCAGCAGGTAAGATTAAGTATAAATCCAAAAGGTAAGTCCAGCACCTTTCTTTGCAATATTATTCCAGCATATTGTTCACTTTTTAGGTAGTGCACGAACGCTAGATGAGGCCTGCCAACCTCACATATATAAATGTAGTAAAACAAATGGTTAGCGTCAGCACTTTTTGATAAAAATATCCATTCTTTATTGAAGTAACAAACAAATAAAAACAGCAACGTTTCGAGTCAACACAGACCCTTAGTCATGCTATGGATCATGGGAAATCACCTTCTTTAATAGCACCTGTATGTTAATTAGCTTAAACTAGATAGGCTAATCGTGGTTTGCATTTTGGAGTTATTGCCCCCAATCTGGTCAGATTGTTCAGCAATAATCATATGCAGAAAAAAGATTTTTTCAATTGCTTTACAGTTTGACTATATCACATAATAGGTGAAATCAACCCAAGACTATAGAACTACAAAAATAGTATAAAAATAGTACAAATATATTATAAAAAATTCATTATAAAAACAAGTGAAGATCATAGTCTTTGTTCAAACCATCCGGACAAATGGTTTTTAGATGCTGTATCCACCATACCTCCCTTTTTTTTTTAACAGTAACTCTATTGCCACCTCTCCTTTGTTTAGGTATGTGGTCAATTATCTGGAATCTTAGCTGGCTAACAGAGTGTCCAGCATTTAGAAAATGGGATGACACAGGAAGTGTCATATCTTTACATCTGATTGACGATTTCTAGCAGACACAAATTGCCTTAGATCAGGGACATGTTTATTTTTCACAGCAGTAGTGACTGATAGCGTTAAAATTGTTGTTCAAAAAGATGACATTAAAAGAAAGTAAGCATATTCTATAATGTCACTTATTCTTGCACAACATTTTAACTATTTCCCTATAGGTTTGTGCAGGTAAAAGTTACCAGGCTGTGCTTATCTAGGAGAGGTGTAAAACCTGGCTTTATGCTGCTAGGCACAAACACTGTCATATAAAAACAGTCACATCATCTTCTAATGTGGTGTGAAGTCAGGGGCGGAACTACCTTTGGTGCAGCAGGTGCAGTGGCAGCAGGGCCCAAGTGCTGGGGTGGCCTATAGCAGCTAGTCTCTACATAGGCATGTGAATATTTAACCATTAACTGTGCAAAGATACAGTATTATACAGTGCAGAGTATTCCCTATTAGTGTATAGATATTCCTTCATTATACAGCACAGCATATACACCACAGTATACACACATCATATTTATACAGAACAGTGAACAGTGGCTTGTCCGGGGCTAACTGCCTGTGTCACTGGAGACTGTGCAGTTACCTGTGAGTGCTATTGAGCACCCAGGGCTGTGCATGTTGCAGGGTCATAGGATGTGTAACCGTTCCAGTTTGAGAGTGCAGTTCCCCTCCATGTTTTATATGTGTCATGGGTGAGTACATAAACCTGTGCACCCTTGGGTGGTTCTCAGTTTGTTTGATTGAGAGCATGCATTGTTTGACTGTATTAGAGACCCAGGTTGGTAGAGACCTTGATGTAATTCCTGAGCTTGACCCATTTGGCCAGAAGCAGTAACTAACTTTGCTTTTAATCTTAGCTGTGTACTTGCAAGCGAGTGCCAGACTTCCTTTGTATGTTGTATTAATTTGTTTTGTAATTTTCCCTATGGGCCTTGCACCCAGACTTGTCTAGGGTTAACAGCCTGTGTCTCTGGAGACTGTGCAACTACCTGTGAGTGCTATTGAGCACCCAGGGCTGAGCGTGTTGCAGGGTCATATGTTGTGTACCCTGTCCAGTTTGAGAGTGCTGTCCCCTTCAATGTTTTATTTAGCATAGAGGCCTTAATCGTAGACTCAGTCAATCACCTTCAAATATATACCCTGAGCTGTCACCCTATTGGATAACAAACTTACATGTGACTAAAGGTGTATTACAAAAACTTTAACCCATTCTATTCTGAATTAGTGGTATTACTCATTACAGAAAATAATGCAGATAAAAAAGAATTATAATAAGTGTGTAGTTTTATATTGTACATTGTGTGTGTGGCGTGAAGCGGCACACATTTTGGGGTGAATTATGTTTGCCTGCATTTAACCGGATCAAAGATGTTGCTTGCCTGTTAACGGAGGACTCAGGATTTGGCACGCATGGTGTGCTGATTTGTCGTTTGCCTGGTTGTTACCTCACGCAGTATAACCACCTAATTTGATCCCTTTTCCACTCTACACTATGGGGCCTATTTATCAAATGTCTGTCCAACATGATCCGATCAGCGGATCATGTCCGATAGACATCGCTGAATGCGGACAGCATTACGCTCTCCGCATTCAGCATTGCACAAGCAGTTCTTTTGAACTGCTGGTGCAACGCCGTCCCCTGCAGATTCGCGGCCAATCGGGTATTTGATAGGGTTGATTTCTGGCGATCGCTGTCCGCCTCCTCAGAGCAGGTGGACAGGTTATGGAGCAGCGGTCTTTAGCCTGAAGGCTCGCAGAAACACGGGGCTTCAAGCTCCATACCGAGCTTGATAAATAGGCCCCTATGTTTGTGTGCTTATATTATTTAATTTGATCGCTTGGAGTTTTGAGCACTGCTCATACTGGGATACCTTTTGCTATGAGTGCATGTATATATATATATACACACATTTACAGTATATATATATATATACACACACATATACAGCATATATATATACACACACACATACAGTATATATATACACACACACACATACAGTATATATATATATATATACACACACACACATACAGTATATATATATATATATATATATATATATATACACACACACACACATACAGTATATATATATACACACACACATACAGTATATATATATATATATATACACACACATACAGTATATATATATATATACACACACACATACAGTATATATACAGGGAGTGCAGAATTATTAGCCAAATGAGTATTTTGACCACATCATCCTCTTTATGCATGTTGTCTTACTCCAAGCTGTATAGGCTCGAAAGCCTACTACCAATTAAGCATATTAGGTGATGTGCATCTCTGTAATGAGAAGGGGTGTGGTCTAATGACATCAACACCCTATATCAG